>NC_140585.1:1337885456-1338444575 GCF_964204655.1 Triturus cristatus | reverse complement strand
TAATAACTTTGTTTAATGATTATTCTAATTGAATTACATTCCTTCCCCTCCTTGTCGAAGACAGTGTTCTAACTGTATTTTGGTTCTTGGCTCACATGAATTTACTAGATAAACATTTTAAACTCTTCAGAGTCTGTGGTTATTTAATAAAGGTTTATTATACGTAATGTTTCATCTATTTAGTGAACTAAAAGGTCCACTGACCAGAGGAAAATACATTGGACAAAGGTTTGGTAAGAAATAATTAGATAAATTCATCTTACAGGTATTAGCACAAAAAATTGACCCCAGCGGTATCTACTAGCCTATATGAATGAGTGTGTGTTGATGGGCTCAAATGGGTACATAGTAATGAAGTACCGGAGGTTGGTAACCCGCTGGATCATGGATTGGTAGTTTTTCAGGTCCGTCTGGTTCTGCAGACGGTTTCTTGAGGAGGGGCTTGACTTCTGCGCATTTCATCAGGGAAAGTCCCAGATTCGAAGGTGAGGTTGATTGTTCTTCGTAGCTCGGCCGCTATGGTGGCAGCGGCTCCGTGGAAGATGTGCGGTCCATGGGAGCTCCTGAGTGAGTTTTCTTCATGGTCGTGGAGGTATCTTCAGTTGTGACTGGGGTCTAGGCGCTGATGGTGGGTTGGCTGTCGTCGCTGGGGGGAAGGTGTGATTTCTGGAGTCTGTTCTCTAAAGTTGTTGTAGAGGGCCTTCATTTTCAGGTGGAAGTAGGAGCAGAGCTTGTTGCAGAGGTCCTGGGAGGGTGTGACATCCGTGGCTTCGCTGGGGGGTTTGGTGAATTGCTGGATGATGCTGAAGAGTTCCTTTGAGTTGCTGGAGTTGGTGAGGATTTTGTTCTGGATGAAGGTTTTTTGGTGGATCTTATAGGAGGTCTGCTCTTCGGTGGTTTTGCTGTATCTCCATTGTTTTTTGAGATGTCTGCAGGTGCGTCTGGCTTCTTGGAGGTCGTGGTGAACCAGGTGGCCTTCAAGGAGCATTGTCTTTTGGGGTTTGAAGGTGTGCGACCTTGTCTGCGAAGTTGGTGATCCAGCAGTGTAGTTCATTGGCTTCAAAGTTGCCGTTGGTCAAGGTGGGAGGGTCATGGATGAGGGTGGATTTGAGGTGTTCCTCTGTGACCTTGCTCCAGGTCCTTCGCAGTGGGAATGGAGTAGGTTTTTGAGCAATGGCAGTGTTGAAAGAGAAGTGCACGCAGTGGTGATCCGTCCAGAGGGGCTGCGTGGTGTGGCTGAAGCAGGTGTTTTTCACCCCTGCGAAGATGGGGTCGAGGGTGTATCCTGCCGTGTGGGTAGGAGTAGTAATGAGCTGTTGCAGTCTGATGTTGGTGAGGTTGTCTAGGAGGGCGGTGAATTTGGGGTCGCTGAGGTTGTCGAGGTGGAGGTTCAGGTCTCCAATGAGTATGTAGTCCATGGAGGCATTGGCCTGGGGTGCGATGAGGTCGTCGATGGTAGTGGTGAATGTGGAGGGGGAGTTGCTTGTTTTGGAGTTGGAGAGTCAGAGAGAGCTTTTGTGTATGATGGCGAGTTCTCCTCCTGTGAGGTTGGGCGGTCCTTCCTCTGGATCTTGTATCCACCAGGAATGGCGGTGGCGATGTCGGGTGCAGAGGAGGCATTGGTCCAGGTTTCCATTAATAAAGCAACATCTGGTGCGAGGGTGTCGATGAGGTCTCAGATCTCTAAAGCATGTCTATGCAGGGAGCACACGTTGAGGACGATGCACTTCAGGGCTTCGGTGGTGCAAGCGTACGGCGAGTGTGCGGGGGTGGTGGGGTGATCAGGATGGTGAAGGATTGTCAGCAGTGCCTGCAGTAGAACTGGCTGTGAGTGATGTGCGGTGTAGACAGCTGGCAGTTATTGTTCCTTACGGGATTGAGTACAAGGAGGGCAGCAGAGTCGTAGTGGTGGGAGGTCAGAGAACCAGGGTCCCTGGCACTGGGTGCGGACGGGTCATGGACAGGCGCAGAAGTGCTTGCCTTTGCATGCTTTCGGCATGCCCCTGCTGCATGCAGCTGCCATTAAATAGGGAAGGGGGAGGGAAGTGCAGCTGGAAAGCGGGAGCGGGAACCGGCAGGGGAGAGGGGCCATAGGGGCAGCAGCAGCGGGAAGGAAAGCGGTGCAGAGGAAACATACAGAAACAGGAAAGAAAAAAATGGGAAAAAGGCACAAAGAGGAAAAAAAAGGCACAATAACAAGACACTAATAAGACAGAACAAATGGGCACAAACACAGAGTCATACAACAGGGGACCAGCAGAAGAGCAAGGCCCTCCCACTGGATCACCAGGGAAGAGGTGCAGGAAGGAGCCTGCAGGTGGAGGAGGGCCTCGAACACCTACCACCAGAGGTGAGCAGGGGCAGCCGCACAACATCGGAGCTGCTGGGGGAGAGAGCAGTTCTCTGACCCATCAACATACATGCAATTGTGCATGTGGAACATCTCCCTTGGGTAACAAGGCATTTCGGGCAAACTACCTCACAGATAGTTGTGAGAAGGCCAAATATTTTCTATGACCAGCAACCTCCATTTAAACGTAGTTATAGCATTTTAGTGAGAGAAAGTATTGTTCGTATGTGTCCTTAAATTTTTACTATTGTCTTTCTTCATCATCATCAGTCTCACACACTCTTACCAGGTTCTCTGGGACTGCAGTATCTGAGAAAAAAAGGCTGGTGCCGTGGTTCAGTCACTATTGCTCAGCTTTGCAGTTGCGTCTGCCTCGGTGGACTTTGAGGCAGTCTTTCTCAAGTTTCCTATATGTTTGGTGTATTTCAGTGCTGACTTTACATCCGTAAAATAGTGTGCCTTTGCCTTGTGTGAAATACGCATTTTTGCCGGAGATAGGAGCGCATAAGGAGCGTTCACGTTCTGTAGTAGTCTTTTTACCAGGAGGAATTGTCTGCAGGCCGATTGCACGCCAGGGGTGAAGTCCGGATAGAAGGCCAGGGGTTTTTCCTGATGCTTGATTGGGCCCCTCTCTCTCGTGCCAGGTGCAGGACTGTGTCTCGATCTCTGTAAATAAATATGTGTTCAATAATAGGCCTAGGTGTGGAACCGACCGGTGGCTTAGGGGCAAGCGATCAGTGGGCTCTTTCCACTATAAACATAGGGAATAGATTTCCACCAATTAAATCTCTAAGGAGGGATTCAACATACTGCTCTATTTTTTCCATTGCTGTGGTTTCAGGCACTCCCGTGTTGCGCACATTGTTACGCCATGAGCGAGTTTCCAAGTCTTCATTCTTGTCTCTGATGACCAATAGGACATTTTCCCTTTGAAGCATCTGCTCATTGGGGCCCACCTGGAACTCATGTGCGTCTTCTGCTATATTTTCCAATTTGTCAAGTCTGATTTCATGCATTCAACTTTTTTCTTAACTTGATCTAATCTAGCTGTCAGGTTGTCTAGTTTTTTGTCTATTTTCTTGAAGCTGGATTTCACCTCCAGTAATATGGTACGGAGATCTGGTTCCATGTGCTCTGCTTCTTCTCTTTGCGTTGTGTCTGTCTCCTGTAGTGCTTCCGCATCTGTGTGCCTGGTTTGTCGTTTCTACCAGAGTTAAGTTTTGACTGCTTGGTGTTTGCCTTGCCCATTTTGTATTTCCTCCAGTTGAGCTCTAATTGGATTGGTTAACTTAGTTATAGTAAGGCCATACACTGAGATATAATAAGACAAATTTTACTAGGTTGCTAAATTTACAGACAAAAATACATAAAATCATACATAGAATAATCAATTTCTAATCACATGTATGAATTCAAAGGAATGTTTTATCAATATTTTATTCAAAAGACTCAATTTGG
This sequence comes from Triturus cristatus, assembly GCF_964204655.1. Taxonomy (NCBI): domain Eukaryota; kingdom Metazoa; phylum Chordata; class Amphibia; order Caudata; family Salamandridae; genus Triturus; species Triturus cristatus. The sequence goes on along the minus strand of NC_140585.1, from coordinate 1,338,440,767 downwards.
CAGGTTAGCAAGACGGATGCTTGTTCTTTTAACTTCATACCTGAATAAAATCTGGACCAGAACTAAAACTAACTGGAACCAGCACCCCTAAAGAAGAAAAAGTGGGTGGATCTAATAAACAAGATTTTAGTTAGAGATCTATATTTTGAGTTAAGATGGACCTGCCGATATAAAAGTTATTTGTGAATGATCCCATTGAAGTGTGATTATTAGAGGTATTACATTAATGCCTTGAAGGGATTCATAGAAATAGAAGGGTGAAAAAACTAAACAAAGACCCTCCAAAGAAAATTATAGGGTATCATCCGGCACCTATGAGACTGTAAAAACCAGATGAGGAACCCGTCCAAAACTTAATTGGAGGCAAATATAAGAGCTTCCATATAAATCAATAGATTTTTAAATATTGAACTATTGTCCTGAAGAAGGTGATGATCCACCTTAGCACCGAAACGCCGCGTCGACAGTTGTTCTTCATGTATTTATTGCACATATTGTTTACCTTTTATTTAAAAATATGATGAATATATGATTTTAAATGTGTTTTTAACTTTGTCAATATCAATCGTATAGAACATGATCTTTTGAATAAAATATTGATAATACATTCCTTTGAATTCATACGTTTGATTAGAAATTAATTACTATGTATGATTTTATATATTTTTGTCTGTAAATTTAGCAACCTGGTAAAATTTGTCTTATTATATCTCAGTGTATGGCCTTACTATAACTAAGTTAACCAATCCAATAAGAGGATTGAATCCTCATGTTTTCAGAGTAGAAGGAGAAGGGAACTTTGTGTTTGTTTCAGTATCTATACCAAACCAATCCCTTTTCCAAGTACTAGGGTACCTCCCAAACCTTTTTGAGTTTCCTGCAATTGAGCACACTATCACTGCTAACTTATACTTTCTAGTGATCAGGGTGCTAGGTTCAGTCAGAAGATTATCTAGTCCCAGAGCACTTCGATCCCGACTCTGTATACGGTCTGGACTGTGCAGTTGTCAGAACCCCTAGGTCATCTGCTAATATTCAGCGATCTGTAAATGTTATTTCCTTAAGGTCCAGCAGTAAAGGAATGACTAAACCCTGGAAGAGGCACAGGAGTTTATTCAAGATGGCTGCCAAGCGAGCCGTCCATTGAGCAGCATTCTAGTCTTTAGAAAATCAAGAAGGCAGTTTAGAATGTTAGGAGCGTTTGTTCTACAATCTGTGCACTTCACCTGAAGATGTTGAGGAAATAGGATGTGTTCTGGAGTTCGCTGCGAAAAGTTAGTCAGGGTAGCTGGCGTCGTTGAATTCGACATTTAGAGTTGCGCCGCATCTGCTCGAAATGTTTCCAGGTGGATTTGTTGCTGCCATGCATGCTAGCGGTAAGGCGTTTGTGTAGTGTTACTTGTTGCGCATGTCCGTTTGAGGAAAATTCTGAGTTGTTGTCGATATGAGTTCACCAGATAGAGGAAGCCTGCATTATTAAGCCATACTGACTCTTTGGAATAGCGCATGCTCTATTAGTGTACAAAAAGAGTCAGCACAAGTTTCTGGGTTAGTTTCAGTATTGAGTTCTATCAACTCTGGTTAGGAAATAATTATAAACCAAACGTGAGGATTCATTCAGCATTTGAGTCTGCAGGAGTAGTTTATTTATTTGGTGAGATGGCTGAGAGTTATTTAGCCGACTTACATGTAAATATATTTGAGAGAATATAAGTTATTGTACAAACTAATTCACACTCACCTTTACGGGCGTATAGAGTAGAGAATCTATATCTCCTCGAATATCAGGTGTCTGTAATAAAGAAAAAGAAAAAGAAAAAATTAATCAACAATCATATTCCTGTCTAGGAAACTATAGTGTTGGTAATTCCATCAATCAAAGCAAGGGACCATTACAGAAGAGAGGCAATAGTCACTCCTAAACTGGTTAGGTACATAAAGGAATAAGAATATATCTGAAATGCATATTAGCCTAATATAGAGTTTATAATCATAGAATTATTGTATTTTCAGTACATTCGAATGCTATGCAATATATTCTGAAGAAAAGCAGAAACGGATAGACGACAGCACTAGCAGGAGAAGGACCAGACGAAGGAGTGTCAGTCTTTTCTCTGACCCCTACTCCTTCCTCCCTTTGGGTTTAGCAGTTATATTTCAGAAAATAGTGTGACTGGGAAGTCTGAAAGGGGCATTGAGAACAACATCATTCTGTTTCAGTGCAACGTTTGGTATTACTCTGACAGCGGTACAATTACCCACTTATCCATGTTGGAGGGCAAGTCTCAGGCCCATTCTGGGGAATCTGCTCAGCGAGCTGCTTATTCATTGCGCCTTGTGGGCAGTGGTGTCTAGTTCTGAGTTGCTCTAGGGCCTCGTACGCTGTCCTGACCACTGACACACTGGGGGGTTTGGGATTATTCAGGGTCCGCCATCAGTGCCCCTCATTGTTGTTCATGCTTCTCCTGCTTGCAATGGACTCTCAAGCGTGGGTCCTCAAGTGTGTGTTGCACCTCCAAATGCCATTGGCTCCCGTAAGTGTGCCTTGGGGTTTATTTAGTTAGTACCCTGAAATTCCACTGGCCGCCATTTTGTGTGTGCAGCTGCCTTATTTCGCCCCTAGAGTTATCTCACTTTCTTAAGCTTGATATTGTCCACGTGTTTGCAGCGCCAACACCCTGCAATTTCTCACAGCGATTATGTTTATTTCACACTTAAGAGCTCCTTGGGGTCGCAACTTATCCCCCGTGTCTCCGGCTGCTTGGGCGCGCTCTGCGGCGCTGGGACCCGACTCTCGACTGTGGCCCTTGTACTGATGTCGTGGGGGAGGGGAGAGCAACCTCTCTCTCAACCGTTCCCCAGTTCAGTTCGCCCACACAATGGCTGTGCCCAGCGCCCATGACCCACCAGACTCACCGCATGCAGGTCAAGCTGATCTTAGGCATGCTCCTCAACTCGCGCACTTTGCAGGCCGCTGGGTGTCTCTCTGGCGCCTCGTGACGAGTTTTGGCTTCACGTTTCCCAGGCCACAGGCAGGGAGTTCCCTTCTCCCCCTCTATAAAACCGGATGCCCTGCTCGACACGCAGGGGATGAGCACCTGCAAGGCAGAAGCTTTGTTCTTTGGTATCTTGTTAAAATCTATGCATGCTCTTATCTTAATACGCTTGAAACGCCTGATTTAAATTTGTTTTAAATTTGGTATTAATTCACTGAATTTGCACTTGGACTGCCCAGTGTAGAAATTTCACATCATACATTTGCACAGCTTTTAAATATTGTTTTTACCTGCACTTAATCCCCTCAGTTGTTCCTTGGCTCGGTTGCCCCTCCCCGGTCCACCACGGGTTATGTCCCTCTTGAGTGGAGGGAGGAATAGGTGACTTCCGGTTTGATGGAGGTTAACGGTCTAGTGGCCACTCTCCCCCTCTATAAAACCGGATGCCCTGCTCAACGCACAGCGGATGCGTGCAACTGACTCGCTGGCGGCGCACCAAAGGCAAGCCCCTCTGCACCCGTCCACGCCCAATACGTAGCCATGGACAGAAATGCTTCCGGTTTTGGAACAGACCGCAGTTCATAGACTGGAGAAGAGCTAGTAGCACTTAGGCCACTAGTCAATATCTGTCAATCCCACCTGTTTACGGAAAACATCACAGGCCCGCTTTCCTGCCTTACATGTAAACATACCTTTAATCATGAGCGCAGCAATATGGCTGGATGCATTGCTCCCGACAAGGGCAAAATTCAGCGCAAACAGGTATGCTGTGGGCCTCATAAATTCCAAATCCTTAGCAAAAAATGCCTTACATAGCCAGGACATGCTAAATTTTGACTGCCTTTTTGTCACTGAAACATGGCTAACGGAATGTTCTAATTCTGAAGTAGTACAAGCCCTTCCTCATGGTTATACTATCTCCAGATTAGACATAAATGGGCAAAAAGGAGGCGGTATAGCTATAATATGCAAGGACCACTTGAAGTGCTCTATTTCCAACATCACAGACTTAAAGGAAGCAGAAAGCTTCTGTTTTGGTTTTAAATTAGACAGCTGTACTACGTTTGCGGGGGCTCTGATCTATAGGCCCCCGGGATCTGCTCTCAACTTCTTAGATACCTTGGGGGAAAATATAAGTTCTCTAGTAGTCAGATATTCTAATTTTACATTTTACACTTTTAGGCGTTTTTAATTTTCGTCTTGAAGCAATTGATACTCCTAATACCAAAACTTTCACAGAAATTATAAACACACTGGGGCTAAAACAACAGACAGAGGGGTCCACACACTGTGCAGGGCATACCCTGAATGGGATATGTACAAATGCAGCCAAACTAACTATCGCCCCTCCAGTTACGATAACCTGGTCAGACCACAAGCTGATTCCCTTCAAGTTTGACCATAATAATCTCCAACTACAAAAAAAACGGTCAATCTGGCTTTTCAAGGAAGTGGAATAGCATGCTCTCAGATCCCAATTTGCAGAGCATGGCAGAAGCTGCAAAACCTCTTCTTACAGAGAATCCTGTAATTGACAATAATCTTTTTAATGACTGGATGTTGTCACTGGCCAATACTTTAGCTGCGCTAAAGAAAAACACTAGCAAAAAAAGGTCAGCTACCTAGTTTACCCTCGTTTAAAAGCCTTACAGGAACAATGTAGAAAATTGGAAAAGCAATAGCGGAAAAACTATAAAGTAGAAGACCTGGGGCTTTTTAAACTAGCACTCAGATCCTATCATCAACAAATTAGAATAGAAAAAAAGACACACTATTCTAATCTAATAAACCAGGTAGATAACCAGAAAACTTTTATTAATATCGTGAAATCATTCACCAACCCAAAAAGTCTAGAACAAGAAATTTCTCCATCACTGTATGTGATAAAATCACCGAATATTTTGACAATAAAATCCTAGACATAAAGAAAGATTTTACGAATATATCTCCTCAGCCAAATAAAGCCCAAACCTTAGGAACAAAAAGGGAACTCACTTGTTTTAAGGAGATTAACATAGAACAATCCAGGCAAGCCATCCTCTCCTGTAAATCAGGCTCGCCTTTCGATCCATGGCCCCCAAAATTCCTACATGCATTAGTGGATACTATAAATCCCATTATCAATCAGATTATTAATGCCACTTTTAGGCTAGCAAAGATCCCTGATATTTGGAAAATTGCCGTTGTGAAGCCACTTCAAAAAAAGAAACTCTCTGATCCCACCACCCTTTCCAACCTTAGACCTATTTCATTGCTGCCATGTCTGAGTAAAATTGCCGAGAAATAAGTTAACACCCAACTCAATGATTTCATGCAAGAAACAAAAATCCTACAGCCCAAGCAATAGGGTTTCAGACCTGGCCATTCAACAGAATCAGTGCTACTCCATACTACCAAGACCCTAAAGTTTACCCTGGATCAGGGTAAGGATGTGGTACTGGTTCTGTTGGACTTATCAGCAGCAGTTGACACTGTCTCTCATGACATCTTGAGAGACAGGCTTGCACACAGCAGAATCACAAACAGGGTATTGGCCTGGATCACATCTTTTTTAGAAAACAGACATCAGATTGCAACACTGGTAAGTTATAAATCGGAAGAAAAATGGTTGTCATCAGGGGTTCCCCAGGGCTCATCTTTGAGCCCAACCCTTTTCAATCTTTATATGGCACCACTCATTTCTTTGATGGCCACTTTTGATGTTGAATCCATTGCTTATGCAGATGACACTCAACTGATTCTCACTCTCGATAACAACTCTACAGTGGCGGAAGAAAGGTTTCACCACTGTCTAACAGCAGTGATGGATTGGATGAAACTGAATCATCTTAAATGTAACAGCTCTAAAACAGAGATCATGCTTTTTGGAAAGTCCAACGTATTTAGGCCTAACCAGTGGTGGCCTTTAACCCTTTCGCTGCGGCGGGTATTCCGCCGAAGCGCTGGGGGGTGCGGGGGGGCAGCGCGGTGGCGCTGTGCTCATGACGGAGCCACTCCGTCATGAGCCACGGTTGAGCTGTGCTCATGACGGAGCGGTTCCGTCATGACTCCGCCCAGTTGCGTTGTCCCCCCGCACAGGCGGGGAAACAGCGCCGCGTGGGCAGAGCGGCCGCCAACGGTCGTGGCATGACGGAACCACTCCGGCATGAGCACACGGCAACCGTGGCTCAGGACGGAGCGGTTCCGTCATGAGCGGGGAAGGGGTTAAATTCAGCTCTAGCCCCTAAAACAGTAGACACGGTGAGAAATTTGGAAATAAATTTTGATCCCACATTAGCTTTCCACTAGCAAGCTCTTGCTACGGCAGGCACTTGTTTCCAAACAATAAAAATTCTCAGATAATTCTTTGACCTACTCCTGGTGCCTGCTAGGAAAACGGTTGCAGCAGTCCTAATTCTATCACGCTTGGACTACTGCAATAGTTTATATGCAGGAATAAAAAAGACGGTCCTGAAAAGATTGCAGGTGGTCCAGAATGCTGCAGCCAGGTTGGTGCTCAAACGGCCCAGAGACTCCTCCTCAGCGACTGCACCTAAAACTCTTCACTGGCTGCCCATTCACAAGAGGATCCTTTTTAAAATCTTGATCATTGTTTACAAAGCTATATGACCAACCGGGCCAGAATACCTAAGACCCAGAATCAGGCCATACACCACCCAACATACTCTGCGATCATACTCAGAGAATTTTCTAACAGTCCCCAATTTCAACCTGAAATCCAGAGGTGGCAAGACAATGGCGGGCCGAGGGACCAAAGCCTGAAACTCCATGCCCACTCAACTTAGACACATACAAACTGAACCTACTTTTAGGAAGCTTTTAAAAACATGGATCTTCGCTATCCGGATAATACTGTGCTATCACTTATCTAAGCTCTGTTACTGAGTTTTCTTCTCTTCTGTGAACCTTTCAGATGTTCTTTCTCCGCTAAAGCGCCAAGATACTCCCTGGAGTGAACGTTGCGCTATACAAAAACCACACATTCATTCATTCATTCATTCTCCACCTGTCTCGTCTCCGGCAGTGTTTTGGAGTCATGCGGCGTTTCCCAGCTTCTTTTTTCCTCACGTTGAGGAGTTTGCCGTATCTGGCATATTAATGCAGGATTGTCATGTTTGGCCAGCAGAGCCTTCTCAAAGAGCAGCCGTCTCGCAGCTTGGCTAAGCCACGCCCCCCCACCTTCCCCAGAAATCTCTATTTTTGGAGTGTTTAGCAACCAAATCTTTACTTTTATTATAACGGTGCCAGCCTTGCATTTTCATATCTTTTACTGTGTTTCTGAATAGTTAATTCTTTGTTCAGCAAGGAACAGTGTAGGAAGCTGACCCTTTATATGCTATGCCAAAGTAAAGTATAGTGTGCACATAGTCCAGTGGTTCCCAGAAGTATAGCCAAGGCTAAAGTAGCTAAGACCTTACTCTCTTTTGTGGTAGTGTGGTTTAGCAGTCAGGCTTATCAAGAGGGTAGTGTTAAGCATTTGTTGTACACACTCAGCCAAGGAACGATGTCACACACTCAAAGACTGAATCCAGACCAATTGTTTGCATAAAAAGTTGTTATTTTGTTATTTTATTTCCAGAACCAAGGTATATTTAGTAGGAGGTAAGTTAAACTCTTCAAACAATGTAACTTTTCAAAATGTTGTAAGCACTGGTTTGGTAGGAATGTTCAGATTACTTTTGCAGTTGAGAAAACAATTTGTAAAAGGTTAAAAAATGCTTCTAATTACTTCTAGATTACTTTGAGATCATTTTTCTAGTCTGGTATGAAACACACATTGTAACACAGTTGAAGCAACACATGAGATTGATACTCAGGTTTACTCTTGTGAAGGCATGTAGGGGCGTTTTTTCAAGCCCCTATCGCTACCACAACGTCACTTTTAGCAAAGTTGTAGTGGTGTTGGAAAGTCATCCTGTGCCCTGGGCACCCCCAAACTTTTTGATGATGGGTACTGGTGGTAACTGACTCTGACTGAGCCTGGACTCTGCCTAACCAGTCCCAGGGCCAGTTCAATGCTGAAAGAGACACATTTAGAATACAGTGAAACACCTACATACACTAGGGTACACTATGGGTTGGGGTACCCCTGTGATTGGCATGACCTACCCTTTAAGGCCCTAGTACATAATAGGGCAGGCGGATTGAAACAACCTATCAGTCCCTAGTCTATAATAGGGCATGGCAGTTTAGAGGGTAGCAGCCCTTTCTGCATTTGCATGTGTGCACTGCTGGAGCCTGAGTTCAGTTTAAAAGTGGATCTGTGTCGCAGGACTGCTTTTAAAAAGTAAATTGTGCCCACAGTCGACTTTGGTGTTTGGGGCACTTACAAATGGTTGATTTACAATGTTTGGGCATATTGGGTACCCCCAGAGTCTCTCCTAGGTGTCCCAGTGGTGGGTGATCAGGTATTCATAAGGAGGACCCTTATAAAAATGAGTTTTATATGCCCTGGGTTAAGTGAAATTGCACATTTCACTCCCCACATTGTGATAAAGTGCTGCCCAAAATCGACTTTGGTGGTAGGAGCACTGTGGAGGGAGGATCTGTAATATGTTTACATATTAGAACCCCTAAAGTCTCCCTAGGAGAGCTTAAAGAAAAATATTAAACTTAGCATGGTGTGATGATCATGTCCCCTTTTCCTGTCCAATCAGGGTTAGGAGTTTCATAAATTCGAAACATTTAGGGGTGGTACATGCCATTAGAAAGGTATAATAGAGGTAGTTTAATTAGATTAAAACACCACAGCGACAAGAAGAATGCTGAGAGACAGAGATGCTGTCCCGCGAAGTAAGAAAATACTGAAGAAGATCCAATTCCAGACTTGGAACTTTTGAGCCAATTAATTAGAAGTACATCGCAGAAGAATCGAGGCGGGACATAATAGAAGAAGATCGCGGAAGAATCGAGGCGGAAGATGGTGTCAGGAGGGGTGCGATGCAGGCGTCGCATCTAGAAGAGGTCATCTATCCTGTCCTGAATCCTGTCCTGAGCCTTTGTTGCCTCATCTGTCCCAGGAGACCCTTTCCAATTCCTTGGCCAAGGGGTTGGTTTCTACACCATTCTAGGTAACTATATTCTGTGTAGTATGTTATTGTACTGCTCTCTCTTTCCTCCCTATTCAGGTTCTGTCATCGTAATGACTTTGTTTAACGATTATTCTAATTGAATTACTTTCCCTTCCCTCCTTGTCGAAGACAGTGTTCTAACTGTATTTCTGGTTCTTGGCTTCACATGAATTTACTAGATGAACATTTTAAACTCTTCAGAGTCTGTGGTGATTTAATAAAGGTTTATTATACGTAATGTTTCATCTATTTAGTGAACTAAAAGGTCCATTGACCAGAGGAAAAACATTGGGACAAAAGTTTGGTAAGAAATAATTAGATAAATTCATCTTACAGGTATTAGCACAATAAATTGACCCCAGCTGTATCTATTAGCCTATATGAATGAGTGTGTGTTGATGGGCTCAAATGAGTACATAGTAATTGAGTACCGGAGGTTGGTAACCCGCTGCATCATGGGTTGGTAGTTTTTCAGGTCCGTCTGGTCTGCAGACGGTTTCTTGAGGAGGGGCTTGACTTCTGCACATTTCCAGTCATCGGGGAAAGTCCCGGATTCGAAGGTGATGTTGATTGTTCTTCGTAGCTCGGGCGCTATGGTGGCAGCGGCTCCGTGGAAGATGTGCGGTCCATGGGAGCTCCTGAGTGAGTTTTCTTCATGGTCGTGGAGGTATCTTCGGTGGTGACCGGGGTCTAGGCGCTGATGGTGGGCTGGCTGTCGTTGCTGGGGGAAGGTGTGATTTCTGGAGTCTGTTCTCTAAAGTTGTTGTAGAGGGCCTTAATTTTCAGGTGGAAGTAGGAGCAGAGCTTGTTGCAGAGGTCCTGGGAGGGTGTGACATCCGTGGCTTTGCTGGAGGATTTGGTGAATTGTTGGATGATGCTGAAGAGTTCCTTTGAGTTGCTGGAGTTGGTGAGGATTTTGTTCTGGATGAAGGTTTTTTTGGTGGATCTTAGAGGAGGTCTGCTCTTCGGTGGTTTTGCTGTTTCTCCATTGTTTTTTGAGATGTCTGCAGGTGCCTCTGGCTTCTTGGAGGTCGTGGTGAACCAGGTGGCCTTCAAGGGGCATTGTCTTTTGGGGTTTGAAGGTGTGCAAGCTTGTCTGCGCGGTTGGTGATCCAGCAGTGTAGTTCATTGGCTTCAAAGTTGGCGTTGGTCAAGGTGGGAGGGTCATGGATGAGAGTGGATTTGAGGTGTTCCACTGTAACCTTGCTCCAGGTCCTTCGCAGTGGGAAGGCCAAAAGTACCATTCAAAGACTTCCCAGAAAGGTATTGATAAACACAACAATATGATATTTTTGAATGTCTCCTAAAATGTGCATACAAGAAGTTATAAGACTTTGTTTGTAAGCCCAGATTCATCCTTCCAGTGGTCTGCCCTGGTTGGTCAGAGTTAAGTGGATTAGCCAGGCTGCTTTGAAGAGGTGATAAAGAGCCCCTGTGTTGACCAGCTCTGCCAAGATGGGCAGTGTTCTGTTACACAGGAATGCCAGAGCAGGGGGAGGAGTCCTAAACAATGGACTTCAAGGGAAGTGGAAGACACCAGTGTCATTTACAACTTCACTCTTTTGACCCCAGCAAAATGCTAGGATTAAGGAAGGAATGAGCAGATGCAAGGGGGAGAGACTATGAAGAATAGCCATCCTAGGGGTGTGTTTAGCCAGCTCTTCTCTCCCTGCTGGAAAATCAGCCATTAAGAATGTGGAAGAATTTGTGCACTCTGGGACAATATAGTGCCACACTCTGCAGGACGTAGTCAGACCTTTGGGTGGTACCCTGCAGCCCATTGGACAGGAGTGACCTTCTGCTTGACCCAGAGAAATTGGAATAAGTATCTGATAAGGGCAGAGCCCCTCAGATCCCCTGCTTGAAACTTAAGAAACCATGCTGGAAGTTTGATGTGCATTTCCTAATGCCTGCCCTCTGAAGACTGCACCTTCTGCACCATCTGAAACTACAGCCTGTGGGTTACCTTGCTGTAAAAGGACTAAAAAGTGGACTCCCTGCAAGCTGCAGGTTAACAGAGCTCACCTAGAACATCACGACCAAGGATGTTATGTTATGTTATGTTAATAACATTTATTACGCGCACAGCTGCCCCAGCTAAGGGGCGTCCTGGCGCGCGACAAGGTACAACACAACCAACACAAGATCACAGGAAGACAACAAATTTAAAACAAGAAAGTTTTTAGAGATTTCCGGAATAGCAAGAGATCGTTAGTTGTACGGAGCTGCAGCGGGAGCGAATTCCATAACGCTGCAGCCTTCACCCGGAAAGAGCGCCCACCAGCTCGGCAAAGCCTGAACCTCGGGACTACTGCCAGCGCCTGCTCCGCAGATCTTAATGTACGGGTTGGCACATAACCGGAGATAAGATTGGAAAGGATCTGAGGAGCAGATCCTTTCAGGATTTTAAAAACCAAACATAAAACTTTAAAATGAATTCGCGACTTGATCGGCAGCCAATGCAGTGCTCGGAGAGTGCTGGAAACCGAGCAAGACCTAGGCAAGCCGACAATTGCTCTGGCAGCGGCGTTTTGAACGCGTTGAAGCCGCACAATTTCTGCCTGATTGCTCCCTAACAGGAGCGAGCTGGCATAGTCCAGGCGAGATAAAACTGTTGCCTGCACTACCATCTGCCTGGTGGCGGGATCGAAAAACTTGAGAACAGGCCTTAAGCCCCGAAGGACGCCAAAGCAGCACGCCGCGGTTTTCTTGGTGTGCCCCACAAAGCTGAGAGTGGAATCCAGCCAAACTCCCAGATTTCTCAACTCCATAACTGGAGTTGGAGCCACACCAAGTTCCGGCGGCCACCATCTGCCCCCCAGAGGTCCCTCCCCTTCCCGACGATCATGACCTCGGTCTTCTTTGCGTTCAGCTGGAGACAGTTGGCCGTCATCCAACTAGCCACCGCCCTTAGCCCGTTCTGGAACTTGGGGGCATCCACATCGGTATCCCCACTGATGGTAACCGCCAGCTGAGTGTCGTCGGCATATGAGACCATATACATGCCCCATTGCTTGACAACATCAGCCAGCGGTCTCACATAAAGATTGAATAGAGTGGGACTCAGTGAGGAACCTTGCGGAACTCCCAAGTCCAAAGGATGGAATTTGGACTGATGGGGGGGTGTGGCAACGCAGAAAGACCGGTCCACGAGAAAGGAGCGGAACCACTGAAGGGCAAGCCCCGTGACGCCAATCTCTTCCAGGCGGTGCAGAAGGATACGGTGCGAGACCGTATCAAAGGCGGCGCTCAGATCTAATAAAACTAGCGCCGCCGTCTGTCCCTGATCTAGCACCGACCGGAGGTGTTCCACCATGGCGAGAAGGGCAGTCTCCGTACTATGCCCAGCTCGGAACCCATGCTGGGTCTCGTCCAGAATGTTAGCTTGAGTAAGATGGTCAGTAAGCGCCTGATTGACATAGGCTTCCATCAATTTGGCCGGCCATGGGAGCAGGGAAATGGGCCGGTAGTTCTCCGGTCTCGAAGCGTCCAAGTTTGGCTTCTTCAAAATAGGAGAAACCACGGCACATTTCCATTTGGATGGAACCGTGCCCGTAGCCAACGAAGTATTAATCAAGGAACAAACCGTAGAAGACCCCGCAAAAGACTGGTTCCTAAACAGGGCAGGACATACCGGATCCAAAGGCGAACCAGATTGGACCTTCTGGGCCAAAATGTCAAAAGCCTCGGATGAGAGTGGCGAAAAAAATGCCAACATGGAACAGGCAGGGGCAGTCACCGCAGTCTTCTGAACAAGCCCAGAGCTTGGAAAGGCACGGTAGATGTTCTGCACTTTTTCCAGAAAAAAAGAAGCTAGGGCTTCACAATGCGAAGCAGAGGCCGTGACTGTAGGAGTAGAGCGCTTAGACAGCAGATCCTTGAGAGCTTTAAAAATAGTCTTGGATGGATTAGGGCTATTACGAAATTCCAGAGAGTAGAACGTCGCGCGGGTCCTACAGATGGCACGATGGTAGATTTTAATGGAGGCCAAGTACAGCGCTTTCTTCGCCGTATCGTAGGATCTCCGCCATTCTCTCTCGGCACGCCTGCAGTTCCTGGATCCTCAACCAGAAGAACTACCAGTGGATTTGTAAGGGTTTTGTCCAAGTGGATTGTTGGAACTGGAGTCCTCAAATTTCAAGGACCATCTTGGAGATTCTGGACCCTTGCAGTGAGTTTGAGACACTTTGGAACCCTTTGGGGAACTTCAGGAAGAAGTTCCAGAAGTTTGGAGAACTTTGGGGCAGCTTTGGAAAAAAGCGTCATAAGGGGACCGACTCATCTTGGCCAGCCAAGCCGCCTGCCTTCAACCGCGAGTCAGCCTGCTGTCCAGGTTTGTCCCGCTGAAAAGCTCTGTAGGTCCTACTGCCAGAGTTTGACCGGGGAGTAGTCGAAATCCGAGGCTGGCGAACCCTCACCGAATCTAGCCTGGTGAAGAGCATCGAGGGAACCCACGAGAAAAAGCTCTGTATATGTTTCTAAGTCTTAACGAAGAATAGGTGACCAGGAGCAACTGCGAAAGCCAAGCTGCCTGCCTTTAACTGCGTGTCAGCCTGGATCCTTTGTTTGTCCCGCTGGAAAGCTCTGGAGGTCAGACTTCCATAAGTTTGACCATGAGCTCCTTGCAAAGCAATCCGGCGAACCCTCACCGAATCCGGACTGACTGACTGCTTCGAGAGACCTCGAGAAGAAAAGCTCTAGAAAAGTTTCTAAGTCCGAAGGTATGAACTGTGACCGAGACCTACCGTGAGGGGTAGCCAAGCAGGGCTCCATCATGGTCAGCCTGAAACTTTGACTTTGACCCGGTCTATCGTGATCGGATGTCCCGATAAGGTGCTATAGCTAGTGCTAGAAATTGCTAATACTTTGAAAATTCATATCTCCGGTTTCCTATATTGGATTTTTGTTGTTTTGGTGTCATTTTAAAGATACAAATATTTCCATTTTTTATAATTTGGTGTTGGAGTTTTATTGTGCATTCTGTCTTAATTATTTACTGAATTGGTGTTTTTAAATGCTTTAAATACCTGTCTTTGAAGTTAAGCCTGCCTGCTCGAAGCCAAGCTACCAAAGGTTGAGCATAGGAATAATTTTCTAAGACCTATTCTGAGCCCTATACTGTGTTAGTAGCCTTATTGCCAGTGGTAGATATACATTTGCCCTACTAATAATGCACTTTCCAACAGGTGGAGATAAGGCTTCGCCTTATTTACAAGGCAATGAAAAGTCACTTAACGTTGCTTAACGCTGCCTTGTAAATAAGGCACCCTTTCATGCTATACTTAGCTTGATTTCAATGCTGCTCCTTATATACAAGGGTGGTATAAAAAGGAAGCAGCGCCAAAATTAAGACCAGGAAAAACCTGGTCTTAAACAGGCAAAACGTAGGGAAATGCTTTATTTCTCCTCGTTTTTGCTGTTTTCATGTGTGCTGCTTTGTGCAGCACAGATGGAAACGACTAAACGCCAATGATTGTTTATGCGCAGGAATGTCTCCCTTCGTACACATAAATAATCATTAAAAAATGACGTTTTGTAACTTCTATGTGTGCTGCATTAAGCAGCACATGTAAAAATTACAAAATGCCATTTAAAGATTGTTTATGTGCAGGAACGGACACCTTCCTGCACATAAACAATCTTCCCCTCAATGCACACACCCTTGCACTATGGTGCAAGGGGCCTTCATTGGTGCGCAGATGATACATTTTGCGCCAGCGTAGAAGGAATTGCATGGCTGCGCCATATTCTTGTAAATATGGTGCAACCCGAGGAGGTGTGTCTTGCTATTAAGTGGCCAGTGGAAGCACTGCAATATTATCTAATGGTGAGGAAATTTACTTTGCTAACCGATCATGCTACCTTGGTGGGATTGTCCGTAACAAAGATGCCAATGTCAGAGTTCTCAGATGGTTCCTCGCCCTTCAACCCTTCTCGTTTCAGGCTCATCACCTGCCTAAGAGGTTACAGGTGATTGTGGACTTTCTTTCCATTAACTCATGGCCCAATCGGTGGAGCCAGAGGGGATGCACGGAGGCAAGTCATACAATGACGCATGCAGCAGTCACCCGAATCAGGACCCTAAATCCTTGAGGGGATTCAGAACCTTCCATATTCTGTTTTTGTTTATATTTCTGCTGTTCAAGAGAAAATAAACTGTATATTCACCTGGTCTGGGTGATTAGTAGAACCCTGTTACAGTGTCTTACGCTAGGCAGATAGCACCTTGGTCCCTTTAAACCAAACAAAGGAGGCATTCTAGTAAAGAGGGAACATATGAACAGGAATTTTTTCTCTTTTAGTTTTATGTGTCATTTGGGGAATGAACTGTATAATGATTACATAGGTTTATTGTATGGCTTTACTGTAAAGCTGAATCAATAAAATTGACTTGACTAGACAGAGCTGGTTTGGGCTGAAAAGAGGAGATGGGGTAGCGGTGCACAAGACAAAGAGTGTAGATGGAGTAGGGTTTATTGGAGAAGGCTAATGGGCAACCTGTTATGATAGCAATATATTCTGGACTGGTGCATAACCAGGGTTTTAGTCAAGTAAAATGAAATATGATCCTAGATCCTGCCAACGATTAGGAAGTTAGACCAGCAGAGATGGTGCTGTTGCTGCAACAAAGTATAAGAACCACAAGCAGTTCACCACGTCAACACGAAGATTCCAGGATCAGATGAGGTGATAATGCTTGTTAGAAATGGGATTTTTGGTAGGCTAGGGAGTGGGCCAAAGCCAGGCAAAAACCACCACTCTAGTCAGGATAAGGGAGTTACACTTCTAAAATAACCCCTGCTCACCCCCTTGGTAGCTTGGCACGAGAAGCCAGGCTTATCTTAGAGGCAGTGTGTAAAGCATTTACACATAACCAACAGTGATACAGTGTATGCACTACAAAAGGACATAACACCGGTATAGAAAAATATCCAATATTTTTATATAATTAAAACAAGACCACTAAACGATACAAATCCACAATACTATACTTAAAAGCTCACAGTTGAAAAAATCTGTTGATTAAAAAGAGTTCCTTGTGGGGATAGCTCCGTCCGGGCTACCACGGCGTCGTGAACACACAAATCCAAAAACAGTTCTGGCTGATCGCGGGGTCGCTGGCCAGCTACGGTGTCGGGAAGACCCCAAACAGTGCCTTTCGGAGATGCAGCGCGATGGGGCCCTTGAAGTCACTCGCATTGCAGGTCGAGCTCCACTCAAGAAACCTACAGCGGACCCCACCGATCTCAAGAACTACCGCCCCATCTCGCTCCTCCCGTTTCCAGCCAAAGTCATCGAGAAAACCGTCAACAAACAGCTGGCCGCCTTCCTCGAGACGAATGGGTCCCTAGACCCCTCACAGTCTGGCTTCCGAGCCAACCACAGCACAGAGACCGCCCTCATCGCCGCCACCGACGACATCCGAGCCCTGATGGACAACGGAGAAACAGCTGCCCTCATCCTCCTAGACCTCTCCGCGGCTTTTGACACGGTCTGCCACCGCACCCTAGTGCAGCGCCTCAGCAACATCGGAATCCAGGAGAAGGCACTGGATTGGATCATTTCCTTCCTCGACGGAAGAACGCAGAGAGTCCGCTTACCACCGTACAAGTCAGAGGCCACCGAAGTCATCTGCGGCGTCCCTCAAGGATCCTCGCTGAGCCCCACCCTCTTCAACATCTACATGAGCCCCCTCGCGGCCATCGCACGCCAACACAACCTCAACATAATCTCCTACACCGATGACACCCAGCTGATCCTCTCCCTGACCAACGACCCCGCCGCCGCCAGAGCCAACCTGCACGATGGGATGAAAGATGTAGCCGAGTGGATGACGACCAGCCGCCTGAAACTGAACTCGGACAAGACGGAGGTCCTCATCCTGGGCCCCTCACCCTCTGCCTGGGACGACTCCTGGTGGCCCCCGGCCCTGGGCACTGCACCCAAACCGACGGACCATGCACGCAACCTGGGCTTCATCCTGGACGCCTCCCTCTCCATGACCAGGCAAGTCAACGCCGTCTCCTCGACATGCTTCAACATCCTACGCATGCTACGGAAGATCTTCTGGTGGATCCCCACCGAGACCAGGAAGACCGTCACCCAGGCCCTCGTCAGCAGCCGACTGGACTACGGCAACGCCCTCTACGCCGGTACCACTGCCAAGCTCCAGAAGAGACTCCAGCGGATCCAGAACGCCTCAGCCAGACTCATCCTCGACATCCCACGCAACTGCCACATCGCCGGACACCTGAGAGACCTGCATTGGCTCCCCGTCAACAAAAGAATCACCTTCCGTCTCCTCACCCACGCACACAAAGCCCTCCACGACCAAGGCCCGATCTACCTCAACAACCGAATCAACTTCTACGCTCCCAAACGCCACCTCCGATCAGCCAGCCACACCCTCGCCGCCGTCCCGCGCATCCGAAGAGCGACAACAGGAGGGAGGTCCTTCTCCTACCTGGCCGCCAAGACCTGGAACTCCCTCCCGACCAACCTACGCCTGACCAAGGACCACCTCTCCTTCAGGAAGAAGCTGAAGACCTGGCTGTTCGAGCAGTAACGGCACCCCCCCCCCCCCCCCCCCAGCGCCTTGAGACCCTACGGGTGAGTAGTGCGCTATACAAATGTTTTGATTGATTGATTGATCAGGAGTGCTGGCACCAACATGCGTCAGGTCCTGCGGTGCGAAGCGCAGCAGTGCGGCGTGCGGTGCCCCCAGGTCACAGTGCGAGCAGCGGCTTGGTGGCGGCGTCAGATGGCGGCGTCGGTGAGACCAGGGTCATGGCTATGGAGGCAGTGCTCGTCATGGTGCTAGCAGGTCACGGTGCAAACAGTGGCTTCGTCGTTGCTGAAGCGCTGTCGTCGGCTGACGAACTGGAGTCAATGGCGCCAGCGTCGGTAGGCCAAGGCTGCGGTGCGGGATGAGGGTGGTGCATTGTGTGACTTACGAGCGGTTCTCTCGAACCACGGTGCAAGCTGCGGCGTCGATTTCGGCTTGAAGTGGCGGCGTGAGGAAGGCCACGGCGTCGTCGTGTAGAGAGGCGGTTCGGAGTGCGGTGCCCACAGGTCGTGATTCGAGCAGCAGCTCGGTGGCGGCATCAACAGGCGTCATCGGTGAGACCAGGGTCGCAGTGCAGCATTGCAGCGGTGCTCTCTGCAGTGCCAAAGCTTCGGCGGGAACCAAGGCGGTGCCCACAGGTCGCGGCGCAAGCAGCGGCTCGGTGGCGGTGTCAACAGGCGTCGTCGGTGAGACCAAGGTTGCAGTGCGGCATTGCGGCGGTGCCCTCTGTGGTGCCTTCAGGACACGGGGTCGGCAGGGTCGTCGTAGGCGTCGTCAAGGTGGTGTTCTTCAGGTGTGAAACACACACAGTCCCCAGGGCTGCGGGTTGAAGAACCTAGAGTCGTTGATGTTCCTGAGACTCCGTGAACAGGGGGCAAGCTCTACCTCAAGCCCTTGGAGAGACTCAAAAATTAGGTTGCAGTCCAGTCCAGGCCTTTCACTGCTCAAGAAAGAAGCAGCCACTGTAGGTCAGCCCAGCAAAGCACCCAGCAAAGCAGTCGTTCCTTTTTGCAGCTTCCACGGCTCTCCTTCTTGGCAGTCTTCTTGTTCCAGATGAGTTCTGCAATTCAGGGGTCTGGGACCCAGCATTTGTAGCTAAAAATCCTTTGATCTTTCAGGCAGAGGGTGTCTGTGCCCGGCCAGAACCAGTTATGCCTTCTCTGGTGTAATTTCCTGGCAGGAGGTGGAGACAGCATTGTCAGAGGCAGACCAGGTCCTTTGAGGTGCAAGGAAATTCCTCCCCCTTCCCCCATCCCAGCTCAGGTCTAATCAGCCCTTTCCTGCCCTATCCCGACCATCTGGAGGCCCTATGGCCCCCCAGCCTTCTGTCCTCCAAAACCCAGACAGGCAATCCTCATTCCAACAGAGGCATACGGGATGACTGAGGAAGAAAATACCCGCTTTCTAAAAATGGTATTTTCAAACACAGAATGTAAAAATCACCTTCACTAAAAGATGCATCTTTAGATTCTGAGTTCAGGCATACTAAATTCAATTTTCTTACCGAATTCCCTGGGCCAGGTATGTTTATGAGATGTTAGAAACAGACCTCCCATTCTATTCTATGGGGAACTGGTAGCCTTGCAATAGTGAAAAACAAAATAGGCTGTAATTCACTATTAGGAAATGCCACACACACCAGGGCATGTCGCTACCTTTCACATACATTGCACCCTGCCCACAGGGGTACCTTGGGCCTACTTGAGGGATGTCTGTCATGTAAGAAAAGGGAAGGTTAGGGTCCGACCAGTGTGTGCACTGGCCAAGTCGACATGGCAGTTACAAACTGCGCGCAGACTCTGCAATGGCAGGTCTGAGTTACCGTTTTCAGGGCTACTCACGGGAGTGGCACAACCAGTGCTGCAGGCCCCCGGGTAGCATTTTATTCACCGGCCCTGGTACATGCAGTGCACTTTACTAGGGGCTAACAGGTAAATGAAATATGCAATCATGGAAACACCAATCTTATAACACAATTTACACAGAGAGCATTTACACTTTAGCACTGATTAGCAGTGGTAAAGTGCCCAGAGTAAATAAATATAAACTTTATTGCGTGATTTAAAAGTAAACCATTGCAAATACAAACATTTAAAATTCGAGGTTAATTTAAGACGATAATTCCATAAAAAGTTGATATGTATGGATAATAAGGTAAAACTTCAGTTTAAAAAGTCATATTCAAAGGAGCCAGAAGCAGCAAGTGAGGATTTAGCAGCATTATTCCAATGGGGGGTCGCAGACTCTGGACAGCTCAGTATGTTTTTTTGCAGCGCACTCCATAAATCTTACTAGGGCACAATTTAATTTAGTGTTCCTAGGATCGAAACACGCCAAAACTGCTGCTCTACAGCTTCTAATCATCTTTTTATTCCAGTGATGCTTGAGTAAAGCCCATCGCTCTGTCAATAGTAGAGGACACAGGCATATGATGTGTATAATGTCTTCTTTGGGAGACCCACAAAGTCGGCACTGTACTTTTCCATGTTCTCTTTTCCATTTTGGCCGATGTGTCAACAGATTGATGACTCCCAGTCTCAGTTTTAAAAAACTTAGTTTCGTCCGAGCACTAAACAATGTGGTAAGGTACGGCTGTGGGATTAGTAAGCCGTAGGATTGAAGAGTCATCCACCCATGACTTCTTTTTGCGAGGCTGGCTTTGTCTTCCACTCTTGATAATTGTTTAGTGCTGATTTTCGCTAGCCTTTTGAATTCCTTCTGACTGGCATGCAGGATCCAGAGGTCATTTAGGCACAGAGTTTTTAAGCCTTTTGACCAATATTCGTGTCCTGCTCGCCATAAGTTGTTATCAATGCAGGCCCACAAATGGTAACCTAAACTTCCCTCCTTTGATAACCTCAACTTGTGACAGCACACGAGGAAGGACATGGCTCTAGCCAGTCGTTGTTTGCAGATGCCAAATTCCAACCTGATTTGTGCAGGTGATGTATGGTTTGGTAATTTAAACACGGACCTGTAGATATTAGTGATTATTTTATCCAGATGGTCACTGTCCAATCCTTTTAAGGCTTCACTGCCATAAGTTAGAGTGGGAATGATTTTTACCTGAGCCACCTGAAGTGTGGGTGCAAGAGTAGGCGGTGAAACAAAAATAGCGATCACCTGCTCAACACAAATAGAAAGAGAAGAGAGAGTGTAGAGGGAGGGAGTGAGGTAGAAGGGAGATGAAAAGAGGCAGAGAGAAATTTCCCCAGTCTCAAGGATCCAATCCCGAAGGGGAGGACTCTATGTAGCCTCTAGTTAGCCCTCACACACCCCGAGGGATGTCTTGCTTCATCATTGGGCTTGTTGTTGCTCCTCGTCGGGCCGGCGCTGCAATGCCCGACGGCCCCCCGAAGGGTCTCTTTATCGGAGGTCTTTTAAAGAGAAAAGCCGTAAGGTGAATGCGGGTATGTGGGCAAAAAAACAATGAAGGTGGATCCGAGAGGTAAGTGATTGCGTGCGTGCAGGGTGTGTGAATAAAAATGCCTTGGGGTGTCCAGAAAGTAAGTTTTAATATTATGGGGCCCCTGGCAAAGTAAAAAGACCAAAAGGACGCAGGGTCACTAATAAGCGCAAGGTGCTAATGTGACTTTAATAAAAGGTCGACATGTTTCACGCCTAATATGCCCGGGCGGGTCAGTGGCGTTTCATCAGGACCAAATTAGAGTGAAAGGTTGTGCACGGTGAAGACGAGGGTGCCAGAGATTGGGGTACAGTGACCTAGTCAGCAGAGACAGTAAAAGCGTACCAAGCAGGCAGCCGCTGGCAGAGGGTAGGTGCTGACTGAGCCGGCCCCCGACGCAACCCAAATAGGGCGCAGGCAGCCTCGGCAATACCTAGGAAGCCCCTGTTCAGATACACGAGGGTTACACTAGCTTGGTACGCTTTTACTGTCTCTGCTGACTAGGTCACTGTACCCCGCAGCCCCGTACCTCTCTTTACCTTCTCTAGACGTAGGTTACCTTTCCAATCTCTGGCACCTTGCGCTTATTAGTGACCCTGCGTCCTTTTGGTCTTTTTACTTTGCCAGGGGCCCCATAATATTAAAACTTACTTTCTGGACACCCCTAGGCATTTTTATTCACACACCCTGCACGCACGCAATCACTTACCTCTCGGATCCACCTTCATTGTTTTTTTGCCCACATACCCGCATTCACCTTACGGCTTTTCTCTTTAAAAGACCTCCGATAAAGAGACCCTTCGGGGGACCGTCGGGCATTGCAGCGCCGGCCCGACGAGGAGCAACAACAAGCCCAATGATGAAGCAAGACATCCCTCGGGGTGTGTGAGGGCTAACTAGAGGCTACATAGAGTCCTCCCCTTCGGGATTGGATCCTTGAGACTGGGGAAATTTCTCTCTGCCTCTTTTCATCTCCCTTCTACCTCCCTCCCTCCCTCTACACTCTCTCTTCTCTTTCTACTTGTGTTGAGCAGGTGATCGCTATTTTTGTTTCACCGCCAACAGGGAACAATGTCCTCATTGATTTAACTGTCACGAGTGGAGCACGGACATTGGACCACAACCAGCTCCTGGTCCCCCTCTTCCTTTTTTGATTAAGGTGCAAGAGTAGGGCCTTGAAGTTTCTTTTGAATTAGACCGATTGCAAAGGCAAGTGCCGTGCCCTTCCTTTTTTGCTCTTCTAGTTGGGATTTGTATTTTCCGTTGTTGTTAAAAGTGACACCAAGGTACCTTTGGCAGTTGGATTCGACAATGCGTTCGTTATTCAGAGCCCAAGACAGCTTCTTTGCTTTCCTTGAATGCACCGCTAGAATTTTCGTCTTCCTGTTGTTAATGCAAAGCTCATTATTGTTGGAGTAGTCGGAAATAGCATCCAGAAGTCTTTGCATTCCGATCTTTGTTTTACTTAACAGTACCACGTCATCAGCATATAATAGGTTTGTCAGCGGCAAACCGGATAATTTAGGAGCGTGGGAGTTGACCTTATTGAGAACTTCGGGAAGGTCGGCTAGGAATAGATTGAAAAGTATTGGGGCCAAGACACATCCCTGTTTGAGGCCTTTTTCTGTCGAAATCTGGCGAGACAGTCTTGAGCCGTCCCCGATCTTAATTCTAACCCATGTATCCTGGTGCAGGAGTTGTATGGCTCTTAGAAGGGCCTCTGGAATGTTGAAACTGGACAGCTTCTGCCATAATTTGCTTCTGTTGACATTGTCAAAGGCCGCTTGATAGTCGATAAACCCCATATAAAGTGAACAAGAGCAGAATTTGGCTTGGTCAATTAGGCATGAGAGGGACATGAGATTGACTGAAGTCCCGGTGTTTATTGTAAAGCCTGTTTGATTCGAGGGAATTATGGAGTTTTCCACAGCCCATGACCTAAGTGAGTTTAGCAGCACTCCCGCAAAATACTTTGCTTCGTTGTCAATGAGTGCAATGAGGCGGTAATTCCCAGGAGAATTTTTGTCCCCGCCTTTAAAGATTGGTGCAAGGATAGATCCACGCCAGGAGGGCGGTATGATGTTGTTTTGGAGACATGTGTTGAAGAGGGGGCTTAGTTTCGCAGCACAAAAAGTTGGATCTTCCTTGAACAAAGCTTGAGGAATTCCCCCAGGGCCAGGCGCGCCATCCTGACGTCCCTTTTTTATTATTTTTTCAATTTCGCCCTTCTGAACTAGCACTAAGTTAGCGCAGCTCTGGATCGAATGAATTACTTTTATTGGTGTCATTTTGTGGCCGAGCTTTTTTGAAGAGTTTGAAGAGTTCTGATGAGATTCTGAGACAGTCTCTGATTGTAGTAGTGTGTCCCTGAAAGGAGGATATTGATCATTAGTGCGCAATTCCTGGTCATTGAAGTGGGAAGAAAGATATTCAACCCACTCTATTTCGAGAATGCTCGAGGAAGCGACTTTGGAAGAGCGTCCAGATGTACTATTGATTGTGCGCCAAAACCTGGCAGAGTTGTTTGATTTAATATCATACTGTAGTTTGACCCAAAACAGGTTCCATTGGTTTTTGCGTAGTTCACGTTTAACTTTCTTAAGATGATTACGTGCCTCTCTCAGTTTTTTTATTTTGCTGGGATCCGATGGGTCAGTTTTTAAAGCCCGCCATGAGCGATTCATTGCTCTTTTTGCAGATAGTATCTCACCGTTTGAGCGCGGCGTGTTCTTTTGATCAATTTGGCTTGCATGTTTTGTTAGTTTCGCAAATCTATCCGTAAGTTCGGTAGCAAATATTGACCAGTTGGCACATATATTGCCCGAGCACGTTTGGCGCTCAATTATTTGTTTGGCCTCGGCTGATATGGGTTGAAGATTCTTAAGGGAACATTTGATGCGTTTGAGGTTGATTGTGAGGCTCTCAGATGGCAAGTCCCTTACCTTTTTATATTGTGTGAGGCCAGTCCTCAAAGTAATTTCTTGCGGGCAATGATCACTTTCTATTCTATTACCAAGACAGTATCCAGCTACTTGATGGAGCAAAGTGATGCTGACAAAGTACTAAAACCAACACACACAGGTCAGGGAAAAATAGGAGGAAAAAAAAAAGTTTGGGGATAACCCTGCAAAAAGATCCATTTCCAACAATGCTATAGAAGAGAAGGTGAGGCAGATTGGAAGGGGAAGTAGATAGTTTCTCCTTTATTGCAATTGCTAAAGATACAATGTATGGTCGCCCAAGAATGAAAGATAGTGATGTCATAGGATATCTAGGTCTGAATGAGGAGGTTCACAGTGACAAAATATAACATGTTGGAGTGGTAGTGAAGAACAGTGCAGAATTCAGAGGAGATAATGAATCTGGATGTTGGGTTGTGGAGCAGAAAGAGATCGAACAATAGGCACATTGCCTTACCTATCGTTGCATGTGACCAGCAGTTTGAGGGTCCCACTACAACCTAATAATGGCTCTTAATTCTCTTAAACTTGGGATGGGGTCATGATCCTAAACCGCATTGGTGCTTGACGCCGTTGCTACGCTGCTGCAGAAGCAGAGTTCCCAGACGGTACAGAGCGGCCCAGCACTGAGGCTACGGCCAGACTCCTTTTTGGGCAAAGTCATGCAAAGACGTTTACTTAGAAACTGCGTCACAACAAGAAGTTAATGAGCTTCGCCGATATCGTTTGATGATTCCATTTATCCCCTTTGTTTATTTTGTGTCTCGGGCAAAGAGAGGAAATGGCGGGTATTGAATAGCCTCTGTTTTCGGGCATGCGGAGGGATGGCGGGATGGGTGAAATGTTCAGTCAGACACGCGCCTGCTCCTACAGAGTACTGACACCAAGATGGGCGCAGGCACCAGGGAGGCGGCGTGGGGGAGGGGTAATGATGGAAACGTCTCTTTCAGCCCAGCTCCTTAATTAGATGCAAGGAACAAGTCGGGGAGCACATCTGGATCCAATCCGGAGCCCCTTTGATGGCATGAAATGCTCCTTCCCCGGATCAGGGCTGGAGGTTCAGCTTGAGACCTGCGCTCCCACCCTGGGTTCTGCTTCCCTCCTGTGGTGGCCCTTCGACGCTGTTCCTCACTGTGTCGGCGTTAAGACAGCGCAAAAAACACACCAACGAGCACAACTTCAGCAGCTTTAGATTGTGATCCAAAATACTCTTCAAAGCGCACAGTTTGTAATAAAATATTTGGAGCAAAAAAAGTGTACTTTTAATTAAACCTTCCCTCAATCGCGTGATAACGACTCTTAATAGAGAAATAAAATAAACACAAGTTTAATTGTTACACGAATTGTAATATAGGCAGGATTTATCTACCTGAGTTAAAAAGGCAAACCGTTTAGTCATTCAAATAATTATGTTGTCTCGAAGCACAAGCATAAATATTTACATCGCTAAGTGCCAACTGAGCTGCGTCTTTGCGCCTTAACGATTCTTGCTTTTGTCACCCAACGGAATAGTACTCATATTATCTGCTATGGGTGAAAGCTGAGTAAACGGATTCGCAGATATCCCAAGCAGGCCCTACACCCACCAATCTATCAAAGTCCATTTGATTTCGGTCTTTTAAAATGCACTTTTCTCCTCTGTTAAAAAGCAGGATCTTTTTGCTTCCTGGGGTTCAGTTCAATTACGTGTTTTCCTTTATTGTTTTAAAAGTTAACAGGCTTTGGTTGCCTTCCTAAGAAACAGACCCGTGCTTGTTTTATTTCCCCAGTTTCTCTGCTTGTAGCCTGGAGCAAACGGTGCTGGAACAGAAGAAAAAATGCATCGAGGTTGGATCCTTTTTTTTTCTAAAATATGTCTCTGCCTCTCCTATTAAAACATACAAATGATGTCGGGGACATGGGGGTAAAAAAGGGGCCCTGAGTCGTCAGATCACCTCATTGACACGCGCCTTGTGGCATCTGGGGGTATTGCCTCTGCAAAGAGGTGAGGAAGGCGTAATTAGAGCACTTAAGAAACGCTAGCTGGGCTCAATCAAACGCCGGCCGAGAGTTTCTTACTCAAGAGTGTCTAGTGGTAGTGCTGTAGGCGGGTGGGGTGGGTAAAGGGGCCTGCGAACCGTCAGGCCCAGGCCAGTACAAAAGCTTTGCCTCGTAATTACAGCCCTTTAATAAGCTGCCCGGTCTCCCAGGGGGCTGCAGATTTCATTTCTTCCTGCGCCCCCCTCCCACCTCCCTGTGCATGCCAGGCTGTGTCTTTTGAAGTGCCAGAAAGCTACTTCGTCCAACTGAGAAAGGAAGAAGGAGTCGTACGGGTGGCGAAAAAAAACGCTGAACTCCGTAAAAATGATTTTTTCCCCAGGAAGGGTAAGCTGAGAATGCAGCTTTTCCGTACATCTGTAAGACATCAGGCTCTGTGAAACCTCAGTCACTCCCGAGAAGCCGTACGGAGGAGGGGACGAGCCGTCCAACGGAAGATACTTTGAGAAAGCTCTTTCTATCGGCCCCACTGCTGCCTGGGAAGTTATTTTTAAAGAGAAACTCACTTTTTCGACTCTTTGATGTCGCTGAAACTTTGATCATTGCGCGGCAAGCTTTTCGCCAAGTGAATAGTTGGGTTCGTTGGCCGGTAGCTGGGCTCTTGGACAGCTGTGCTTTCCAGTGGACACCTGGATTGAGCAGCGGGAATCTAGTCTCCGGTGAGCAGTCATGGTGTTCAACTGGCTGCTGTGATCTGCAGCGGCGAGCCCTATTCTCCAGTTGGCAGAAGCTCTCGTCGATGGGCACCACTGGGCAACCGTATTAGGCAAAACCCCAATCCATTACCCTACAGCGGGCTGATTGCTTCACGTGGCGGATGTTGTTTCCAGGAGCCAGCCGTGTGCGCCCAGGTCTTGTTTCCCAGTAAGCAGCGTCACTCTCCAGCCCAGAGACGCATCCTCATGTTCACAGTCCTAGCATCCGACGGGCAGCTTGGCTTTCCTGCCGACAGTTCTGCTTTTGCGTCCAGAGCCTGTTATTTGGAGGGCGGTTGTGTGCTTCATTCAGCAGCAGTAGACAGCATTAGACAGTATTCTCAAGTTGGAAGTCACCTCCGACAATGGCGAGCTGTATTCTTTAGTGTCAATTGCATTCTCCAGCTGACTGGTATTTCAGGGCAGTGCCACTGCAGCGCGTAGCTGTAGTCGGAGGTTGTGTTGTATTCCTCTTCCAAGAAGCCTCTGTATTTTGCAGTGATAACTCCTTTCGACCCTGAGCATCTGTGCGTAGCGGTAGGTTTGGCGGTGGCTTGCTGTGGACGGCAGTGGGCACTGACAGTCCCCGACTAACAGTTGCACGCTTGGCAGCAGCAGTGCCCAGCAAGCAGTTGCATTTTCCTATTGGCATCGGATTTTGTGTTCTTTCGCCCTGCCTGGCGGGCCCGAGAGAAGCCAAGGCTGGTTATTTTTGGACTCTTCTCACGCAGGTGTGTGCTCCACCCCCTCCCCGAAGCTGGAGCGCTGGACCATGAATTCCAGCTACCCCCAAGTTCTGGACAGGCCGGCCCCACTCTCCAGCCGCCTGGAGAACCCCATGGCGGCGAGCCTGGACACCTTGCAAGCCAAGAAGAACTTCTCGGTCAGTCACCTGCTGGACCTGGAGGACAGCGGCGACCTGGCGGGGGTGCAGGCGGACGAGGCGTCAGTGGAGGCGGGCCGGAGCCTCTTGGAGTCCTCGGGGCTGACCAGTGGCAGCGACACCCCTCAGCAGGACAGTAAGTGCAGGGGGGGGAGAAGTGATACTTCAAACGAGTGACATAGAGCGACATTGTGTGGATGTGTGAGTGTGTTGAGGGGCTCTATGGTTACCAAAAAGCTGGGGATGGAGGGGGCGCAGGTACAGTGCTAAAGAAAGCTCTTCGAAGAGAATAGAAAGGCTGTGTCTAATGTGTTGTCATTTACAGTTTTACGGCTCGCTGTCTCCTACAAACACAATCTGTCTCTGAAGCTTGAACTAAACATGAGAGAAAACCGCTCGATTTGGGTATTTAAGTGATATGTATGGTATGCACTCAGATGTTTGTGCCCTTAGACGATCTTCTGCGCACCCTCCACACATTTCCCGTTCTGTGCACGTCGTGCCAGCCTTCCCCACAGGAACATTTACGTGGAGACGGGCCCGCACTAATCTGGGAGTCGCCAACCTTTGGGCAGTATGTGGAACTAGAGTTGATTTGCAAAGACCTGGGGCGTAGCTTCCATCGGTGCAGCAGGTGCAGTGGCCCCGGGGCCCAGAGGCCGGAAGAACCCATCGAACCCTGGTTATTGGTGTATTTCACACTTCCTTGGACTAGGCCCATCTCACACTGGCCGCGCCACTGGTATATGTGAGGAATCGGATCCTTTACCCGCACAATGGGTAGGGCGAGCGCACCGAGCTAACGTCCAGTGGTTAAAGCGATATCTCTGTGCCGGCAATGGGGCCTGCGCGCCGGATCACGGCACACCGAAGGGGGCACACAGCACACCGAAGCGGGGGTCATTACACCTCTCAGGGGGCACACAGCACACCGAAACTGGGGTCATTACACCTCTCAGGGGGCACGGGGCGGCCCGCTGCTGCTCCATTGAGGATTCTCGCTCCGCTCCAGCAAGTGGCGATTCCGTTCACAACACGATACATTCATTTATATCACATACATTACAGAGTAGGTGAGCGGAACACAGTGCAAGTAGTGGAGGTGGGACTCGAAGAAGATGGACTATATGTGTATCAGAATGTACACTACAGAGCCTACGCTGGGGGCGCGGAAGTCACTTACGCCTCAGATCGTGAGAACGGCGAAACATCGAGTTTGTATCTGCCAATAACTGAGGCCGATAGTCCATCCTGCCCACACTGTCATAACAGGATATTGGCACGTGATTTCAAGCTTGGATTTCATATTGCCAATTCGTCAAGATAAAACTCTGTACAGACAGAACTGCCATCAGCATCATCAGAGCCCAAACATGGCATCTGATTGTAGGTGCCCTGCTCACCTTATGCAGTACCATCCCGTTCACAGCCGCAGGAGCACAGCCTCACCTGCGGAATCGGACTCTAGTCGGAAAGGGAAACCGGGGTATAATCTGTAAAATGCTGTGGCTGGTGAAAAGGACTGCGCTTCCGGCCTTCGGGGGACATGTGCAGAGGCCCTCTGGAACAATACCCCGGCGGGCCCTAGGATGCCCTGGGGGTTATAGGCCCATACACACTTCAGAGCATTCCCTGCTCCTCTCAGACCATTTAACTACTACTTTGTATGGTGGATAGGACAAAGGCAGGGAACACGTTCTGCTGAGAAAGTCTGGTCAAAGGCCTAGTCACATCTGTTTGCACAATAGCACCAGCGTGACAATGGTGAAGGAGAGGATAGAGTTAGGATTCATGCTAGTATTTTATTTAGGTTAATGTTATATTATGGTTAGGATTAAGTTGAGCTTAGATACGTTTATATTAGTGCCAAAGGTGCAACTCATTAAGTGTTTCTGTAAGTTGTTAGGCCTTACTCCACACTTATGTGTAACTGAGTCCAGAAGTTTTGGGAGTAACACACACAAACACAACTTGAGACTCAACCCAAAGTGAGTGCAATGAATAATGGTAGGTGTAAATTAGGCTTGGGTTATGGTTAGTTCTAAGGTTAAGGTTAGTATCAGGGTTGTTTCTAATTTTGGGCTAGGTTGGTGTTATCTAATGGTTGTGGCAGGGGTCAAAGTTTGGCTATGATCAGTTTAAGGTTATGTTATTGTTAGTTTAGTTTCAGGTTCGTTTATGGTTAATGTGTGGATTACAGCTGTGGGTAGGTTAGTGTAAGTTATGTATGAGTTTCTGTTAAAATATGTATTGGCTTAGATTAGATAGATTAGAGTGTCGATTCCGTTTGTGATTAGACTATGGTTAAATTAGGTATTATGGGTGGAGCTACGTTTAACTTTATAATCATGGTGGGTTTGACATTAGTGTTTTTTGGTAGATTAAGGTTTAGGTTTCTGTTGTGATTGGGGTTACCGGTTGCTTAAGGCTATAGTTAGTTATGATTAGGTTAAAATGGGGTTAGTGTGATCATAATTGTGTAAGGAGGTTGGAATTAGATAAACGCATGAGTACTACAAATGTTAGGGCCAGGGTTAGCATTCTAGCTGGCTTTACCTGAGAAAAATTAGAAAATATTACTGCCGATAGTGATGGAGCACGGATTCCAATGCAGTAATAACTGGCAATTTCCATTCTTTGTGCGATTCCTTTCTGCAACATTTTTGCACCAGCAACCATTCATGCCCAGCAAATTAATTTCTTATTTATTTTTTCTGTTCAGAGTTTTTTTTACAGAGTGTGCTAGGCCCATTGGGTGTCAGGGTGCTGAGCAACAGGTCTGCTGCGGAAGCAGCAAAGTAACATAACAGAGCATTAAAGCACCAACAAAATAAAGAAACACATTTACCTTTAATTGACACAAATAAAAATGAGATACAATATGTTTGGTTTAATCAGAGTACAAAGAGAGGCGGTGGAGGCAGAGCGCTGCATAAGAAAGAGAAAGGAGAGCTTTCCTCAGGTATTTGAAGGACTTTTGTTCATATTCCCGAGCCCAACGACAGGTCAATTTTGCAGGAGTCCCTTCGGTGCAAATGAACCGGAAAAACGACTAATTTACTCAATAGATCAGTATTTATTTTTCTCCAGCACATTTATATCATTACACAGATATCTTATTTTAAATGTGGTACCTCATATTCTTTTCTTTTTTTCCCCACTTTTAAAAGCTGTAATTGAACAGATGCTGTTGTTACCCAATTCAGTAGTTATTAATTGATGAGCCTCACAAGGATGAAAGTGTGAGTTAGTGTGTGAAATTCTTGTCTCGTAAATCACCACAGACGGCAGAAGCGAGGATATATCTCTGGGCACGTTGTCTCCAGTTTATCATTTTTATCAAAACCTAAAAAAGACGTAAGGCACTCACATGCTCTTTAGAAACATGAATTACACGGAGTGCATCTGCAAGCACTGCATGGTACTTCCACTACATTGCTGTTTGCACAGTATGGATAATTACAAGGTGCATTTAAAGTGCGTGCTAGTAATACGATTTCAGAGAAACATAACACAATCAATCGGTAACAATTTTCTGTTACAAAAGCAGAATGTCCTGATGCGATAATAAAAGCTTATGGATAGAATTTGTAATTGGGAGAGTGTATCTTACATTTTGTGCTGTTATTTAACTGTCTCACGCTCTCTCTATATATACACATGTGTATAAACAATTGCATAATTATATGTAACAGTACATTTACACGTTTGGTTGTTTTTCATTGCACAAAATGTGGTGGTATAAAAAGCAATATTTCATCGGACTTGTAAAATATGGAAAATATTTCATGGGTGTCTCAGAAGATGGGAAATATTGTATGACTCTTGCATCAATCAGCTGCTCTTTGAACAACCTCTCTATCCTACAAACCGAATTTTAATATTTGATCAAATCAATTGCCTTTATTCGGAAATTCTACATTCTTCAGAACATTAGTTTTGTGACTATTTTATTAACAATGAAAGAATATAATGCAAAATTCCACTTACTATGTTCAAGAACCACTTCTCTTTTTGCTATAAAAAAACCTTTTCAAGCTAACTGCTCCAAAATATGTAATACAGAAATATAAAACGTACAGAATTGTAAACACATGTAATGTGTTCCTTTATTAGTATTTGACAGTTCTAGTGACATTTCTCAACCATTCAGCCTTTGGCCTCTTGGTTTATGATGTCACTACAACTCCTCGAAGCCAATATAGAACTATAAACCATGCTTACCCGTTGTGTCCTTAATTCTCAAAATGTTGACTATTGTTCTTTGAAAACTAACAGTTCTTAGAATAGACAAGATATTTGTGACAGTGTGTTAGAGCTCATTACATAAAAGTCAGTATCCACATGCATATTACTACACATTCTCCTTAAAATACCTATCACCGGATTTTGCAACAACTATTGGCTGCATATCGATGCGTTTATTTTCTTTCCATTTATTCAACCCGTCAGCAACCACACCATCTCTTTTTATGACACCATGTATCATACGGAATAAAATACCATCTGCAACACATTAAAAGCATGTTGTAAGTCATGTTGACGTTCCATTACCTTCTAATAATCGTCTCAGTTGGCCTCTTTTCTCTCCACGGTTACAGTCCTCCTCTTTGATTTGCAATATGGTTTACAGTGAAACATTTATAATGTCACGCCCAGGACTGCTAATGGCAGATTGTGCGCTCACAAATGCTAAATATCCAAAACAAGATAATGGATGGTAGAGGGTACTGCATCCCACAAATAAAGCGCTAATATCGAGAACCTTTAGTATGTTTTATTTAGCCAATTATACATTTGTGTGTGAATATGTATTTTCAGTTATGGACGTTTATATTTAAGGAAGGTATGCATCTACAGTGGTCATTGTGTTTTGGGCAGGGATGCAACATAACATATAGCTGCAGTTGTGTGTGTGTGTGTGTGTACATATTTGCTTACTTAGTCATAGAGTTTTGTACAGGAGTTATGTTATGCAGACTTGTAGTACGCACTATCACCGGGGTGGGTATCCAGGAGATGAGCAGGTGTGAGTCTAGGCACACCTAGGGCCTAGTGGGAATACATTCAAAAAGCAGGTCTTCAGCTTATTGCGGATTTCAAGAAGTGAGGAGGAGGCTCTTATGTAGCAGCAGATCATTCCACGTTTTAGGAGCGATGTAGGAGAAGGCTTGACAGCCGGATCTAGCTTTCCAAATGTGTGGGATTTGTATAAGTTGAAGTCCAAAGAGTGGGGGTGTCTGGAAATCACATGCACTCATTAGTCCTTACTCTTGTTCAATGCACAGAACAAGACTGTGTGAGCAGCTGAAAAGCTTCAAGACAGGGGATGGAAAATGGAGAAAAAAACACAAGATATACGCACCCCTAAGAGTGTCGGCTGTCTTATTGGAGTAAGGAGGGAATGTGAGATTGAAGACGGAGGACGCTGACTCCATAACTTGCATGGCACCCCCTTGCATTAGGTGCATGGCAGCGCTTACAGCAATGAAGGAACTGGACAGATGTACAAATAAATAAATAAATCTCTCTCTCTCTATATATATATATATATATATATATATATATATAGCAAAATGTATGCCCAGTTATACATCATTAGGTTTCTATGAGTAACTTGAGTCATTTGTTTTAAAAAAAATTGAATCCATTTAAATAAGATAAAAAATGAATGCTGCGGCTCGGAGTTAGAACACAGAGTAATTGACCTGTTCCTTTTCTTTTATATGCAGATGATGCAGCACTTCTTGCAAAAACAGTTAATGGGCTTCAACTTCTCCTGGAGTCTTTTACCCTTTTAAAGTTTGATTTAGACCTAAGGGCTAATACATGGTTTACGATCAGTTACGATGGTCATTGGACCTAAACATACAAAATCCAGGTGTAATGTGATTGGAGGGGTAAAAGTTGACACAGCTACTTCTTTCAATTATCTGGGGATACCCTTTGATGGTAGACTAAGTTGGGCACATTTACTTAATATAAGATCGCAACAACTACAAGTAGTGATTGGAGCAGTTTTTCGCTTCTTGCCTACAAGTCTACAAAGGAGTGGTCCCTAATATATAAAAGTAAATGCATCCCGGGGGTCTTAGTGGCCCCTGTGTATGGGGTTGTGTAAATGTTGAACAACTCCAGAAGATTGAAAATAGATTTGTGAACGTCTCCTATTAGTTCCGAACTCTGTATCCATCTATTTAGGCCATGCAGAACTGGGCTTAAATTATATAGCTGATGCCTCCCAGCTTGCCCTGTTGCTAATATGGATCAAGATTTTGAGTACCCAGGAAGCAACTTTTACTAGACAGGTTGGGAGTGACTGCTTAGCACTGGATAGAGTGGGGGATATTCCATGATTGAAATATATTAAACAGTCCTTTGAACAACTAGGTCTAATTGATTTTTACACTAATCTGCTATCGATTCCTGCCATGTTCAAAGAAAACATACATGAAAACCCTTTTTATTGATCATTTATTTAGTGTGCGTGAAAATAATGCACAAAGTCTGCAAATAGTTGTCGCCCACTCTAAACTGATCACAACTGCAGGTCTGGAGCAATGTCTTGTTTTAATCCTTAATTCTCAGCACAGATTTCATCTGACCAGATTTAGACTGAGAGTCATACACTTTTCATGCGCTGTTCCAACCCAGGGCATTTGTTTCAGGTCCCTTCCCACATGCCACTGCGATGATTTGTCCATGCAAAGTATTGTACACTTTGTTATTTTGCACAATTCTTCAATCTCCTCGCATAACTGCGAATATCTGACATTGTTTAACCGCTTTGGGTTTATTACAACAGCTTGGTTCCCCTGCAAATTGCTATGCAGTGTTGAATTACGTTAGGAGTGCATTGAGAATCAGGGGTAGGTACGGGAGCTAACCACTTTAACTGCGAATATTTCTGTATTTAACAACCTTTACGACTGTCTTAAACGATGGAAAGGTTTTTAGATTGTTAATTGTTTTTAACTACAAAAGGTTTTTAAATGAAAGTAAATTAGAGATGTGTTTATGTACTTTTATGGTCTGAAATGAACCGTAATAAAGAATTGATATTGAATATATATATATTTTTTTTGGACTTTTTAGTTGGCGTTAGCGTTAATGTTCTGAATAGAGAATTATTTAAGAGACCATTCCTCTTGATCTTCTTGATTGAGGGAACACCCCCCACCCCTCCCCTGCAGAGGTCAAGGAGTTAGCTTACAGAATCAACAGCAGCGCATAAATATCTTTCTTTCTTCAGATCGTATTAGTGGAAGATGGATTACTCCACTCCACTATCAAGCCCCCAAGACTTTGCAGAACTATTGGAAACAGCAGACCACGTTAAACTGGAGGGTAAACACTGAGGCATCGAATGTCGAATTTTCATTTAAATAGTACATCGCGTCTTACTTTCAAGCTTGTAAAAGACCACGTTTGCCCCAGTGGTTCACTGAGGTGTTTGCAGTGTTTTTGTGACATAGCTCATCTACTTCCATAATTAACATTTAAAAAATATTTTCATGGGCCGTTTGAAGATAAATAAAAGCCATCCAAATTGTTTAAGACATTATAAAATTTGGAAATGCAAATGCAGAGCTATAAGTTACATATTTTATATGGAAATCGGAGGGTTGAATGTGGGTGTCTCGATATACGGATACGCATTTATTTTTATGTACATGTACTGTACTTTCCTGCAATAGTGACGCGCACCAATAAACTGCATGCTTAAAAGCACACACAGGTAGGTGCTCTGAAATAAAGTGTTTTAGCTTCACAAAGATGTGAGGTACAGTGAAATAAATAGGATTAGTTCTAGAGGTGTTGAATGCACTTACATTAAATCTAGTTAGCGCCATGATAATGCGGGACACAGTGTTATTATAAAGTGGGATTGGTACCATATAGCGGTGGGTGCATTTGTATAAAGTGAAGTTGGTTCGACATCATGATGGCGTCCACAAGTGAGACGTCTGTTCAGATTCACAGAAAGGTAGGTGGGGGGCGATGATAGAAAGTGGGACTATTTCCACATGACGTTGGGGTGCACTGACAGGCTGTGTGCTTAGATCAACAGCAATCTGACATTATTTATTTTACCTGGCTTGCACTTAAAGAAAACTAGAGTAAGTAAAATAAATACATTGATACAGAGGGGGAGATGTACGAAAAATTCACACAGAGCAGCCCCCCACGTGTCGTGGGCCACGACACTGCACTGGGTTGCGTGGCAGGGAGGGAGCAGGAGAGCGCCATATTTTCAAAGATATGGCTCTCTCCTCCCCTTTCCCCAGCTGCCGTGCGCCAAGCACACACCTCAGTGCCATAGCGCTAGGGTGTGTGTGTGAGTCCAGCATATGTTTTGTACACAGGAAGGATACCCTTCCTGTACAAAAAAAGCCTTTTCCCACTTTGTATGTGTGCTGCACTGCCCAATGCCAATGTGAAAGGGCAGGAATGGACCGTATTTATGAAATATGGTGCATTCCTGTCTTTTCCCCCTGTGGTGGCGCACAATTTGGTGCCTAGTGCCAACATAGGCTCCCTTGCACCATGGTGCAAGAGTGTTTGCGTAGCATGCAGGATTGTGTTCGCGCACGAAGGGGCTCCTTCCTGCACAAAAAAACAATCCAGAGAGATGTTTGTCTCTTTCTATGTGTGCTGCAGATTGCATGGAAGGAGAAAAAATTAGGAGAAATGCTAATATTTCTCCTCATTTCGCCTGCTCTGGGGAGGTGTAAGGTTGTGGTGCTGACCTAGGTTTATGTGATTAAGTAAATCTGAGGCAGCATCTAAATCCATGGGTGCTGCGTGGGAAAACCCACTGCAATGCCATGAAATGCTTCCTGGCGCAGACTAAGGCAACACAGCGACTTGTGCTGCTTTGTCTTACTCCACATCTATGAGGCCATACAAAGGCACGCAAAGTTGGCTTTATGTGGCCTCAGAGACGTGATTCAGTGGCTTGTGCCGCCGGACCATTAATACAAGTGCTGCTCCGGCGTTCACAAGCCTTGCATAATGAGCCCTGTGTGATTTGTTTCATATAGAGATGAGGTGTGCTTATATGCAACGCACTTAGCATCACAAAGAGGTGGGACTTACAGATAAGCAGTGATATTTGTTCCAAATGTAGTTGAAGTTTACTATATAAAGTATGATGAGTTCGACAAAGACATAGAATGCATTGATGCAAATATAGTGATTTTTACAAGGGATGAGGTGCGTCATATAATGCATGTCGTGTAAGATTTGATGGCTTCCTCATAGAGTAGGCACATGTGATATTTGCCATATAGAGTTGAAGGTGCTGATATTGAATACAGTGCGTTCCATATAACATAAATTGCATATTTATTGAGCCCCGATTCCCTTCCATAAAGGTCTTGACGTTATAGGCAGAACACAGATGTTTAATGTTGTCTATCACAATAGTATTCATTTATTTTATTAACCAGAGAATGAATCACGTCTGGGTGGAGCCACTAGAATTTGAATCTGTGACTAAAGAATCAAAGTTCCTTACAGTGGGTATGTTGCTTCACTGAGCCCCCAGACCTAGTGAAGGCTTCTGTGGAAAGGATCTTACTTCTACAGAAAGGAGGGGTGCATGCTCGTAAAAGATTGATGAGTTCAACATAGAGGTGGTGTGCATTGGTACCAAGAGTGTACGTGCCACGTAGGGGTGGGATGAATCTGTAAATGATTGTTAGTTTCATGTAGAGGCAGGGGTGACTTAACGTAAAAGGCTGTTTATTACACAAAGAACAAATGTTGCACTGATTTAAAGTGTAATTGGTTTCACAGAGAATGGGCTGTTGCATTGATATAACGGCTTGCCTTTTCACATAGAGGCAGGATGTGCTGATGTTAACTGCTGTTAGTTCTACTTAAAGCTGGGGTGCACTGATATAATGTGTTGTTAGTTTCAAATAGGCAAGGGTATGCTGATGTAATGTGTGGTACCTTTCAAGTAGTGGGGGTACACATATATAATGGATTGTAAGCTCCATATATTGGTAGAGTATGCTTGTATAAAGTGTGACGATTTTTAGACAGAGGTGTCGTGCACTTATATAAAGTGTAAGTAATTCAGCGGAGAGTTGGCGTCAGCCGACATAAAGTGTGTTAACCTCCTCCTAGAGGTAGGGTGCCCCTATATGAAGTGTGGCTATATCAGCTAAGACATAGGGTGCACCTGTAAAGGTGATGGTCAGTTCTACAAAGTGTTTGATGATAGTGTGGCTAGTTTCACAAACAGGCGGGCGTGATGGCATACAGTATGGGAGTCCCATATAGAGGTATGTGTGCTACTATATGTGTGGTTAGTTCCACATGGATGTGGGGTGAACCTGTGATAATGATGGTACTTCCACAAAATGCTGCGGTGCGGCGGCATAACGTGTGGTTAGATTCACACAGATGTGGGTGTGCTTGTATAAAGTGTGTTCAGTTCCATAAAGAGATGGGTGTGGTTATTTCCACATACAGCTGTTTCATGGTTGTACAATATATGGGAAG
This sequence comes from Triturus cristatus, assembly GCF_964204655.1. NCBI lineage: Eukaryota > Metazoa > Chordata > Amphibia > Caudata > Salamandridae > Triturus > Triturus cristatus. The sequence goes on along the minus strand of NC_140585.1, from coordinate 1,338,402,638 downwards.
AGCTGCATGATCTTTGGTGTCATTATGTAAAGTTTGCTTAGTATCACCTAGAAGATATTTACTGATAACAGTGTGGTTTGCTCTGCTTACACTTATAGCACTTATATAAGTATGTTTTATTCCTCATGGGAGTGTGGAATATTTGCACAAAATATGAATGTGCTGCATAGCGGTTGGTGTGCTGGTGTGGTTAATTTGACATATAGTTGTGGTTGTATATGCATGTAAAAAGTGCGGTTAGTTATACATTGTTGTGGGGCATGCTCATGCAAAATATAGCAAGTGCTGCATTTAAGTCGGTTAACTGATGGAAAGTGCGACGAGTTGCAGAATTAGCAGGGTATAGGTGTATGAACTGTGGCACGTTGCCAATAGTGGTGTGTGCCCGCTTGTATAAATTGTGGTTAGTTCCAAATGGTGATGTTGGTGTGCTTCTAAGAAGTGTGGCTAGTTCAACATAGAAGTGGACGTACTTAAATTGAGTATGAGAAGTGTGTATTGAGGTTAATTTGATGATATCTAGTGTGAATAATTCCGCATAGTGGTGTGGTGTAGTGTAGTGGTATAAAGAGTGGTAGCTCCGCAGAGAGGTAGGAATGCATTTATATAAAAGTATGCTAAATCTCACATAGAGGTTTGGTGCACCTACATAAAGAATGGTGATGTCAGAGAGGTGGGATATCCCGATAAAAGGTGTGATGCTTTCCACATAGTGGTCTGTTCTTGCTTGAAATGTGGAAAGCAGTGTGTTTCGTCTTTCTGTTGAAATTCATTCCAAGCTCTTTGGATATTTTATATCTTGGTGGCCGATGTTTAATTTTTTATGGATTAGAACTCGCTCGGTCGCTCCTAGAATCTGGAATCAATTTGGAAAAGTGGCAAGCTTGGGTAAATAAATGTAAAATTCCATCACCCCAGAATTTTACTTCAAATGGGAACTTCGTAAGTGCCAGCGGACATAGTGAATACACACACTCACTGTTGAAAGGCTGGACAAGGGGCCACGGCACAAGCTCACAGTCCCTGGAGACAGGCGCGGGTAGGAATGGACCGGACAGGGGCAGTGGCCAACGGTGACCCTCTTTTGAATTTTGGAGGTCTCCCATGGGCAACAGTGATTGGTTGTCATGGGTTTGGCCGGGTCACCTGGGTGAGCATCAGGGGTGGCAGCACAAGTTAAATAGTGGGCAAAGCTAACTGATTGCCCTTTCCCTGTTAGCTGCCCCTGATGACCGCCAATGCACCTCCTGCCATTTCGGCACCGGATTTCTTCTTTTCCCCACCCTCCCATCCCTATATTGAGGCCACTGGGTGATGTGCCTTTTTTAATCATCAGTTTAGGTGGAAGAGGAGTTGTGTCGGCAGGGGAGGAGTCGTGTTTGGCCACAAAACAGGTAGACAACCTTGGCATCAAGAATATTACTGCAGGTAAATTCAGGATGGAATTGTTTTAAGCCTTTAGCCCAAGGCGGGGCAGGGGTATTACCGTCTTAATTGGAAGGCTGAGGACGTCCGCTACCGCGATTGTCCATAGCCTGCCAGCGTATTCCATTAAACTGCCCTGAGGATATTGGAGGATGGGGGTTGCGTCAGGGGTCCACGGTATAGCCTGGTTGTCAAGGCCCATCTCCCAATGGGTGCCAGGGGGGATCCCGGTATCGGGTTGGCTGTTGCATGGTTGTTTGGGGAACCAGCTGTCATGCTGGATCAGCTCCCACTGTCTTGAGGGGGCAGGTGAGTTTGCGAGGGGGCAGGTGAGTTTGCCTTGTAAAGGACAACTTATCGAGGAACCAGCAGGGTTTCGTCCCTGGTCCAAGTTAATTCAATCAGTCGATACCACAAGGGGCCTGAGGGGTGGTCAACCATGACTTCTTCGGAGTACTTCCTAGAAAATGTCATGCATTTTTTATGGAGTATTTGCTAGGAATTTCAAATATTTGTTATGTCCATGTGATGCTATTCTGTACGTATTGTAACTTATTATGAAAATGAAAAATTTGTCGTATTTAGAGATGTAATAAATACGGCCAGAGAATGTTTTATTCTCTAACGCAATAATGGCATCTGGTGTTGGTTCCTTTTACAGAACCGACTATACGTTTATGGGTGTATAATGTCTGTTTGAGATCTGACCGGTCTCGCTGCGGTCCCCTACCTGTTGAAGTCTGAATGCAGACACATCCCGGGAAATGGGGTAATTTGGGGGGGGGGGGGAGAGGAGGGTAGCGGGAGGTCTGGTGAGAAGGAGGTGAACTTCCCTGAGGAGGTGCCGGGAAACTCGCCTAAAAAGAAGTCATTTTCTGATGGTCATAATTATAATTATAATGTTTATTTAGCATTATTATTGGTATTACTATCTACACTTTTCTATGTTAATACTTTAGTTAATGTTGATATGCTACCTTTACTACTAGTAATAATAATGAGAATGAGAATGATAATAATAATAATCAGAACACGAATATAAAAAAATGTTATAAAACATAATATGCTTGATAATAACGTAAGAAGCTAATAATCAGAGCTTGAGTTGTGGTGGGTCCTGAGAACGCTCAAGCTTGGCAGCAAATCTAAGCTCGCTTTGGAACGGGCCACTACTGGGCCCTATATTAATTCCCCTAATAGCGCAGTCAAAAAAACTGATTGTTTTTTCAGCATTGACTCTACAGCCCCTTTAGTTCATCAGTATCAGAATGCGGTTCCTGTTTACATTTCCCATTTTACTTCATATTGCGTTCCCTAAAAGTATTTTCTTTTTCAAGATGCTGTGTTTCAATATTTTTTTCCTTGCAACTTAGGACTGTTGTATAGTGCCTACAGTGAACGGAGTCCACTCAGGTGTCTGAATGATTCCAGGATGAATGGGTGTCCCCTACAGGGGATGATGAGCTGCTCTAGAGTTGAGGCCTAAGGAAGAGGGTTCAGAATACATGCTCATGCAAGCCTTGGCCTCTCTGCAGAGTGCACAGAGCAAGGTTTATGCTTTTGTCAATTAAAATGCTATGAAGGGAGGGTGGGGAGAGAGAATAAATGATGAAGGCAGGTGATGCAAGGCAGTACATGCAGAAGGACAGCGTGAAATTACAATGACGAAGGGGAAGAATATCTTGGGAGATATGCAGCTGTAGGATTTCTGAAAGATGTGGAGAGCGACAGACCCTAAGCGTCTCACACAGTGAGCTCTTTGCAGGGAATGGTTCATTCGCAGCCCCTTGTGTTCAAAATTGGAACATTTTCAATTCTAATTATTCACAACAATATCACTGCATTTCTTTTAACTTATACTGCTGACAAGCATTGGCAAAGTCAATATTCCTGGCTTCTTAAGGTGTATGTGTATTGTCTGAATGCACTTTGAAAAACTCACAGAGGCGACCAAATACAGTTGGTAAACTGTGTAAAGCACATAATTCCAATTAACGTGTATCAAACCATACCCTTAATTACATAGGACATGCCTCTCACAACCAGTTTCAATATATGCTTCCTGCCGACATCTCTTTTCCAGCCACCCCCCCCCCCCCCCACACACACACACACTTTTCTTCATCCCACTTAAGGCACTGCTGCTAATAATTATTATAATAATAGTGACTATATTAATCATATCACTGGGCACAACTTCTAATAAACATAAAATAATAATTCATTTTAATAAGAACAGCATTGCTATCGGTTGGGGAGCACGTGCTGTCCTGGCTGTTTGCTAGAAGTATGTTTGAGGATCGATGTGTTTTCTTTCATTATGAGTATAAAAGTAGCACGAGCGCGTATCTAAGATAACACTTGTTTTATTTAGTAAAATTGCATTGAAAGACAAGTTGCTGGTAGTATATCAGTATAACAAAGAGATAATAGTTATCCAAGTCCCGTCACATATTTTACCCAATTGACATAGGGAAAACAAAAGGCAGCTAATCCTACTCTTACGTATCAGATATTTTGTTCTAGTGATAATCGATTTACGATCCAGTAACCCACATAGCACGGGACACAACGTCACCAAGTTGCCTGGCTTGTTGGTAGGTTGCTATTCACAGATAAATACGTTGTCTATTTTATTGTCTCGACCTTTTTTCAAATAATTTATTGCAATTACGCAACTTTTTTTTTTTTTTTACAAGTAATGCATTATACTAAATTCATTAAAAAAACAACACACATTTTCATTCAATCCCAAATGTGAGGATTACCACGAAGAAATAAGGTCCGCCGTGCGCTGTGATCTCACCTACTGAGGTGAGGAGAGGTGGAAGCTTCCAGACGAAAGCGCGGCTCTAGTCGGACGTCACTGTGCGCGCGAGCTCTCATTCCCAGGTGCGTAGCGAACTGCGGATTGGGCTATGCGACGCCCCGTCTCTTTTCACCTTTCACCCCGGTGTAGATAATATCATTGAATCCTCTCTGGAACGGCCAAGCGCCGCACCATGGACGCATTTATGAACAAGGGGAACATCGTTTTTTTTTGTTTGTTGCATATTTATATAGCGCGAACTCGACCCGAAGGTATTGGAGCACCTTACACGAGCACCGTATTTACATTACACATTCAGGCACGGGGAGAATAAGCGATTTGCCCAGAATCACAGGATGTGGACGCGACCCTGAGGCTCGAACCCTGGTTCCCAGCACCAAAGTCGGCAGTTTAGCCTTGAGACCACATCCTCTCCCCTCGTCGGTACTGTGTGTGTGTGTGTGTGTGTGTGTGTGTGTGTGTGTGTGTGTGTGTGTGTGTGTGTGTGTGTGTGTGTGTGTGTGTGTGTGTGTGTGTGTGTGTGTGTGTGTGTGTGTGTGTGTGTGTGTGTGTGTGTGTGTGTGTGTGTGTGTGTGTGTGTGTGTGTGTGTGTGTGTGTGTGTGTGTGTGTGTGTGTGTGTGTGTGTGTGTGTGTGTGTGTGTGTGTGTGTGTGTGTGTGTGTGTGTGTGTGTGTGTGTGTGTGTGTGTGTGTGTGTGTGTGTGTGTGTGTGTGTGTGTGTGTGTGTGTGTGTGTGTGTGTGTGTGTGTGTGTGTGTGTGTGTGTGTGTGTGTGTGTGTGTGTGTGTGTGTGTGTGTGTGTGTGTGTGTGTGTGTGTGTGTGTGTGTGTGTGTGTGTGTGTGTGTGTGTGTGTGTGTGTGTGTGTGTGTGTGTGTGTGTGTGTGTGTGTGTGTGTGTGTGTGTGTGTGTGTGTGTGTGTGTGTGTGTGTGTGTGTGTGTGTGTGTGTGTGTGTGTGTGTGTGTGTGTGTGTGTGTGTGTGTGTGTGTGTGTGTGTGTGTGTGTGTGTGTGTGTGTGTGTGTGTGTGTGTGTGTGTGTGTGTGTGTGTGTGTGTGTGTGTGTGTGTGTGTGTGTGTGTGTGTGTGTGTGTGTGTGTGTGTGTGTGTGTGTGTGTGTGTGTGTGTGTGTGTGTGTGTGTGTGTGTGTGTGTGTGTGTGTGTGTGTGTGTGTGTGTGTGTGTGTGTGTGTGTGTGTGTGTGTGTGTGTGTGTGTGTGTGTGTGTGTGTGTGTGTGTGTGTGTGTGTGTGTGTGTGTGTGTGTGTGTGTGTGTGTGTGTGTGTGTGTGTGTGTGTGTGTGTGTGTGTGTGTGTGTGTGTGTGTGTGTGTGTGTGTGTGTGTGTGTGTGTGTGTGTGTGTGTGTGTGTGTGTGTGTGTGTGTGTGTGTGTGTGTGTGTGTGTGTGTGTGTGTGTGTGTGTGTGTGTGTGTGTGTGTGTGTGTGTGTGTGTCCGTCCTTATTGCAGCGGGATATAAATTGCGGAAGAATTGCCGAAATACACGACACTTTTTGTATTACAAACAACTTAAGATGTGCAATCGAGGGTCCACGAAGAACCCTGTACCATTAGAGCTAACTGAGTTTGCGTTGTCCGGCTTTTACATAATAAGAAGGGAAGAGACTGATTTGTGCCTTAGCCACATCCAACATCCACATGTGAAAATGATTTAACGTGCACCTTCTCATGACCTCATTATGTAAACAAATTAATAAAACTGAAATGCAATAAAAACAGCTTCTGGCACTATTCTTAGGTGTCCAAATCAACAGATTTTCCTGCGTGTTAGCACCGAAGCAAGCTGTGGAATAAAGGACGGAGTTGTCACGTGATTACCTAGGAGGTTAAGTAGCACGGGGTCACCTGAACTGTTGTGTGGCAGAGGCACACGGCGCCGTGCTCGTATGGTTCCCTGACGCCCCGTAACCCACTCAATCAAACTGAACTTTACACTCCTATAAAACCCCAAGCCGCTTAGTGTCAGCGCCAGGTGGATGGGGCCACAAGCTCGCTTTAGATTTTCAAGTCAGGAGCAATTTCCTATTATTTGTTTTGTTTTTACTTAGGGGCATCTAATGGAAAGTGTGTTTGTTCCAGGAAAATGCAAGTGTTGCCCAAAAACAGGCCTCCTCTTTCCAAACCTATTCGGAGGCCGGCATTCGGCTGGTCAGCATTTCCGATGTCATCCCTTGAAGCCCAGGAACTGTCAATGAACAGCAAACATTGCAGCCTCGGCCAGTGTGACTCGCCGAAGAAGCGCTTGGACGCCCTGTCCGGTGTAGTAAGCGCTATATGAAATTACAATACAATACTATGACTACTTACAGATATTGAGGACTCTAGTAAATGCGGCCTGCCTCCGCTGCATATGTGAAGTGCCGGTATGGCGGACAGTGGCGATAGAGGGGTAGGTGGGGCTTTTCGGAGTCTGCCGGGTGTTTTAGCCCCTAAACGGGGTTTGAAACTCTCATATGAGTGAGCTCCCGTCTTTCGCAGTTTATGAACACCCTTTGAAAGACGGGGGTCAGCAATTTCACCTTAATTCGATCACGGTGCTTGTACTTTGATGAGTAACGAGTCCGTAATATTGAAACAAAACAAGTGGGATCGAAATCCATAAAAGTCTTTCGGCGACTCAAGCGCTATAAAAAATAACTGAAATAAGTAAAAGTTCAGTCTGTTGTTCACCTTTGAATATTGGCAACGTAAGCATTTATATTACGGATAATGAATTATAAAGAAAGGGGGGGTGATGATGTTCATATCTCGTTGTTCATATAGCACTTGTTGCGAGGTAGCGCTGTAAAGCTCAAGATATAATAATTATCCACATTTGTAAAGCGCGAACAATCACCCGTAAGGGTCTCTAGGCGCTGGGGGCCGTCGGGAAGAGTCAGCAAACTATTGCCCAGAGTCACATGGTGCTGGGCTAATCTGCCCCCGGCGCTGGGATCGAACCGTGACCCCCAGATTCCGGAGTCAGTTGCCCTGGCCGTGGCGCCACACCTCTTCCACCGGTTGGTGCGCGGTGGGGACTCTGAAGGGTGACAGGCTAAGACGACCATCCCTGGTTTCGGTCTAAGGCTGTCGGGCGCCCACATTCAGCAAGAGAGGGATCAGTTTGAGCTGTCTCTCTAGTTGTTACCCTACTAACGGCAAGTAAAAAGACGAGAGATCCGTGTTCAGAAAATAAACTTCAGTATATATGTGAATTGGTTCGTTCTGGTATTTCCTAAAGCATTACTGCAATTGTCAAAACCTTTTTTTTTTATTCCAAAAGTGCCACTTGCTCTTGGTTTCTCGTAACACGGATATGTGGCGGAGTGCCTAATGTGGCAGGCACTGACGTGACAGTCCTGAATTCTGCGCTTAAGAAAAATCTAGGATGCTGGGCAAGTCTCTCTGTCTCCAAGTGCTTTCACTTATTAAATAAAAACAGACTCGACCCCAGGGGAGAGTGCCAATTACAAATGAACGCTAAGATAAGAATGTCCACCGAAAATTGATCGACTTTTCTGTTTGGTCAGCAGGGAAAACGATGATTCTTAACTTCTGCGCACAATTTATAAACGAAAATGTTCCTCTTCTAAGTCCTGTGCTGTTTTAATTAGTTACGAATTCATTTACAGAAACAATGAATGAATTATGCGGAAAAAATAGAAATGTATAAACAGGTCGCAAAAGCGCTGTATGAAATGTACGTGGGTTTTTGAAGTGACACGGGAATGTCCTTGTGGCTACTGGCTAAATGTAGACTTCACATGTAAATAGAACAGGTCTCAGCCGCGGCTCTCTCCAGTAACGTTGCCAACTTGCGTGAACGCTGGAAAGACACTAGCACTTCATCTCCCAGCGTTAGTTCGTTTCTCTTCTCCATTAGACTCGCAGCGCCTAGCCGCGATTTAATGTACAGATGTGCAGTATGCAAGAAAGAACGTTCAGTTTGTCTTTGGACGAGTTGCGTCAGACAACCCCACTCAGCGAAGAGGGGTAAAGCCCTCAGGGACTCTCTTCTGTTTCTCCCCCTCAGCCCGTGTCTCTGTCAGACGAGACCCGACGCCCCCGCGGCTCTTCAGTCGTATTAATGGCCGCGGCTCGGGGTCCCAATGAGCCCTTTGTGGTGTGCACGTGGACCGTTCACGGCCCCCGGGTCTGCAGCAGGCGAACAGCCCGTGCTCTCCACATGCTAACAGATCCTGTCCTTGTCCGGGAAATCGATTCGTCATCATCTCAAATTGATTAGTCACGATTGGAAGAATGAAAAAGCCCAGTCCAGGCCTATGAATCAGTTCCTGGAGGACGAGAGGGTGGCAGGTCTTTTCAAACAACACCCAGGCTGGCGACGTGTCGCGTTTATTTTTATGTATGTATCCTTGCAGTTTTATATAGTGCAAACATGGCCCAGGGGCATCAGTGCGATTTTCAATGGAAACGGCAAGCTCACATAGATCATACATAGCGGGTAAAAACAAGAACAAATTACGAGGGGAAGCAGGCAAAACGAATTCAAGTAGATGAGAGAAAATGAAAGTGCAGAGGACGTGGAAAGCACAGAGTAAAGGTAGTACGAGAAATGGCAGAGGGGACGGTGGGACAGGGGAATTGCAACAGGAAGTGAGTTCCAAAGGCATCACCCATTAAGTTTTACGCCCACTACACCCAAGTAAACGACACGAGAATGTGAGCTTTTCTGTATCTGTGTGTAAAAGTTCGTGGGTGATGCACAATGATTTGCAGCGTGCTCTGGGACCAATAGGCAGATATTTGGGTATTATTGACACAGGAGTGATCACATTTTTTGGCTTCCGGACATGAAGCAAGCTCTGCCAGATGACATTTCCCCATGTGGTGGATTCTGAACATGATGTGCTGGCAAATGTGTGATGCGTACATACCTTACGCGCAGAAGACAGACATACAGACGCTGAGACCAAGCAGACATGCAAAGAGCTGCAGACACACGCACATTGTACGCCCACAAAAGACAAACACAGCGGAAGGGCACACACACACACAGAGCGGGCACACAGACCATACACACCCACAGGAGAGACCTGCACACTTCAGATATACATACCTCACGGCAGTCAGACAGACACCCACACATGCACAACCGATACACCTACACAATACGCACGTTTCTCATTCGTGCAGTGCAGTCACAAGCTGCAGGGCAGTATTTAGCTTCTGCTGTGACAGGAGCCCCTGAATCCATGAGAGCCTTCGAGGTCTGGCGCAGCCGTGTGTTGCACTGCACAGACAGACTCACGCCCTGACACTTATGCTCTCAATATATGAAATACAGCGCTGCGAGGCCCAGCTCTGCACACGGACATACACTACAGTGCACTCCCAGCGACACCCGACACTGCACCAGACTCTGGTGGGAAATGATGAACACATGAAAGAGAAAGTGAAACATATACCAAACCAAGAAAACACTGGTTGATACCATTGTGCAGAAATCTGGGTTTTAAACATTGCTTGAATGCTTTTAGAATTTTTAAAACCAATACATCGAGCCCTATTGTTTTTGCACTTTCTACATTTTCGCTAGCTATGTGGTGCAAGCGGCGTAAATTAATTGATATCGATTGCTAGCTTTAATGTTTACGAAATGAGTGTTTGGAACCTGATTTATTTTTAAATATTTTACAAATGAGAGGGTATTTTTGCCTGTACGAAAATATTGCCATGTGTATATAAATGAATTTTAAATGTTATCTGCCTTCCCTTCCCTCCTTCTTCCCTTTGGTCTTTTGCTTTGTACTCTTTTATGGCCAAATTGGCCGAAATAAAGAATTTTTGATTTTGATTTTTGAAACATACAGTGGAAGTGAAAACTCTGCTCAGCAGTATGTGTTACACCCCAAGACCACTCCTATTATACAACTAACAAGACAGAAAGTAGAGACAGCTGCACATTGGTTGCTATTGTGAGGCACTCTTTGTCGTCTTTACATGGCCAGTGCATATAAAATATCAAATATATTGTAGTGCAACGACCCTGAGAGAAACTGTAATCACATACTAGAAGTTGAAGGAAACGAACGTGCAAAGTAAGTTTCTTTAATCTATTATTGTGCACATGTATTTTATTTAAATAACTACAGATAATAAATACATGTTGTGTTGCTATCATTTTTATTACAGTATTCTGCTAGCACTTTTAGAAACTCATTGCCCTTTCCATGTGTTCTGGGATTCTCTTTGACTGGAACAGTGATGGCATAATGAAACTTAACACACATGTTTCTGCTTCAGATACACAAGCACACACCACTTGTGGTGTATCTATATTGCTATGTTACGGTACAGGCATTTGTATAGCCCAAAGTGCCATTAGTGCAGCCTCACAGTGCTGTCTGCTGGCCACGGGTCCCTTTCCACACTGCCCAGCGGATGTCATTACTGGCCAGAGTCTGCTTCATCCAGTGACAGTATGTTCCAGGTACTGTGGGTTCGCCCCCCGTTAAGTCAGTGCAGCACAGCGGTATCCAGCATGTACAGGCGAGCAGATCTCAGCCAGATTTTCAGGATATCCATATACTGTAACGCAAAATGATGCCCCCCCCCTCAGAATATGATTGGGGACCCCTAAGTCTCCTATATGTCACATATGTGCATTGGGCTGAATGGAGGACCCCTGAAGGGTTGGGTGCCCTCTGAAGGACTGGGTGCCTTCCTGTGCCACAGGGATTGCAGGGGCCTCAGTTATGCCTTTAACGATATCCTTGCATGCAGGACCACTGAAATTATGCAGAAGGGGAAGACCAATTATGCAGTAAGGGTGATTAAATTATGTGGTAAGAAAAGGCAAATTATGAGGCATAATAAGACACATTTTGTGACAGTTTTAACTCATTATTTTGACATTTTTACTCAAGGAAACTGTCTGGGCAAATATTTTGCTCCATTAGTACCAGTCTAACAACCAAATACAGCAATAAGCAACTGAAGGAAGACTAGTCATTTTTAGGTTGAGCATTCGAGACCTCTTGTATATACTAAAGTATATACTCATTTTTAGGTTGAGCATTCGAGACCTCTTGTTTATACTAAAGTATATACTCATTTTTAGGTTGAGCATTCGAGACCTCTTGTATATACTAAAGTATATACTTATATACTAGTATATACTTATATGTGTATGTACTTTCTGGGCTCTGGAGATCAGCCCTAGGACTTGTCTGCTTCAGCTTAGGGACTTTTTTCTGTTCAACTGTCTCTATTTAACTGTCTTAATAAAAAAGGACCAGTAGAGGTCAGTAAAATACCACAATCACTTTAGCATTCTCTAGATTCCAGTCCATAGAAAGTGTCTTCCACGAGCACCCGTAGACAATAATATTTTTTCCAAATCTTGTATTTTCAGTGATATGACCACTGAAGGCCCTGATTTTATATTAAATCTTTAACCGCGGCGGAAATTCCGCCGCGGTGCGGCAGTTTAGCGGAGTGGGCGGGGCCGCGTCGGCCAACGGACGTGCACAGCACTACGGAGGTAGTGCTCGCGACGGCCGTTGGCCGACGAACGCACGCAACGGGTTAAAAACAAAGCTTTGGACTATACCATTTCCCGCTGAAAAAGGCAATATTTCTCTCCTTGTGTTCCCATACCTGGTGTGTCACGCAGTTTGGTGCTTACTTTCCACCATGTTAAAGAACAGTAGATGTTCCAGCACCCAGGCTAATGTGTTGCATTGCTAAATACATATAAGGTCCCAAAAGCGACACCAATTGCATTGCAAATGCTTGTTTAGGATGGGTCTTCCACTGCGTGGGGACACATGTTGGAACATTTTAATAAACTTTTGATCCGTTTGAACAGAAATAATTTTTTTGTGTGAACAATCTGCAGATTATGCAGCAGATGATGGATTTTTTTGTTGTTGCAGTTTTCTATAGCGCACACTCGACCTGAAGGTATCAGAGCGCTTTACATGAGCACCAGTTTCATTACAGATGAACAATTCATTTTTAGGCTCGGGAGATTAAGTGATTTGCCCAGAATCCCAGTATGTTTGAGCCTCCCTGCCAGACCCAAACCTGGTCCCCCAGATTCAAAGTCGGACGCTCTAGCCATTAAGCCACATCCGGTCCCTGCTTATGGGGCCAATGCCCCAAATCAATCTATAACTACGTGGAAAACGCCAGTGCTGCATAATCGTATAATTCTAGTGGCCCTGCCTTGCACCTAATTCATTTAAATGCAACTAATTTACTTGGTGGTAATCCTGGAAATCAGCGCGGACCCTGCTCTCCTTGGTCTAAATTGGACATCACTCTTTTATCGTCATGTGAGGTTGGGTGGTATATTCATCTGAAGCTGATCCTTCGTGGAAATGTTAGATGGATGTCTGGGTGTTTTCTATTAATTCTGTATATGAATACATTTTATTGATCATGATACAGTTAATTAAAACATTTGCATGATAAAAGAATGCAAATAGCAAAAAGATAAGCGGATAACAACATATCCACAGTCAAAGGACCCTTTAAAAACATGTTTAAAAGCTTTGCACTATTAGAGCCGCCCAAAGCACAGTGGCTTCATATTAACCATCTTCAAGTTGTGCAAAGAGGTTTAAATAGCGGCTGAAGAAGAACAAAGAGTCAGTGGGTAATAACTGCTCTGCCGACTGATTGGTCGCTCCAATAGTGGACACCAGTGCCATTGGTCTGTTTCAGCATTGTCTATAGTAGGGCCCGAGATGAAAGTGTCAGTCCTGGGAAAGTGCAGCAGAGCCTGGGTGATGGCCTCTGCTGTGTAGCTTTAGTCCATTCATAAATGGTGCTCAGAGAATATCAGAGCGTTCGTTCGTTTACCCACAGCAAGAGATTGGGTTGGCGCAGGAGGTTAAAGTGGCAATGCTTGGAAAGTGCAGCAGAGCATGGGTGATGTCCACTGCTGTGTAGCTCTTGGTCCATTCATAAAGGGTGATCAGAGAATATCAGAGCGTTCGTTCGTTTACCCACAGCAAGAGATTGGGTTGGCGCAGGAGGTTAAAGTGGCAATGCTTGGAAAGTGCAGCAGAGCATGGGTGATGGCCACTGCTGTGTAGCTCTTGGCCCATTCATAAAGGGTGCTCAGAGAATATCAGAGTTTGTTCGTTTACCCACAGTAAGAGTTTGGGTTGGCGCAGGAGGTTAAAGTGGCAATGCTTGGAAAGTGCAGCAGAGCATGTGTGATGGCCACTGCTGTGTAGCTCTTGGCCCATTCATAAAGGGTGCTCAGAGAATATCAGAGTTCGTTCGTTTACCCACAGCAAGAGCTTGGGTTGGCGCAGGAGGTTAAAGTGGCAATGCTTGGAAAGTGCAGCAGAGCATGGGTTTTGGCCACTGCTGTGTAGCTCTTGGTCCATTCATAAAAGGTGCTCAGAGAATATCAGATCGTTCGTTCGTTTACCCACAGCAAGAGATTGGGTTGGCGCAGGAGGTTAAAGTGGCAATGCTTGGAAAGTGCAGCAGAGCATGGGTGATGGCCACTGCTGTGTAGCTCTTGGTCCATTCATAAAGGGTGCTCAGAGAATATCAGAGAGTTCGTTCGTTTACCCACAGCAAGAGATTGGGTTGGCGCAGGAGGTTAAAGTGGCAATGCTTGGAAAGTGCAGCAGAGCATGGGTGATGGCCACTGCTGTGTAGCTCTTGGTCCATTCATAAAGGGTGCTCAGAGAATATCAGAGCGTTCGTTCGTTTACCCACAGCAAGAGATTGGGTTGGCGCAGGAGGTTAAAGTGGCAATGCTTGGAAAGTGCAGCAGAGCATGAGTGATGGCCACTGCTGTGTAGCTCTTGGTCCATTCATAAAGGGTGATCAGAGAATAGCAGAGCGTTTGTTTACCCACAGCAAGAGATTGGGTTGGCGCAGGAGGTTAAAGTGGCAATGCTTGGAAAGTGCAGCAGAGCATGGGTGATGGCCACTGCTGTGTAGCTCTTGGTCCATTCATAAAGGGTGCTCAGAGAATAGCAGAGCGTTCGTTCGTTTACCCACAGCAAGAGATTGGGTTGGCGCAGGAAGTTAAAGTGGCAATACTTGGAAAGTGCAGCAGAGCATGGGTGATGGCCACTGCTGTGTAGCTCTTGGTCCATTCATAAAGGGTGCTCAGAGAATATCAGAGCGTTCGTTCGTTTACCCACAGCAAGAGATTGGGTTGGCGCAGGAGGTTAAAGTGGCAATGCTTGGAAAGTGCAGCAGAGCATGAGTGATGGCCACTGCTGTGTAGCTCTTGGTCCATTCATAAAGGGTGCTCAGAGAATATCAGAGCGTTCGTTCGTTTACCCACAGCAAGAGATTGGGTTGGCGCAGGAGGTTAAAGTGGCAATGCTTGGAAAGTGCAGCAGAGCATGGGTGATGGCCACTGCTGTGTAGCTCTTGGTCCATTCATAAAGGGTGCTCAGAGAATATCAGAGCGTTCGTTCGTTTACCCACAGCAAGAGCTTGGGTTGGCGCAGGAGGTTAAAGTGGCAATGCTTGGAAAGTGCAGCAGAGCATGGGTGATGGCCACTGCTGTGTAGCTCTTGGTCCATTCATAAAGGGTGATCAGAGAATAGCAGAGCGTTCGTTTACCCACAGCAAGAGATTGGGTTGGCGCAGGAGGTTAAAGTGGCAATGTTTGGAAAGTGCAGCAGAGCATGGGTGATGGCCACTGCTGTGTAGCTCTTGGTCCATTCATAAAGGGTGCTCAGAGAATATCAGAGAGTTCGTTCGTTTACCCACAGCAAGAGATTGGGTTGGCGCAGGAGGTTAAAGTGGCAATGCTTGGAAAGTGCAGCAGAGCATGGGTGATGGCCACTGCTGTGTAGCTCTTGGTCCATTCATAAAGGGTGATCAGAGAATAGCAGAGCGTTCGTTTACCCACAGCAAGAGATTGGGTTGGCGCAGGAGGTTAAAGTGGCAATGCTTGGAAAGTGCAGCAGAGCATGGGTGATGGCCACTACTGTGTAGCTCTTGGCCCATTCATAAAGGGTGCTCAGAGAATATCAGAGAGTTCGTTCGTTTACCCACAGCAAGAGATTGGGTTGGCGCAGGAGGTTAAAGTGGCAATGCTTGGAAAGTGCAGCAGAGCATGGGTGATGTCCACTGCTGTGTAGCTCTTGGTCCATTCATAAAGGGTGCTCAGAGAATATCAGAGTTTGTTCGTTTACCCACAGCAAGAGCTTGGGTTGGCGCAGGAGGTTAAAGTGGCAATGCTTGGAAAGTGCAGCAGAGCATGGGTGATGGCACTGCTATAGTTCTTGATCCAATCTTAAAGGGTGCTGAGAGAATATCAGAGCGTTCGTTCTTTACCCACATTAAGAGATTGGGTTTGCGCAGGAGGTTAAAGTGGCAATGCTTGGAAAGTGCAGCAGAGCATGGGTGATGGCCACTGCTGTGTAGCTCTTGGCCCATTCATAAAGGGTGCTCAGAGAATATCAGAGAGTTCGTTCGTTTACCCACAGCAAGAGATTGGGTTGGCGCAGGAGGTTAAAGTGGCAATGCTTGGAAAGTGCAGCAGAGCATGGGTGATGGCCACTGCTGTGTAGCTCTTGGTCCATTCATAAAGGGTGCTGAGAGAATATCAGAGCGTTCGTTCTTTATCCACAGCAAGAGATTGAGTTGGCGCAGGAGGTTAAAGTGGCAATGCTTGGAAAGTGCAGCAGAGCATGGGTGATGGCCTCTGCTGTGTAGCTCTTGGTCCATTCATAAAGGGTGCTGAGAGAATATCAGAGCGTTCGTTCTTTACCCACATTAAGAGATTGGGTTGGCGCAGGAGGTTAAAGTGGCAATGCTTGGAAAGTGCAGCAGAGCATGGGTGATGGCCACTGCTGTGTAGCTCTTGGTCCATTCATAAAGGGTGCTCAGAGAATATCAGAGTGTTCGTTCGTTTACCCACAGCAAGAGCTTGGGTTGGCGCAGGAGGTTAAAGTGGCAATGCTTGGAAAGTGCAGCAGAGCATGGGTGATGGCACTGCTATAGTTCTTGATCCAATCTTAAAGGGTGCTGAGAGAATAGCAGAGCGTTCGTTCTTTATCCACAGCAAGAGATTGGGTTGGCGCAGGAGGTTCACTGGGCAATGCTTGGAAAGTGCAGCAGAGCATGGGTGATGGCCACTGCTGTGTAGCTCTTGGTCCATTCATAAAGGGTGCTCAGAGAATATCAGAGCGTTCGTTCGTTTACCCACAGCAAGAGATTGGGTTGGCGCAGGAGGTTAAAGTGGCAATGCTTGGAAAGTGCAGCAGAGCATGGGTGATGGCCACTGCTGTGTAGCTCTTGGTCCATTCATAAAGGGTGCTCAGAGAATATCAGAGCGTTCGTTCGTTTACCCACAGCAAGAGCTTGGGTTGGCGCAGGAGGTTAAAGTGGCAATGCTTGGAAAGTGCAGGAAAGCATGTGTGATGGCCACTGCTATAGCTTTCGGTCCAATCATAAAGTGCGCTCAAGTGACATCAGAATATTTATTCGTTTGCGAGAGCGACAGTCATTCTGTCTATGCTTTTAGATGTATGCATGTACATTTATATAATCAACAAAAATATACGAAAAAAACCACATAAAATATAGTGCAGTGAGCAGGGCTCCGGTTTACTGTTATTTACCACCGGCCCTATTAATGTGTAGAGCAGTATCCTGAACGTTCAATTAGATAAAAAATAAAAGTCTCATAAAACAACAGGAAAGGAAAACTACGGGAAATACAAACAGAAAACAATATTCCACAAACATAGGCAAATAAAACTGAAGGGCTCACATTCTGTAGCTCACAGGCGCAGAGTTGCTGAAGAACTTACCAGCGTTTCGCTGGCATTCGACGGAAAATTGAAATAAACAGCTCTCGGGCTCCACCCTTGAGTGCAGAGTCGAGGAAAAACACATGTGTTTTGTATTTAGGAAAAGATGCCCATTCAGGCAAAGGCCCCTGTTGTACAGAACGGTCCTATTAAAATATACATTCTTTATGTAAATCTGCACATCCATCGGCCCACCTGCAACCTTTATATATTTGTTCAATTTTTCCCTCCAGCGAAATTTTGCGCAGGTCCAGCTTTCTGCACTTTGTGGAGGCTGCAAGTTTTCCCACTTCTCTCTTCTCCAGCGAAGTTTTTCCCCCCGACTTGCAGGATAAGTTTCACTTCATAAGCCACATAAGGGCATATTATCAAGGGCAGTATCTAAAGCGGCAATATTCTTATCGCCCTATTAACAAGGCGGCGCTAACATGCATCAGCGCATGTTAGCAGCCGATTTTCTAACGCTACGCATCTTAGCGATATACATCGCTAATGAGATGCAAAGTAGGCGTTCCTTACAATAACTTCATCGAAAAACTTCGCAAACACAACTTTGCTGTATTATCAACGCTGCCCCGGACCCGCGTAGCGATGAGAAAAGGCACGCTAAGCCCCCATTATCGCATGATCCCAACACCTGAATAAATCCTGACTTAGCATTATTGCCTATGGGAGGTGGATAGTATGGTTAAGTACACACTCCCCTATTACCAAGCTTTTCATTAGCGCTGTGAAATCATCGCTGGATTTCACACGCTAATGAGGATTATCGCAGTCTATCGCTGGATTGTACTTCGCCTGTTAGCAAAGCGTTGCTAATACGCTGCTAACACGGCGATGTAATACAGCGATAGAGGGCGATAATGCAAAACACGCTAAGCGCGTTTTGCGATATTTATCGCAGTTTGTAGATAATATGCCCCATAGTTTCTCTGAAAAGTTGCGTGTGCGGTTTTACTAAAACGTCAGAGTGAAAAAATAATGTAGGTCCATTTGCAAAGCGGTCCATATGATTGTGCAAAGCTTGCAAAAGAAAAGCTTTGCAAGCGCATAACTATGGTCCTCCCTGAATCCTCAGGTGCATTTCCTTGATAAAATAGTGCAGGGGACAGGAGGTGTATGGACGGTAGTGCATCTTTTCTGCTGTGCTTTAAAGTGCTACTAACAACATCTGACTGAGGTGTGCAGTGCTGTATGGAGTCCCTGATTGGTGCATGGTGTACAGATCCACCCATAGTCTCATGGACAGCGGTTCAAGTAACTCGCCCTTGTACCGGTGCTTGCTCAGTGCTGTATGGAGTCCCTGATTGGTGCATGGTGTACAGATCCACCCATAGTCTCATGGACAGCGGTTCAAGTAACTCGCCCTTGTGCCGGTGCTTGCTCAGTGCTGTATGGAGTCCCTGATTGGTGCATGGTGTACAGATCCACCCATAGTCTCATGGACAGCGGTTCAAGTAACTCGCCCTTGTACCGGTGCTTGCTCAGTGCTGTATGGAGTCCCTGATTGGTGCATGGTGTACAGATCCACCCATAGTCTCATGGACAGCGGTTCAAGTAACTCGCCCTTGGGCCGGTGCTTGCTCAGTGCTGTATGGAGTCCCTGATTGGTGCATGGTGTACAGATCCACCCATAGTCTCATGGACAGCGGTTCAAGTAACTCGCCCTTGGGCCGGTGCTTGCTCAGTGCTGTATGGAGTCCCTGATTGGTGCATGGTGTACAGATCCACCCATAGTCTCATGGACAGCGGTTCAAGTAACTCGCCCTTGGGCCGGTGCTTGCTCAGTGCTGTATGGAGTCCCTGATTGGTGCATGGTGTACAGATCCACCCATAGTCTCATGGACAGCGGTTCAAGTAACTCGCCCTTGGGCCGGTGCTTGCTCAGTGCTGTATGGAGTCCCTGATTGGTGCATGGTGTACAGATCCACCCATAGTCTCATGGACAGCGGTTCAAGTAACTCGCACTTGGGCCGGTGCTTGCTCAATGCTGTATGGAGTCCCTGATTGGTGCATGGTGTACAGATCCACCCATAGTCTCATGGACAGCGGTTCAAGTAACTCGCCCTTGGGCCGGTGCTTGCTCAGTGCTGTATGGTGTCCCTGATTGGTGCATGGTGTACAGATCCACCCATAGTCTCATGGACAGCGGTTCAAGTAACTCGCCCGTGGGCCGGTGCTTGCTCAGTGCTGTATGGAGTCCCTGATTGGTGCATGGTGTACAGATCCACCCATAGTCTCATGGACAGCGGTTCAAGTAACTCGCCCTTGGGCCGGTGCTTGCTCAGTGCTGTATGGAGTCCCTGATTGGTGCATGGTGTACAGATCCACCCATAGTCTCATGGACAGCGGTTCAAGTAACTCGCCCTTGGGCCGGTGCTTGCTCAGTGCTGTATGGAGTCCCTGATTGGTGCATGGTGTACAGATCCACCCATAGTCTCATGGACAGCGGTTCAAGTAACTCGCCCTTGGGCCGGTGCTTGCTCAGTGCTGTATGGAGTCCCTGATTGGTGCATGGTGTACAGATCCACCCATAGTCTCATGGACAGCGGTTCAAGTAACTCGCACTTGGGCCGGTGCTTGCTCAGTGCTGTATGGAGTCCCTGATTGGTGCATGGTGTACAGATCCACCCATAGTCTCATGGACAGCGGTTCAAGTAACTCGCCCTTGGGCCGGTGCTTGCTCAGTGCTGTATGGAGTCCCTGATTGGTGCATGGTGTACAGATCCACCCATAGTCTCATGGACAGCGGTTCAAGTAACTCGCCCTTGGGCCGGTGCTTGCTCAGTGCTGTATGGAGTCCCTGATTGGTGCATGGTGTACAGATCCACCCATAGTCTCATGGACAGCGGTTCAAGTAACTCGCCCTTGGACCGGTGCTTGCTCAGTGCTGTATGGAGTCCCTGATTGGTGCATGGTGTACAGATCCACCCATAGTCTCATGGACAGCGGTTCAAGTAACTCGCCCTTGGACCGGTGCTTGCTCAGTGCTGACCCCTGGTCTATAATCAGACTCTCATTCAGGATGTGTGAAGGGAAGGAAGGGATGCAAGCTGCCGAGATTAAGAGGGTTCTTCAAGCCATTGTTACTAACTGTTCCTGTTGTCATAACCCAGCCAGGGCTCTACTAGGGGTAACTACGCATAGCAGCTGCCAGTCAGGCACAGCCTCGTTTTACCCATATTATGCCAAATTCATCTGCCTCTTCATTCCTGGCGCCCACCAGTGACCAATAACCCAGATCACCTCCTACAAACCCCTCTGTACCTCCTCAGGGTTAGAGGTCACTGCCCTCCTGGCACTTTTTCACCAGAAGACACTCTCTCCGGCTTAAAGCTGGCTTAAGGCCTGCTGTACCACCGCGCACCTTCAAACATGTCCTCACTCCACACATTCTTCAGAGTGACTTGGCCCATCTTCCCTCTCCCCGCGATTCTCACCAGATCACTAAAGGGACTGGGCAATATCAATGCACGTTATGAGGAGAAAATCAGCTTTCAAAACCATGTTCATTACGGGGAACATCGACTTCGTGGAGTTGATGGTATTTATTTAATTTATATTTGTGGTTCTATATTGTTCTGACGAGGCCCAACAAACCACACCAATGCAATGCAATAGAGTTACTGAAAATAGCAATTAAAGTTAGAGAAAATGTTAAATGATTGGATTGAGATGATTTGCAAAGCTCAAACAGTTACTTCAGGAAAGACTCCTGGAGCTAATGCAAAGGAAGAGTAACAGGAAAATGTTACAGGAAATAAGACAGAACAGTTGCGTGCCAGTAACAATTGCATCATAGAAACAGTATTTATATTTTTTTCAGGGACATTAAGAAGAATCAGGTAGCACCTTAAAAGCGGTTATATAGTGATTGAGAAGTGGCTTTGATAGTCAGGGACCAGTGGCTGTGCAAAACAGTCGAGGTGTAGCAACTGGGGGAAATTGGGCAGGTGCTCACAAATAACTGGGGTATAAGATTCGAAAATATATGTCTAAAGGATGACATTTCAAGTCTTTTTTTGGGTACGCTGAATTTTATTTATATGGCTAGCTGGAGGGATAGAGCTCCAGATGATATGGATGCAACCAGAAAAAGATTTAGGAAAGGTCGCAAAGGATAGGCTTTATTGAATCCATGAAAGTACCATATACCGGCGTTACAGCTCTCTGTATAGGTTTTCAGGAACTCTCGGTACCCTTCTTCAGATATAAACTAATTAAATTGCTAACATGACATTGGAAGCAATCATTATGCGCTTTAGGTACTGAAGAAAATCTTCCACACATTTTATTCTTTAGTTCAGCTTATGCTACCTTGAGAAATAAATGGATTAACCAAATTTGTCATAATATGGGGATTAGGACATTTTTGGATGCATTAAGAATCCAAAAAGAAGATACACCCCATCCCATAGTCTCAGTAGATACCTTTTTGCTGTAAATGTAGTACCCAGGGGAAAGGGCCTCAAATTTTAATAGATACATTCAATATGATTATGTTTTATCTGTTTTTGCTCATAGTTCTATAGCTTTTAAATGAACATATGATGAATTGTATATGTTTTAGATGATACTTATTGTATTGTACTGTATGCCTGAACGTTATTTGTATTTTTGTTTGTGGTTTTACCGAAATAAAAGCTATGGATTGGAAGCAATCATCTTCTGATTTATTACTGCCCATTACAAGGGAGTTCTGGAAGTTCTCTTGTTGCATTTTGATGTGAGCCCCAAATAAATGCATACAAATGCAGCAGACAGAGTCTGTTTCTGTCGTGTAATATACTGTATTATTAATCCAGTTCGATTCATACACAATGAAAAAAGTTGGATAAATAGGCAAGAAACATATGAACCGTACTGGTTGTCTAAAGACAGAGGGATCGATCCACAAACCTCACCCAGGTGTTAACCTTACATGAGTGCTTGTGCGAGGCCTGTGTGAGTGAGTCCACCTCTTGCTACTAATGCCTTTGATTCTCGAGATTAGGTCTTCTGAATGGTGTCAAGAAGGCGTGTCTTTTTGTATGATCTGGTGGTGTCCATCAAACAAGATACACCAAGACTTTGAGTAGAGTGTTCTTGTGTATATATAAAAAATATTTTAATGTAGTGAAAATGTATGTTCAATGTATTGGTTGATTGTGTAAGATTGTATGGGTTGCTTGTTGAGCATGATTGTGATTTAACCGTTTATACACTCCTCTCACCCCTCTGAGGGGGCCTAGCTTGGTTATCTGTATATATCCTTTCAAAAATCTATTGTATGCATGTTTTGAGCATATGTTTTTTGTATATATATCAAGAAAATTATTGAACAAAAAATAAATAAAAATACAATTCTCAATCAAAATATTTAGTTTTTTTGTGCGCCCTCTTCCAAATGGTGTGGCCGTAAGCGACCCTTTTGGGTTACTTATCAGTGAGATCTATTTGATCTATTGTTATTCAAACAGGTAGAGCATATTTTTTGTTTTAGTTATTGGTGTCAAGAAACAGCCTTGGCATTGAGCGTCAAGTCTGAAATGAGAATTCTATGAGAACACAGATTCTGGCACAAGTTCGCCAGTAATAGAAAAACGTTCTTTATTGTTTTTTATATTTAAGTAAGTTGTAATCCCCACATCAAGGCCGTCTTTACTTCATCAATACTTGATATTTCGTGACTGGTATCATTAATTTGTTGATTTGATTCAACTATACCATCGTTGCATTAATGTGAAATGATGCACGACTTGTCCCATGTGAATGGCAGGCTTGTTGCAGCTGACACGTGTTTCACTCTCTGGGTTAAGAGTTTGCCCAATACGCGTTTTACCTGGCATCTAACGAGGCCCTAAATGTTCCTACTAATTAGCTATCAGGGCTGTATTAGATTTTTGGGGGGAAGTTGGTTAGGTGCCTATAGTTCATGGAGAAGGAAAATAGGCACCATTAGTCAGACGTACACCTGGAAAAAAAGTGTTGTACTCGCAGGATAATATTACACATGATTCTCAAAGGAGAACAGCTGTGTAAAGTGTGCTTACTGTACACAATGCTTGTGTATTTTGAATATATGAATCTTGACTACCATTCAAAAAGCCGATAACCCAGGAAAAAGGGAATCTGAAAATTAAGTCAATTGGTAAAGGTTTGGAAATGCAGTTCATGCACTTAATGTGCACTTAGAGAGTTGAAATGTAAGTGAAGAAGAAAGTTCCTGAAGGCTCATAAATCTTCCACGATTTCATGCAATAGGTTAAAAACAGCTGCCTTGTATCTTAAAAAAATAACTTCAGTATTTAAAAATTAAAAAAAAATAACAACTCTGTTCCTGATCTCAGACTTCGGTACTATATTAATTGCACAAGATTGGGGAAATATGTAAAAGTTTACAATGCACACGAAGAAGCAATCTGTCGTTGGCAAATCTGGGTGCAACACCAGCCTTTTGAATAAAGTACCGACATGTCCACGAGGTCGAAGCAACCAAGACCTCTCTGGCGTTACAACATGAATAAGGAAGGAATAGGTTTTAAAATTCGGGCCAGGCAAGGCAGCCTTGCATGTCTTGATAAATCTTATTTAGGTTTTCCGTCGCACTTACGTCTCCTGGCATGGCACAAGGGCGACACAAAACCTTGATAAATAAAGGCCTATATGTCTAATATGATAATATCAACATTTTAGGGATAATATTGGATTTTTATATTGCAAATACATATGGAAAATGTACAATACAATGCACATACAATTTTAAGATTTGCCATAAATATGTCTAAGTCACTATTGATTATTGTGTCTTTGGTATTTACATCTTTATACATTTTTATAAGGATACAGGGATTAACGTTAACTCAAAAATCAGTGTCTCCCAGGAGCGAAACTAGAGAAAATGTGCAAAATTATCAATTGCAAATCAGAAAGCTTGCCACTAACAAAATGCTGAATCTTAATGGGCTCCTAGTTGGTCGATCTCTACCGTGGAGATTATTAACTAGTTCCTGAGACAAGCCTCATTACAAAAGCACCCTATATGTCACTACGCAGTCATCACCTAACAACTGCCTCTGAAGATCATAGAGTTGTAATAAAGAACTAGAGTGTTTACCTAGGCCACAGAAAGCGCCTCTTCTTGGAGACTTGCTGCTGGAGAAGACCGTTTTCTATCACTCACATTCCCGTGCAGAAGACTAGGTACATAAATCGTTCTAAATTCTGCAAGGTCCAAAAATAACTCAGTGTCCAAAAAGTTTTTCCATGTGTTTGTGGTTTATATCAAGTGTTCCCAGTCTGTGGAAATTGAGTTGTCCCCGGCTGTTTTCATTGGGTTTTAAATAGCTGCCTCATTGTTTTCTCAGATTTACTATGTTGTTTATTTGAAAATATGTTTTAATGAATTATAATATTTCAAACATTTTTTATATTTTACTCACAATAAAACTGAGTTTGAAAGCAGTGCTTGTTTTTGTTCAAGGGGATACTCCTACTGACAAAAAGAAGTGAGAGGAGTCAAAAATAAAATAAAATTTCCAAACAGCAACTCATTTTCAGGGTCCTTTGAACCCAATGGAGCATAAATCTATTCATGAGCAGATAATGAATATTCCTTTAAGAGAGAAATATATATATGTTAGAAGGTGGTTCTGACCATCTGAGCCACCCGGATTTTTCACTTTCTGAACAGCTAATTTTTAAGCTTTTACTGTGGGAGAGCCTCATAAGCTGAGACTCACCCACAGTGAACGCATGATGAAACAGGTTGCATGTAGATTGCACTGGTGTCCCCCCTTGTGAGAGAAGGCCACTGCACTGCAGCCGGGGTAAGTGGTACCGGACTGGTTACATGTAGACACGTGTGCACACACTAGGAGCAGGTACTGATAGAATGGTGTGGCAGGAATTATGCAGAGTTGGGTGGGGACATGCGATAGGCTTTATTTTTTGTAAACAGACTTTATTGAGTTTTACAAAGGTTTCATGTGGTCATGTGCCACAGTTTCATCACAAAGCAGAATTACAATCAGCCAATTGGGAACACAATCAGTGCAGTGTCTAACATACAGATTATCGGTCAATTTGTTACATTCAACTATCTCGGTGTTCCCTCGCAGTTCCACATACATAGTTGTGCTCAGTCCCAACTGTAAACTCCCTTCTCATAACTAACCCCCACCCTCCCCTCCCCCCAGATGTGTCACTTACATTCAGACTGTTAATGTACAGTACTTCAGGCTGGGGTTCAGAGTAGAGTTGGGTAACACTATAGGAGATCACAACTACTCATAGCGGCAGTATGCCGTCCCTGTTAACAAGTCTCCGAGCTCCAAGATTCACTCTACTGCATGCAGCCTGGTCTATTTCTGCCGGGTGATTACCTATGGAATCATCTTCCTCAGTGTCCTTGTGGAATCTAAGCGCTACAACTAATGTTTCCCAAGCTCTTGCCGCTTCAAATGCCCTCTCACTCCCTGTTCTTTTTGCTATCTGCAACCTGATCACACCTTCACATTCAGCCCACTTAAGGAGTTCTGCTTTCCACCGTGTTATCCTTGGATCCTGCTTCGCTTTCCCATGCATAGTGATATCTCTCTTGGCTAGTAGGAGACCCATGTCTAAGAACTTGCTCGTGATCTTATGTTTGGACGTGTGGGGGAACCAGTGTAAAATACAGTATTTCCGAGTTGGCTCTGTGTCTCTGTCGGTGATGTCTGCCTGCAACTTCGTTACTCCCCGCAAAAGCTTCCCAGGAATGGGCAGTCCAAAAACATATGCCTAAAATCTGCACCTTCTTTATTGCAGCGCGCACAAGCCGCTGTTTGGGTCGGAAATACTTATTGATCTTTTCCGAGGTGAGATACGCCATGTGTAGAATATAAAAATGTGCTAACTGAAATCTGGCATTTCTGGTGCTCTTCCAAGCCATCTCTACTAATTCCCCCCAGGTTTTCTCTGGGATAGCTTCCTCAAGGTCAGCCTCCCATTTGAGTCTCAGTTCTGACAAAGGGAGTAACATTTCCGGCGTTATGAGCCTGTACAAGCACGTTACCGCCTTGAATGTACCTGCTGCCATAACTACGTTTTGGCAGCCCTGTGACGTTTTTGGCTTGGTGAGTCCCCCTTCACAGTGTCTCCGTATGGCCGCGGTGAGGGCTGAATGCATCAGGAAATCCCCCCTGGGAAGGTCATAGCGGGCTTGTAGGTCATTGAATGGGATCATGGCCTCCTCCTCGTAGAGGTCTCCTTTGTTAGCCAATCCTTGTTCCGCCCAGATTGTCAGCCTCTGCCAGTTACCTCCATGCGGCAAGGCCGTGCACATAAGTAATGGGATTTTTGGAGCGTAGGGGTGTCTAATTTTGGCCCTCCGCAAGTACCTGTTCCAACACCGTCGTACTGTGCCGAGTTCCGTGGTGAGGGTTGGGGTTCCAACAGGAAGCCGCAGTGTAGGACCGGGGGTCCCCAGGCCCTATGGTGGTAGCGTGGTGCGAGCAGGTAGGCATCCAAGGCTTACGTGTAAAGTGACCATACAGCACACACATCCACTGAGACAGGAAACGCACGCAATAATTGACACCACACGGTAGGTTGAATAAAAACCAATTAGCTTTATCTAAATCAAGGTCAGGTTCTCAAAGCATTTCATTAGACCGGTTCAGTTGAGCATTGCATTAAAACGTTAAACCATTTCAGTTGAGCATTGCATTAAAACATTAAACCATTTCAGTTGAGCATTGCATTAAAACGTTAAACCATTTCAGTTGAGCATTGCATTAAAACATTAAACCATTTCAGTTGCGCATGGCATTTTAAGCAGAGCGCTGCACATAGCAATTAATCAAAGCGCTAGGCAGGGCAATTAATCAAAGCGCTACACGTGGCAAATAATCAAAGCGCTAGACATAGCACGCAATCAAAGCGCTAAACATGGCAGATAATCAGTGCGCTAGACATAGCCTTTAACTAGAGTATTACACATAGCATTTCATTACAGCCTCCAGTATGGCATTTCCTCAGGGCATTAAACTTGGCATTCGATTAAAGCATTGCAGCAGTTAAGCAGGGATAATCCGTCTCTCCAACCGGAGTAGCTTTAGCTTATTATGCAAACGTCTAGCCCTTCACAGGGCGAGAGTTGAGGGGGCCAGGGGCCGATTTATTCTCCCTTTCGGGGCAGTGGGAGCCCACCGGGCTCGGGGAGAGACTCTCTGGGGGAGGGGTGAGTCCAGGGCCTCTCCGGCCTTCCGCCCTCCTCCCCAGGGGTTACCTTACTCTTGGGCCTCTCTCAGGTCGTCTTCGGCCGTGCGGGGGCTCGCTCCTCATAGAGCTCCTCCCGCCGGCAGGCCCAACTCTCTGGCGGTGTCTGGGGGCTGAAGCGGGACTTAGTAGCAGGCCCCGAGGTAGGCAGAGCTTCGTGGAGCCTCCGGCGGGCCTCGGGCGGCCGGGGGGCTCCGCGCTAAAGTGGGGTCGATCTCGGGGCTTTCGATGGCTCCTGAGGCCCGGGGCCTGGTCGTAGTGGCTGCCGGGAGGCGCGCCCGCAGCCGCCAGTAGCAGCGCGGCCTGCGGGGGGGGGGCGGCGTTCCGCAGTCTGCCCCCGGCACGTGATGCGGGTGATGGCTTCAAGGCCTAGCGCGGCCTACTTTGACACACGGCGGCCCTCTTCTGGTTGAGGGCCGCGTCGCGCGGACGACTTTGGCAGCGGCGGGGCCCGGTCTTCCCCGCGGGCCCCGAGGATGGCGGGGACAGTCTACATGGCCCAGGGCCGCAGCGGTGAGCAATTCCTTTCTGGTACCCCCGGTGGGGGAAATTAAGCGATGGCCTGCAGCTTGGGGGGTGGGGATTTGTTCAGCGCCCTCTACTCCCACAGGGACGCCCCAGCCCGGGGCAGGCAGGCTGAAAGGGGGCAGGCCACACGCCAGTGGCAGCACAGGATAGGGAAGACCCAGGCAACGTCAGGGAGCGCAGGGGTATCACAGCGCTGGTACCTGGTCGATCCCCCAGCAGTTTTGTGGAAGGTTAGAAGGTCTTCTTGGCACTTGTTGGTTCTGGCGCCCTTAGTTTCTTGAGGGGGGGGGGGGGGGGTAGGTTGAACTGGTGTCTGAAGCGAATTCTCAGTCAGGCTTGGTAGGTTGTCCCTGGGTTCCCCTCCGGCTGGGCCAGATCAGTGGGCTAGTACAGGATCCCTCACTCAACTTAAAAGGCAGCACCTAAGCCCTGTCACTTTCAGTGGCATAGGTCCCTGACTAGGCCCTACCGCCTAAAACTCCTGCGTAGGTTCCCCCAGGTCAGCGTCGCCCCAACTGACTAGAAATGTTCCCTCCTTTCCTTAAGTATCCCTAGGTCAGGTGACCACTCTCTAAGGCGGCAAAAGTAAACCCCACCCTTATTCTAGAAGGTTCCAGCAAGTTCCAGGAGCTTCCCCACTCTAGCTATAGGAGAAAAAAGGCAGGCTGGTGTTGCAACAATGTTGTAGGGTCCCAGCCAGCTCCTGGCAACTAGGGTGCTACTACAAAGGCCACTCCGCAGTAGCAGGGGCCTGTGGCAGCCATATTGGGGGAAGAGAACACCTGCACCTTAACACTGATTAGCAATGGAAAGGCACTCGGAGACCTAAGGCCAACGAAAAAGAGGGTGGAAAAAAATGAGGCAAGGGCAAAAACACAGGGGAAGACCACCCTAGGGCTGACAGGTCTAACACGCAGTATGATGTGGGATAACAGCCTTAAAGACAAAGTCTTTTCCTCGCTCTTCTTCTCCCAAAACACTGTTCGCTACCCACTGCGTGAGCTATTGAAATTGCGCCGCTAGATAGTAGGCCTCAAAGTCAGGCACCGCCAGCCCGCCCTCCGCTCTTGGTCGCATGAGGACAGCAAGCGCCACCCTGTGTCTGCCATTACCCCATAGGAAACCCGTGATCATCGATCTGAGCTGGACAAAGTACTTTGTCGGGATCCAGATCGGCAAGGTCCCGAAGTAGTATAGTAACCTCGGGAGAGTCACCATTTTAATCAGAGCTACGCGGCCAGCCACAGATAGCGGCAAGGAGCCCAGAAGTCGAAGTTGCTTTTTGCTCCCCTGATGGCTTTCCCTATTTTACCCTCCAGAATGTCTTCCTGAGTGTGGTATATTTGTGTACTCCGGTATGACAGGCACGTATCTTCCCAACTCACCCCCTCTGTTTCTTGCGGGCCTATTCTGCCCCTTCTTGCAGGGAACAGGCAAGATTTTGCCCAAAGCATGCAATAGGCTTTATGGTATCGGAAGACACATGTAAGGGAAAGTCAATGTGCATTACTGTTTTCAGTGTAGGAACCCTCCATTAGTCTCCCATGAAGATGGGGGCCACATGGGGTAGTTTCACCTCCCTGGGGCATACAAATTCCAGACACGCACCAAAGTACACTGTAAGTGGTGTAAAGAGAGTCCAAAGCCATATCTGTACTGCTTATGGGTCATCCAGAAATGTCATATGCCCCTGACTCAGCTCATAACCAGAGCCTGGCTGGGTGTGACCCTGCCAGGCTGGATTAATTCCCTTCCTTACCAAGCTGTTGCATCAGAGGCCTAGCCCTTCACTGCAGGCATTGCCAGGGATAAGGTCTTCTCTCCAAGAGGGAGAGATGAGGGTGGAGCTGCAGGTTATCCATCAGCAGCTATCATCCGGTGCCAGGCACTAGGTCTGCTCTGGGCCATATAGACAGCAAGGGGGAAAGAGGGCTTTTCAGAGACCAGGGGCAGAGTGGTGATGTGTCGCTGCAGGATAGGGCATTAGTGCCTTTCCTCCAGCCCCTCAAAATTCTTTTTAAATGTCTTGCACAGGAAGAGGAGCTGTCTCTTGGGTGTGGTCTTGCTGAGGAAGACTAGTGCTGGAGCCTGGTGAAATGAGCAGTTGGAAGGAGGAACCCCCTGACTGTCCCAGGACACTGGACTGTGGCTTGGAGGGAGTCCAGGGCCAGTGAGAAGAAGCCTGGGCCTCTGCGCAAGGAGAAGAGAGGCCCAGAAGGAGAACCAGGGGAAAGGCTGGTGCAATGAGCCAGTGAAGACAGCTCCCTGCTGAGTTCACCCCCTTGGAAGCCAGGAGGATGGTGAACAGTGCTCCAGGTGACTAGGTCTGGCCATCAGGAGCGAGAAGAGGCCAAAAAGTTGCAAATCGGTTCCCTGGGGGCTGAGAAATGCCCCCCAGAATGTAGGCGACCTTTGACCTCTAATGGGACCGACAACGAATCGCATGGGGCTTGGCTGCCGGTCTTAGATGTGCTCCCGGGGTGGGTCAGGTCCCGGGGGCTGCCCCCAAAAGAAGAGAAAGTCAGGGAGCGCTATCGCGCTCCATGTGAAATTGCACCCAAGGGAGGTGCCAGGAGCCCACCTTGGCCCCCCATGACACTGGAGGTTGGGGAGGGCCCTCACACCCCTGCAAAGAGACCTCTGGAGCCCAGGATCCCCAACTCTGGGGCCCCGGTGACTGCAGTGAGGAGGAGGGAGGAGTGCTGTCACACTTCCCCCCCCTGCCCAGAGAATATAAGCCGGGGAGTGCCGTCGCACTCCCCGCAAAGATTTCCCCGGGGCCTTACGCCCCAACTCTGGGCCCTGAAGCCAAGGAGGAAGTTGGGGAGTGCTGTCACACTCCCGTGAAGATTTCCCTGGGGCCCAGGACCCCAACTCAGGGCCCGAAAGACAAGGCGGAAGTTGGGGAGCCCCGTCACGCTCCCCGTTAAGATTGACCCGGGATCCCCAACTCTAGGTCCCGCGGTGAAGAGGAAGGCGGGGGAGTGCCATCACACTCCCCCGAGGTCCTGCCGGACCAGTAGCAGCCTCCCTGTCTGCCCGCGGCAGCACACAAGGGTGCGGGCCGGCCGTGGAGCCGGCAGAAGAAACCTGGGGTGGGCTCCCCGAGCTGCAATCAGCTTACCTGTGAAGAAAGGGGTCCGGGTGGGACCGGGCTCTTAACGAGATGGTAGAGCGGTTCTTTCCTAGCAGCGGGGGAGCCACCGCTCTATTATTCACACCAAGTAAGAGTGCGCCCCATAATACCCTGCAGGCCCAGACCAGCCTGCGTGGAAAAGTGGCTTGTTCTCTGTGTGTGGTGACCCAAGGAGGACGGGGTCACCACTAAAAGGTTGTAAAGGTGCAGGGGGAACTGCAGGAGCACGCAGACTCCCCCAGCATGAAGTTTGGAAGTCCCTACCCTCTGTCTCTGGAGGACTTAAAAGAAAGAACCCCTCAAGGATTATCCACGGTTTCTCAAGCCTACCTCATGCTGGAACTTTTGTTCTACAGCCAGGAGTGGAAGCTTAGGGCTACATTGAAGTGTGCACCATCAAACATCGATTGTCACTGAGGTGATTCCCCTAGAGGTGGAAAGGTGAAATTGCACAGTGGTACATTTACATGATATTGTTTCTTTTTGGGACTGGAAAACACATGTTATTTGTGTAATCATAAGCAAAGTGGATTGGGTTGCTAGGCATTCCTGCTAGGGTGCCTGGTTGTATATGCTTAATCCTGTGATTATAACTGTGATGCCTTTTAGGGGCTTTAATTGCAATGCATTACAGCATTCTAAGTGATGCCTAAACCTGCATTCTTGCTATTGCGTTAGGTGAAGAACAACCCAAACTGTTAGCCACTAAGATGTAGAGGTGTATACTGTATGGTCAGTATGAGATTCTCAGTCAGGGTTATGTGTCACCATGGCAGGTATGCCCATTTTAAATGCTTGTTGAGATAATGGGGATGGTTGCCACTGGTATTGTGCCAGTGGGCAGGGCCCTCACGCCAGGGAGCGCTGAAGTCAGTAACATGGGCGTAGGAAGTGTGGGGGATGCAGGGGATATATCCCCCACAGATTTTGGAGTGGGGGGGACACAGGGGACAAGGGTGGGGGGACAAGGGGACAAAAGAATGTCCCCACTCCCTTCTGTGATTCGCAGGGCCATTAACGCACTGAAGAGCTACCTAGAATGGCCCTGCACTTGACCTGTGACCTGCCTCCAGGTCCCTGTAATTGATCAGGTGTGCAACGTCCATAGGCCTAAAAGGGCTTTACCCCCCCATGCCCACACCCCTCCTCCTTCTGACCTGTACTCAACCAGGGCTGCTGTAGCTTGAGCTGCTGTGGGCCGGGCTGGGACGTTATCTTCACACCCGAGTTTTTGACAGGTCTTTAACATACCATTTACATCCCTTTGGATGTGGTTATGGAGGCTTTGTCTGTTTTGTTCACTGGTTTCAGTAGCCCCTGGGTCTTCTCTCTAATGTGTATATGAGATGACACAAAAACACTTTAAAATATCATACAAAAAGAAATACGTTACATTGAATATCAACATGTACAGCACGCCATTCTATTGCTCAAAGGCTAACTCTATCCCCTATTGAGCAAACTGCATAAAGTTTGCCTTGCTGTCAAACAAAGAGAGAAATAACTTTAAAACAGTTATCTTTCAGAAAAATTAACCACAGTCTGATAGTCAAGACATAGACTGGTAAAGGAGTCCATGAAGGCCATTATGTGCTGATGTTAGGCGGTTCCTGATCCAGCGGCCTTTTTTACAGGCACTGTCTTAGGAAATGTTGCAGAGATGTCCCGGGGTTGCTAGGAGCAGAGTGTGGGTATTTTATGTTTTCCACCCTCACCATAGTCATCCTGATTTTGCACAGCCAAGTACAGTGGCTTGCAACATTCCAAGGTTGCAAGTGGGTACTGCGGTACAGGATTCGGCTACCAGGAGGAGAGCTTTAATGCCACACCTCACTTTCCACTGCCACTTCCGACTTCATGGATTTCTTTCCTCGGGCAGTCATGTTTTCTTTGAACCACTGAAACCCAGGTTCGCTTTATGGCGTAGCCCAACCTGCTGACAGAAGGCGACCATTGTAACACAATAATCATTTTAGAATGTAACCTGTCCAAACCATCCATTCAAAATCACCGTGTAAGTTTCTCAAAATTCACAAAAAACTTGAAAAAAAGAATCGAACTATCAGATGCTTATTGTCATACATTGTGTTTTAATAGAAAGTCAACTACCTACATCACAATGCTATTTTGTTGCAAAATGTATATGTCCTTAAAATGTGATACCTAAACGTCATGTCTTGTGCTGCTAAGCAAGCTGCCTAGTGGAGCTTGTTGAGGGCCCCCAGTGTGGCCCACTTTTCACCCTGTGCTTCCTGTGTCTACTCTCTGGAGATGGAGAGGACTCCAAGGCACTGCATCCATGCGCAGCCTTCGGCGGTGTGCTGGTAAGCTCCATGCATCGCTGCAGAGGAGAGGTAACCTGGCCAGTTGCTGCCACATCTTAGCTAGAGCAATGGGATGCCTGCATGACAAGATGGCGGCCCGCCTTCCTGGGCCTGCTGGTAACCTATGGCCTGCACCAGGATCTCATCACCTTCTTAACACACAAGAGACTTGCCATGGTGATTTTCACACACAGGGACCTGTGCAACCTGTTCATGGGCCAGAAGATCTTCCAGATCCTCAGCTCAGCTTCAACCGCCTGGTGAATGGTGGCTGCGTACTGATTACTGTTTCTCTGTAGTCCTGTTAGTGGACCTGCTGTGGAGCCTGTGCATTGCTGGCTCTGTAACTTGCTGTAAGTATTTACATTCCTAACTGGGCCTTGTGCACTGCAAGGGCCCTGACCACGAGGTGCCGAAGCTGCAGGATGAGTGCACATAAAAGGGGCATCAGTGGGGAGTGGGCACACCTGCATACTGTTAGTTGTCCTCGGGTGGTATCCAAGGTCACCCCCATTATGTGTGTTCATCGCGGCCTTATTGGCTGATGCTGGGTGAGAGGTGGCTAGAGCACCATGGGGTATGGAACCTGCACCCAGGAGCTGATGCTGAGCCAACCATGAGCATTGAAGTGTGGGGGATGCAGGGGATATATCCCCTCCAGATTTTGGAGTGGGAGGGACAAGGGAGGGAGGGACGAGGGGACAAGAGAATTTCCCCTCTCCCTTCTGTGATTCGTAGGGCCATTAGCTCACGAAAGCGCTACCTAGAAGGGCCCTACACTTGACCTGTGACTGCCTCCAGTTGCTTGTGATTGATCAGGTGTGCAACGCCGATATGACTAAAAGGGCTTTCCCTCCCCTCCCCCTTCCGTCCTGTAATCAGCCGGGGCTGCTGTAGCTTGAGCTGCAGTGGGTTGGGCTGGGCAGTGTCTGGAGTGTTATCTTCACACCCGAGTTTTTCACAGGTCTTTAAAAGACCATATATATACCTTTGGAACTGGTTAAGGAGGCTTTGTTTGTTTTGTTCACTGGTTTCACTACCCCCTGGGTTCCCACTCTGCCTATTTACTATTCCCTACATTTGTATTTTATTTCTACTGTGACAGTGGGAGAATGCATTTAGTGAAAAGGCATCTCACAAGTAGGGACGCCACATTTTCAAAAGAAAAATACCGCCCATTTGTTGTTGTTTAAAGAGTCTGTAAAGGCCTCACCTTGAAATTAAATAGGGCTGTAAATAAGATCGTATCCATTCATTTGTAACATGACTTTTCTGTCTTTGTTCCCTTTAGTTCAATTAAACTTAAACTGTAATTTTTAGTCATGGATCATTAATGCAGCCGTAGAACACATTCAAAAGTGCTTTCGATTTGTATTTTCTGTTTAAAGTATGCACAGATAAGTGCTGAAAATACCGGCTTTTGGTGATTTTGTTTATTTTTGTACTGGCTTGGACAGCAAAATACCAGTGGTGCCGGTAGAAAACCGATCAGCTGGCAACCCTGAGGAGACTGAAAGTTTGTTGCAGGATCAGCACATTATTTGTTTCCTCCATCCCTGATTGATGCCATAATAGCAATAGTTTACATATTTGGAACCCAACGCCCGCCGTCAATACAATGCTGAGTTACTCCGGATGTCTTGGTATACATCCTGCATTCAGGTAACTCACTCCTCATTCTCATCACTTACTCTTCACTTTCACGCTCACCCTGCACTCGCAGCGATCACACTGCTCACCATGCACTCATGTCGTTCACCTTCCTCCTAACCTGCACTCACATGAGCACACCACTTACCCTGCATGCACACTCCACTCACTTGTCACTTTCACCGCTCACCCTACCCTCACAGCAATCACACTGCACTCACTCTTTTACCCAACACTCACACCGTTCATCCTCCTCTTACCCTGGGCTCACACAAGCATACTGCCCACCTTGCACTCACAGCAACCACACTGCACTCATGTCCCTCGCCATTAACTCACACCGCTCTCCCTCCACTTACCCTGCGGTCACATAAGCACCCTGCTAACCCTGCACTTACATGAGGACACCACTCACCCTTCACTCATGTAACATTTCACTCACCTGTCACTCTCACTGTTCACTTTGAAATCTCACTCAAACAAGCACATTTCCCACCATGCATTAATTCCTCACATTTTCAACCCGCACCTAAACTCGTATGTCACATCACTCACCCTGCAGTCACTCCTCTCACACTGTCACATCGCTCACTGTGCACTCACATAGGCACTCCTGTCACTCACGCAGTTCACCCTTCACTCACATCTTTACGCACATCTTCAGTCACATGGGCACAGCCCTCACCCTCAACTCACACCACACAAAAAAGCACAGCACTCACCCTGGAGTCACCCCTCTTCTCACCCTTCACTCACACAGACAAACCTCTCAGCCTGCATTTCTACAGGCACTCTGTACATCCTGCCTGCACACAGGGAGTATAGTCTGCCGGAACTCATAGGGAAACACCACTCACTCTGCACTAACACCTCTCTCCATGCACTCACCAGTCACTCACAGATCACTCTTCACTCTCGCTGCTCATCCTGCACCACACACAGGCACATCACTCACCCTGCATTTAACCCGCTCACACCACCCTGCACTCTCTCCTCTTACTCTGCACACACTCTTCTCACCTGACACTCATATGGGCCTTCCTCTCACATTGTATTCATGCAGCTCACCTGACACTCACATCTGCACATTTTTCACCCTTTAATCGCACCACTCATGATGCATTCACTCAAACTATACACCATCACCCAGCACTTACATGAGCACACCTCTTACTCTGCATCTATAAAAAGTACACAACTCTCATGAATCTACACATATTTCTACAAAAGCACCCACAGAATACCTGCTCTTTCCTTGCTACAGGATGCTTACTTAATTTCATCTTCAACAACGGGGCTGGTGCAAGAGGGGAGAGTGGACTTAGAATATGGAATGGCACAAGGAGGGAGACTAGGGCTGAGGTTTTGGGGTATGGTACTTGATGAGGATCATGTGACATCTTCAGCCATTCCTAGCTTTCCATTCACCACAGTGTTTTATTCCGGGACCCACTTTTTTTGCATTGCAAGTTCAGTCTCAAAAACCCCAAAATGTAAAGTTTTACTGGATGACATCCATGGTTGCTGAAGAAGTCAACCACTTCATAGGGTCAGTTGGATGCTGTGATATTACATGTTAGAATGGGAATTAGCTTATTTTCAATACTGTAACCACTTGATCCATGTGTGAAATCAAATACAAGCCTCACACAGCTATTTTTAGGAAGTGCACTTTTCATTCACATCATACTTGTAACGAACATGGACAAGGCAATGTATTATTATTTTTGATTAGCATATACAGAATATGTGTTTATTAGGTTTCACTAAAAGGCAAGGCAGGTATAGCAGAAACAGCAGGGTAAGCTTTTCTAACACAAAAAAGCTAATTGACTAATGGAAGTGTGAGTGTGACAGAGTACTTGGGTATGAAAGACTGCAAGAGATTTAGGGCCATATGTAGGTGGCCTAACATTTACCACTTCATAAATACCGAATTTTACCGATTCGGTATTTATGAAGTGGTAAATGCTATGTAGGTAATCCATCGGTAATATTTACCGATTCGGAATGGGTCGGTATTTTAGAACTGGCTTCCCATTGATTCCTATGGGCCAGGAGGCCCATAGGAATCAATGGGAAGCCAGTTACCATTACCGAATCGGTAAATACCGATTCGGTAATGGGGGGAGCACAATCAAGGGTGGCAGGGTGTCACAGTGACACCCTGTTGCACCCCTGATTCCTGCATGTGTGCACATGTGGCACACATACATGCCCTAAGGGCATGTATGTCTGCCACATTGCACACTTCTAAGTGCAAAAAAATGCTTTTTCAAAGCCATTCGTCATTTACCACCAACTTTTAGTTGGTGGTAAATAACGAATCCACACAACACCCACACACTCCCCCTACATCTCATTTCAGGATTCGGTATTTACCAAATTGGTAATTTTACCGATTCGGTAAATTACCGAATCCTGAAATGTGCCCCCTACATACCAAAAGCCTGAATACCGGTCGGTAACGGGATTTTTACCGAAAATCGGCTGTTACCGACCGGTATTGGGCTTCCTACATATGGCCCATAGTGAGTGTGGGTGTGTGTGTGTCTGTGTGTGTTATGCATATTACTGGTTTGGCATACTGGAGGTTATTCTCACCTTATGAACAAGGGTACCAATCGCATGTGGATGGGAGGTGTTACCTATGGCAAACTGTAGGCCCTGACATGCTTCTATGAAGACACCATCATTTGCTGTAGGGACTCAAGCTGTCTCACTGAGAAAGCCCCAAACCCAGCTATATGCAGCGGCACAGACACAGAAAACGTGCCACCACACCTGGTCGAAGGCCCTGACATGATGGACGTAATTCTTAGCATATGGAGTGAATCCATAGCAAAATGTTGGAACTGATATTTGAGGTAACTCTTGTCATAAGATTTCCTGTACTCATTTTATAGGGAGTGTCAATGGCAAAATGCTGACCCTTGTGTACCGGAGGGAATTTTTTGAGGTACCCATGACTGTTGCTGAAGTATCCATGGTACATTTCTGGCACTGTCGTATTGAATGTACTCCTTGGCATAGGGGGTTCACCCATGAAAAAATGAGGACCTTGGTATAATGAAAGTTATTTCTGACTTAAGACATTTGAAAAAAAATCTGATCTACTCTTAGGAAAAGCCAGGTTTTCCTGGTGCACAATGAAAGTACTGAACTATTTCATTAATGCCCTATAAGGGTCTGCAGTTTTTTTTAATTTGATCCCAAAAATTTAAAAAAATTGTCGGGGTAGAAGTCTAATATCCCTTAATCATCTACAAGAAATCTGTTAAATTGTTTTGCCTGCTGGAATATGGGGGTAGTGTTACACCCCACCACGTTCACAGATCCTTTTCCTCGTATAATGCCTAGAGGTTAGCTCTGACCCCATTTCTGGAAATGTTTGTCCTGCCCCATTGCTGGGAACAGGACTGGCTTTAGGGCGGAGCGAACGGTGCAGCCACTCCTGGCTGTGACTTTGGTGGGGGGCCCTTTGTTTAAAAATAATTTTTGGTTTAAAAGCACATGAACTTCCTTGTGCATAAGGCAGTTTTCAAGCAACAATAAAAATGTCAAGATAACTTTGTTGATTAATGTTCCTACTAGTCAACGTTCAGAATTTTGTCTAGTGGAAGTTTTCATTAATTGTAAAGTAGCACAAAGGGTTAATGTGCCTGCTGCAAAAAACGTGTACCATGCAGAATATCACAGAACTGTGTGTGAGTGAACTATGAGTGGAACTATAAAAAAATATACATGATTTTTCCACTTTAGGTCTAATGACTTTGTGAATGTAAATAACAATAAAGCATACTTGCAAACTGTGACTAGATGCCGGCCTTTCTCAATATTTCACTTCAAAATGATGTGAATGTATTCGTTCAACAGGTGTACGGTCTCACGCAAGGGGGCAATTTGTATCGGGCACTGGAAAGTCCACAAGGCTGTCCCTGTCCCCCCAGAAATTTAGTGTCTCCTACGCCCCTGGTCAGTGACTCTGCCCCAGCGTTACCCTCTACTGGCTTTTTTACACAAATCTAAAAATGTATGGTATTTACTTTGTTTTTAGTTCACATCGGTCTTCCAGCTTCAACTCTATTTTATTTGCCACCTCCTCTTGTTCCTGCAAATAGATACTGTCCCCTAGTGTTGGAGCGTGCCACATTCACTTGCCCACCTGCATATGCTACAAACTTGCATGTACGGAAAAGTTTAGCGACCCTTCAAGTATAAACAGCTGCGCTGCACTGCTAGCAACAGTAGGTAGACACAGGCAGGAACTGTTCACTTACATATAGGCGTGCTATACAACCTAAGCCCACACTGCTGCTTTTTTTTTACTATTTATAGCGACACTATATAATAAAAGGCTGAGCATCACTGGTAACATCCGTGCACATACCCAGGATGGTGCTCTTTTCTGCTGTAGAGTGGTGTTGTGGAGTAGTACTGTAGAGTGGAGCTGTAGAGTGGAGCTGTAGAGTGGAGCTGTAGAGTGGTGCTGTGGAGTGGTGCTGTGGAGTGGTGATGTGGAGTGGTGATGTGGAGTGGTGATGTGGAGTGGTACTGTAGAGTGGTGCTGTAGAGTGGTATTGTGGAGTAGTATTGTGGAGTGGTATTGGGAGTAGTGCTGTACAGGCGTGCTATACAACCTAAGCCCACACTGCTGCTTTTTTTACTATTTATAGCGACACTATATAATAAAAGG
The DNA here is from genome assembly GCF_964204655.1 of Triturus cristatus. Classification (NCBI taxonomy): domain Eukaryota; kingdom Metazoa; phylum Chordata; class Amphibia; order Caudata; family Salamandridae; genus Triturus; species Triturus cristatus. Next base: position 1,338,363,048 of record NC_140585.1, on the reverse strand, counting down.
CTGAGCATCACTGGTAACCTCTGCGCACATACCCAGGATGGTGCTCTTTTCTGCTGTAAAGTGGTGCTGTGGAGTGGTGATGTGGAGTGATACTGTAGAGTGGTGCTGTAGAGTGGTATTGTGGAGTGGTATTGTGGAGTAGTGCTGTACAGTGGTGCTATAGAGTGGTGCTGTAGAGAGGTTCTGTAGAGTGGTTCTGCAGAGTGGAGCTGCAGAGTGGAGCTGCAGAGTGGAGCTTCAGAGTGGAGCTTCAGAGTGGAGCTTCAGAGTGGAGCTGCAGAGTGGAGCTGCAGAGTGGAGCTGCAGAGTGGAGCTGCAGAGTGGAGCTGCAGAGTGGAGCTGCAGAGTGGAGCTGCAGAGTGGTGCTTTAGAGTGGTGCTTTAGAGTGGTGCTTTAGAGTGGTGCTTTAGAGTGGTGCTTTAGATTGATGCTGTAAAGGGGTACTGTAGAGTAGTGCTGTAGAGTAACTGCAGAGTGGTGCTGTAGAGCTCTTCAACATAGCTTAAAAACTTTGCAAAAGCCAATCGCTGTGGCCAAAAACTTACAAAGGTCCCAAAGGTGAGACCTATTGGCTATGCCAATGCTTGTTTACATTGCAGCAGGTGCTGCAGCCAGCAGCACCCGCCGTAATGTAAAAGATGGGCAATGCGACCACCACGGTGGCTATCGCATCATTATTTGCCCTGTGGGACCACTAACACTATGTCGGGCGGTCACCATCCGCGTTCACGTCCGCCCGCCATCCTAATCAGTCCCTTTGATGTTTACTGTCTTATCTTTATAAGGTCAGCTTTTTCATGGGTTATTGAATAATTAAAGACATACTGAATTTTAGGTGGTGTTTTGGGACTTTACAACAAACGTGGAAATTTGATTTGAAAATGAACTCTACCTTTTCATTAGGACTATGTGGAGAAACTACAGGATAAGACTAAGAAATCAACTGAAAGACTACTGCTGATAGAAGTACATTTACTTCAGCAACGAGGTTGGGTGCCCCCAGCCTGACTGATCCTTCTCCTTGGGTGCTGCTCCGGTGCTCTGCACCCCTTGTTTCGATCCTACGACCAAGACCCCTAGCCTACTCAGACCTGCAACGTTTCTGTTCCCCCCTGTCTGTCTTGTGTACCTCCCTTTCACTCATGCTGTCTCTTGACTTGTGCCTCTTTTTCATTTACCGTCCTTCTCTTTGTGCCTCATTTTCTCCTCTTACTGTTTATCTCTTGTCCTTTTTATAGTGCCTTATTTTGTCCTCATTCTGCTTCTCTTGTTGCACTTCTCACTGACTCATTCTTGTTCCTCACCTCTTCTCCTGCCTTTCGATGTATGTCACACTTGTACACTTTTTGGTTCTTTATTTGTGCTGTTTGCCTCATGACTCTTTTTCTGACTCTTACAGTCTCTCCTTTTGTGCCACTTGATCTTTCTTAGTCTTTTTCCTCTTTTCTCATTCTCCTGATGTTTCAGTCCCTTCTCTCCCATGCATGTCACTCTCTGCCTTCCTGCCCTTTCTCTCCCACATTCTTTGTTGTAGAGCTTTTAGCTCCACCCACTTTTTCTTTTACCCCCTTCCAGTAGTCTTCTAAATTGCAGTTGAAGCTCAGGCGTGCCTCTGGAATGCCAACGCAAGTTCATTTGCACTCATCCATGTCCCGTCTGCGCCCAGTGCCAGGGTACCCTATCCACCAACCACCCATCTCAACCCACGGCACTACTTGGCTGAAACCCTCAACCCCTGATAACCGTACTTGCACTGTGCCCAGGCCTCACGCACCACAGACAAAAGGTGCATTCTCCTGCCCCACTTGCCACTAATCCTGCCGCACCTGACCCCCACCCACCACCACCCCCTCAACACATCGCACAAACCACAACACCAAACAAGCCCTCTGCCACCTAGCACAACACTCACCTCACCCTCACCTGCCTACTCCTTAACAACCGCTCTCTCACCAAACATGCCATAAGTGTCGGAACCTCCTGACCGACCTCTTACCAGACCTACTATTTTCACCACTGAAACCTGGCTTAAACCAGCATCCGTTCCAGACATAGTAGCACCCCCTGACCCCCAGGGTGCAAGATCGCAAGACAAGGCACAATCCAACAGACCTGGAGGAGGACTCACTATGATCTACCAAGAGGAACTCAACTGGTCCACCATCTCAGCTCACACCTGCGACTGGTTAGAACACATGCCCTTCAAAATCAGCACCTAGAACACCAAAACTGGGAGGAGCACTACTCTACTGCTTGATGGACCTAGATCTAATTTCAGCTCCACTCTTGATGGCCTCATTGTTCCTCTGGCCCTTGCTTGCATCCAACTCTCCCATTCTACTGGATGACTGCAACTTCCACCTAGAGGACCAGACTGACCCCAACTCCACCACTCTCCTTGGAGGACCCCAGCATTTTAGGACTTACCAAGTGACAAAACTGCCCACATGATTAGACATCTCCTTGACCCCATCTTTACCAATTTGTCATCATCATGGTAGACAAGCCTACTCTGCTCACCTGCACAGATCCCTTCCTTGTTTGTTTTGGTCTGCACTTGCCCAGACAGCCATGAACCACCCACATCTTGACCAACAATCTCCAATGGAACAAAATTCCATGGGACACCTAGCTCTCAGTCCCCCATCTATGACCTAGCAGTGTCCATACCAAATGTAAACACTTGATCACATCCTGCACAGATTCCTTGACGTCTCTGCGAACCACCCCTTCACCCCTATCCATGCTGGATTCAAGCTGGTACAGAAAGGAGCTCCAGCTCATGAAGCATCACTGCAAGCAGCCAGAATGAGGATGATGCCACTCTCACAACAACACCGTTAGAGTCTCCTACAGTTTAGTTCTGCAGATCTAGCACCAGCATCTCAAAATTATCAAGTGATTAGCCCTTATCGAAAGGATCCAAAACAGCTCCAACACATCCACACAATTCTCCCTCTGCTTCACGAGCTCCATCTACAATATCTTCACCTTTCAGACAGACCACTTCACCCTAGAAGTCCTCCACTCCAATGAAAAAAACTCTCCATAAATTTCACTGACCTGCTGACCATCCATCACCGCAATGGAAACAGCCAAAACCATGTGCATCATTCACTTGAGATCTATGGAATCTTTGCACTACATATTTGCCAAAGGGCGCAACCCCATTTTTAGGTTGAGCCTATAGTGGCAGCGCGCATGCGCTGCTTGCTCTGCGAGGCATGCAGTAATGAAGTACTGAGTGGAAGCTCCACCCACTCTCCGACCATGTTTTTAACTGGCTCATGTCATTGTCTTTAGTAAATGCTGCCTTCTGACTGATTATGAGGTTTGTTATTATGGCCATGTCGTCATCGTATCCTTCCATGGTTACTGGCCCCTTTACTTGATTGTTGCACCGGACCTGTTCGATTTTCTTTATTGAGTTTCTTCTAACTCAAGCAGGATGACGTGCTTCATTCAGCCGCCATGCCCACTTACACTTTCGAGATAGCTGGACAATGGCGGCCGTTTCCTTTCCGACCTTGCCACCGCTGGTTTATCTTTTTATGAATGATCATGTGAGCAAGAGTTTCATTTGTGGCCTTGGGTTGGAATCTTGCCCAGATCGGTTTAATCCATTAATTGATTCCCGAGTCCTTTCCGGAAAGAAGCTTGATGAATACATATGAAACGCCCTACCTGACAGGGAGGCTAACCTGCTGCTGATCGAGGGATCCCACGGGACGTGCAAAGATCACGGACGTCTCCCCATGGACCTCCTTCTCTTCATCCCCCACCTCCCTGTAGATGTGGCACGTGACAGAGTGGCCCAGAAACCGTGCACGCCCGGTGTATTTGAAGATGTTACCTAGTTCCTGCTACCAAGGGACAGAGATGAGTCCAGGGGTGTGGTGCATGACATTGTTCCTTTTCCCGGCCCCTCGGTGCATGGAGGATGAGGCCAGGTAACGTTGTTCCGCTGTCTAGGGAATGAGTGCCAGTGTGGGTGGGGGGGGGAGAGGGGTACATTGCTCCTGCTGGCAGAGGCACACAGTGTGAGGGGCGTGTTGTGGCAGGGAGTAGGGCTATGGTACTTTGTCCCTGATCCAAGGCCGGGGCTAGGGCTTAGCGCCAGGTGTCAGTGGGCACATTACCTCATTTCTGCTACCAAGGGGTAGGGTTGGGGGCCAGGTGTGTGTGTTTTGTTCCCTTTCCGGGCCTGCATGTGAGTTGTGTGGCCATGTTACGTCATTACCGATCAACGGGTGAGTGCAGGGTCTGTGGTGGGTGGGGGTTTTGTTACCTTGCTCCTGCTGCCAGGGGCGCTCAGCGCCAGATTGTGCACCAGCTTCCGGGCTGGTTCCTTCAGGTACCACCACTGGATCTCCGGGGAGTATGCTCTAGATCCGCTGGCTCTGAAGGCGCAGGGCATCTCAATGTCATACCCCTCCCTGACGATCACATCTCTGGTCACCTCAGTGAAGGTGGCTGGGGAGAAGACAGAACGACAGGAGGTTAGCAGGGGCTCTAAATATTAGGGCCTCCTACCTAGGACTAAAGCGTCTCCTCAGAAAAGACGCTGTGTCAACCAAGGCTCTACGTGTACTGTGTTCTAACAGCCTCACTCCCAAGCCACAACAATACCCCTCTTATGTGCCACAGATCATCGTACTTGTTTCCACAGACACGTCCCTTTGCTCTAAGTTCTGCGAACATTGTAGAGAAAAAAGGAACATTAAAGTTGGACGTGGACCATGAATGCCACTAAATTAGTATCCCATCCCGTGCCTTCCATGAGCCAGTGATCAGATGAATATGCCAGGGGTAAGGAGTCCACCAAAAATCCTGGCTGCAGACTGCAGAACTCTCATGGCTTGTGTGGCGGCCCACACCATGCTATACCCCCTCTCGATGCTCCCTCTGGCTTTTCTCTTGAATACCACATCTGCTCTGGGGGCTCCACTCTCTCGGGGGTCACTGTGGTATGAGGGTGTGATGCATTAACTTGGCAGTGTTTATACTGGGTAGTTTTTTAGCACTCCACCCTCTTCCTTGCCTCACTCCTCCTAGGTAAGGCGTGTGTTTCTTTCGGCTGTTGGCACCTGTTGTGCCCTGGCAAAGCCCTCCGACCCTGCCCCCACAGTCCAATCTTTGGGGTGATACCTGTTCTCTTCAGACCCTGGCAGGTCCCCTCTCCTGCCCTGTGGTGCATACTCACCGTGTGCAGTGAAGAGCAGTGACACGTTCTACATCAGGTAACACAGGGTGCATTTTCACCGGCAAAGAAACTGACACAACATTTCTGTGTAAAGTGTGGCGACACTTCACCCATGAGGTACGTGCCAAGCACTTGTTGACACAATGCACACTTTGTATCTTTCAGTATATTTATTATGAAGTAAAGGACGTTGCCAAGGGATATTGCACACTACATACACTCGCTCCAAAAACAAAACGTATTGGTATAAAACATTGTCATTTACGCCAATAGCTCTAACTCACAAATGCGAGACCTAGTTGCATTGAAAATGCTTGTTTGCATGGTCTTCAACTCATCCCTCTCCATCGCGTATTTCCCTGACTCCTGGAAACATGCTACCACCTTCAGCAGAACCCCTGACCGTGGCCAACTACAGGTCCATCTCCCTCCTTTGCTAACCAGCTAAAGTCCTCAAGAAACTCATCAATGTTCAGCTGGCTAGCTATCGCAACACAAATCACTTCCTGAACCCTTCCCAGCCCGGATTAAGACTCAACTACAGCTCATAGACAGCCCTCATCAATGCTTCCAATGACATATACCTCATCATGGGCAAAGGGGACACAGCAGCACTCATCCTACTAGACCTCTCTGCAGCATTCAACATCGTGTACCACACCATCCTTATCCAACGACTCCATGAGTCCTAATTTACGGACCTGGCACTATGATGGATGCACCCAAATGGTCAGCATCCGCCCTACTTGTCAAATGTTTCCAGCCTGATCTGCAGCATCCCACAAGGTTTCTTCTTGAACCTGTCTCTCTTCAACTTCTAAATGACCCAGCATCATTCACTTCCATGGATTCATCATCATCTTTTACTACACTGGCAACACTCAGCTCATCCTCTCCTTATTGCAAGATACCTTCATCACCCATGCCAATTCCACTAGATGCATGTCCCCAGTAGGAGAGTGGATGAATAGTAACTGTTCAAGCTCAACTGTGACAAAACAGGAGTGGTACTCTTTGGCAAAGACCTATCACTTTCCTCCCCAGGTTGATGGCCCATTCAGCTAGGATCTACTCTCTGCCCATCTAATGTGGCCAGGAACCTGGGCATCATGATCGACAGCAGAATCTCTGTGAGGAATCAAGTCAATATGGTCACCTCCACCTGCTTCCACACCCTTAAACAAATCAGGAAAACCTTCACATGGCTCCTGTTGGACACACACAGATTTATCATGCAAGCCCTTGTCAACAGCAGGCCAGACAATGGCAACACTCTCTAGATTTGCATCACTACCCAACTTACCAAAAGGATTCATGTTATACCGAACACAGATGCACGACCCACATATCTCAACACCACAAAATCTTCCCTGACTGCCAATACATAAGTTCACACTTTTCAAACTCTCATACATAACTACAAACACTACACAACCAAGACACAGCATACCTCAACAGCCGTATCCTCTGCTACAATCCTGTCAGACATCACCGCTCAGACAGCCTTCTCCTAGCCCACATCCCATGCATCCACGGGCCAGAGTCTTAGGTCAAGCTTTCTCCTACTTCCCCCCCAAAGCATCAAACAAACTCGACCACCACTCTTCCAATACGCGCAAGACAGGCCAGTATCCTCCTTCACAGGCACTAGTATACTCTTCAAGGTGAAATGCACACCCTCCAACTATAGAAATAATATAACATAATAGCAAGACGGACTTTTGCCCCCTTGTGGTTGAAAAAGATATTTTAGAATGTAGATTCTCCAAGTAAGCATGCTGGGAGGATCTGTATTTCATTAAAGACACGGGGGCTACCATTATGCATCAGTCTTTTCTTTACTACTCCATCAGCAGACATGCGAGGCAAACACCAAGTACACCCAACCTTCCAGAGCCAGAAACTTAACTCAGTCCATAAAGCCCTATTGCATCATTAGCCTTTCTCTTTACATCTGCTCTGTGACTACAAGTTAATTTTGGGGTAAAGGCATCTGCGAGATAAAAGCATGTTTTTGTAAAGGCTTTCGGTGTAATATATGCATTCCAACGATGCACTCCATCCCCTCAAAGTCACTACACTGTCCCTCATACGCCTTCAGGCTACTTACAAAGCACAAATCTGAATGTTCATTGAACCTATGATTAAAAAATAATTATAGACCTCTTTTTTTGTCCTTTTCGTCTCATGAAAAAGAATGCCCTTCATAAACCCATATACCTAAACATCCTTTCCAGTTGATATGTAAAATAATATTGTAACCAGGTAGCGAAACGAATTAGGGTGCACATTGAGGGGAAGTAATAACATAAAGTGTAAAATATAGGTGGAGCTCCAAAGAAAAAGAGGGTCGGTTACCATAAACAACCCTAATATGCCCTCCAAAATGAAGGGCAAGAAGTATCAGCAAACAAATCTGAGCACTCAGATGTTTTAAGAAAACAGTCATAAATAGAGTAATCTCAAAATAATAGTACACTTTTGTAGGAGAGTAGGATCTGCACTTATGTTGCCCCCACTTTTTTTCTGATGTATACACTGGTTTCTGGCTATAGTCTGGCTGGGTCCCTGCTAATCAGGGCCCCAGTCTCTCTGTTCTCTCTAAACGACTTGGTGTGCATATTATATACACCAGAGATTGGATACTGTGGTACCTTATGAGCCCCTAGTATATGGTACCTTAAGTACCTAGGGCATAGGCACTTCACAGGCCTACCAGGGGCTGAAGCATGTATTATGCCACCCCTGGGAAGCAGACTAAATCTGACACCACAGGCCTGCTACTGCAGCCTGGGTGAGGTAGTGTTAGCACTCCTCACTGAGGTATAGGTTTCTATATCTCACCATACACACAGATATAACCCTATCAGCCACCCCTATGGCAGGCCCTATCAATCCTGAGGGCAGGGTGCTTTGTTTACAATGTGAGGGGGTGCCTTTGCATGAGCAGGGCCCCTCTACAGCTACCAGATTCTATTCGCTATGGCTGCTTGTGGATGCAGTTAAACCATATACTCTTAAGTGCATTATAATGCTAACTTTGGAATGACTGCATCAAAACATGTTGTGTTTGGTGTCAAACAACTTGGAATCATACCCCCACATCAGTCCGTAATGTGGGAGCATGATCCCACCCTTCTAGAGGGGATGACATGTGCCTACTGTGGTAACACTGTAGAAATCCGAAAGAGCCCTGGCATCACAAAATGGATGCCACCAGCACAGACACTGGGCTGCCCTCCTGCTGCTGACTGAAACTCGCATTGGAGGAGGCCCAACAATAGGCATCCTGTCACAGGGAGGTGTCACTATCTTCCAGACAGGATTTAGTGTATTGGAGCTGGGTGGGTGCACTTCTAGAGTGTTTTGAAGTCCTGCACTGGGGGAGCAGTAGGCTCCTCTGTGCATATACCAGCTCAAACCGGTTCAGGGGCTACCTGTCCCTGCTCTGGCGTGAAACTGGACAAAGGGAAGTGGGTGTAACCACCCCCTACCCTGACCCTCCCAGAGGAGTGGTCCTAGAGCTAGTCCCTCCCCTATCTTCAGTATAAGATAGCAAACCAAAGCAGATAACCCTGGATGACGCTCTACAAAGAAGAATCCTGGCCCTTCGACGTTCCACTACCTTTGGAAGACAGAAGAATCTCCCTTGGAGTCAAGGAGTGACTCCCCTGCTTGGCAGTCACCAGAAACTCTAATCAACTGTCGCAAACTTTCCCGCTCCCACCGGAGTCCGAAGTCCCTGCAGCACCGGAAGTAGATTTCCTGACTTCTCGACGGCCATTGTGAGTCCCCAGCAAAGATGAGGCGAGTGGACCCCACGAGTGACGAGGAACTGCAATACCTGGGAACCGTACACTATTGTCGAGTGCAACCCCTTCACGATGTTCTACGAACTTGTGCTTTGGATCATTTGTGGCCCAAGCCTCCAGCAGGTTGTGCAGCGAAATTCAGAGGCCTACCCCATCCCAAGTGACCGTGGGCTCCTGTGAAGCATTTCCTCATGAGGCGTCTTCACGATCCCTTGCCCGTTGGCTTGTGGGTCCCTGTAGTGTTCGTATATAATTGTAATGGTACCTTTATGTCTATGATGTGGAGCGTGGGGTGGAATGTACATTGTCATCATCATGTGTTCCAACCAGGACGTCAGTTATTACTGGTGTCCTGGGGTGGAGGTTGTACCGTCTGGCGCTCACCTGTTTCTAATTAATAAACCTTGTTTTCATAACCTATGTTCCTACGCTTCTACAATTGGCGACGAGCGGAAAGAAGCAGCTGGCATTTCTCTTCATGTTTGAGAGGGGAGAAAGGGGTTGCTAGTACTTCTAATTGCAACAATGAACTCATTCAAGAGGGCGATAAGGTTGTGGTTGCTAAGAGGAAAAGAGTTCTTCCAGGGTGGTTGAGTGAGTATGTTAGATAATAATTTTGGTTTTGTTATTACTTATGTATTTGTGCTTTTATCTTCAAAGGGAGAGGGATGTGTAGTGTTCGTATATAATTGTAATGGTACCTTTATGTCTATGATGTGGAGCGTGGGGTGGAATGTACATTGGAAAAGAAAAGGTATGCAGTTCCTCAGACAGTTGGGGGGGGTGAAGAGAAAGAAGAGACCGTAAGACAGAGGAATTCCTCTATTCGGAACTAGGGTCCTCACACACCCAGCAAGCTAGGTGTCATGCTTCATCATATGGACCTGCTCCTCGTCGGGCCGGCGCTGCAATGCCCGACGGGCACCCTGAAAGGGGCTCTTTGGCGGAGATCTTCAGTTCCTGGCCGCATGATGCAGTGTGTGTGAGAGGGACCTAGCGGTGTAGATGTGAGTGCAGGAAAGTGAATTAAAACAAGTTAGAGGGTCCAAAAAATAATTTTATTGGGAGTGGCTCTCTACCTGAATAAAAAGTGGAAACAGAATGGCAGCTAGCTGATGTTATGATTCAGCTTGGCTAAGCTCATCTGTGCTGGTCGACATGTTTCTTGCCCAATGGTCCTAGTGATCCGTGGCAATTCCTCAGGACCTATACAAGCTGTCAAGAATCTACACAAAGCGGTAAGTACAGTTGTTACCTACTACCTGTTATATGGGAACGGTCTCGCCATATGCCTAGGAGAACCTAAGATGGTCTAGTACCATGCTCCTATCCGTGGCCGTGGCGCCACCTGGACACCAAGATTCTGGTGTTTTAAAGGTTGTTGCCAGTAGGGGGTATCAACCTACCCTCGCGCCGCTCGACCCGGGTCGAGCGGCGCGAGGGTAGGTTGATACCCTTTGACTTACTGGGCATGTATGCTGGACCTCCTTAAATAAAAGCCCTTCAGTCCCTCCTTTGTCTATATAGTGGAATGTACATTGTCATCATCATGTGTTCCAACCAGGACGTCAGTTATTACTGGTGTCCTGGGGTGGAGGTTGTACCGTCTGGCGCTCACCTGTTTCTAATTAATAAACCTTGTTTTCATAACCTATGTTCCTACGCTTCTACAGTCCCCCTTAGACTTTATCAACTCAAAGGGCTCCCCTGGTTGCTTCAGGCCTGCCCTCACTCACCCTTGCTGGGTGAGTCCCTCAGACCTTGCTGGTCTTCAACGCTGATCACCTTTGATTTCCACAAGACTTGCTGTTGCCAAGGCTTGTTGGGTCCACTCCGGTTGCCGACACCTCAGTAACCTGCAGACGTTGTGGGACACTCCGAATCCAGCTGCTGGTCATCGTCGATCCTTCCTGGACCTCGTGAGTGAAGAGTCAAAACACCCTTGATCACCTGAAATCACCCGACTTCCGTGGGCAACCAGCTTCCTAGCCCCCGGTCACTGGCAAGTGACTGTGAACACTGTCCCTTCAATTTTCAAGTCATCTGCATCTCGAATCCACCCTTGGATTCCACTGGACACTTCTTCAGTCGACGCAAGCAGCAAGTCTTTGGTCTCCATAGAAAACAGAGACGCGACCAGACACCAGAAGACACCTATGCACCCGGCTTCCCTGGGTGAGGTAACTCGTGCACTCCGGTGCCCTAGTGTGTGTTGGCCCTCAAATTACTTACCTTGTAAGTGGCTTGCTTGTAGACTTCCTCGAAGTACCCTAAAACTTTAAAAATCAAACCGCGAATTGCTCCTTTATAATCAATAGGGAACCCGCGGCTGTGTTCACACACTGCATGCGTCTCCCGTGGGTCTGTTATTTACCTGCTTTCACTGCAGTAGTGAAGCCCCAGCGATTCTACAGGCCCTAGGCCTTGTCATTTTGCAAGTCGACTTTCCTAACCCTCTTTTTTAGTATATGGTCTGGTACGCCCCTAGGGCTCCAGCCATATTTGTGCTTAATGAAACGTAGACATTTGAATGTGTATCTGGCCTCTAATCTCATAAAGAGATTAGTAGAGTGTGTCTAGTAATAAATACACATATATTTGATATATATACCTGTGTGGTGTCCTTTCATTTGGTAATTCAAGAGATTATAAGGTAAAACAAGCTGCTTTACATTCCTCTGAGACTTAGCCTGAAGGCTGCTCTCCACAGCTACCACTAGGATAGCTTTCTTTAAAAGGTTGTCTTAAACCTATCTACCATAATAGTCGAATTGGACTGGTGCAAGGTGGCCACAATAACTAGTGATCAGCATATGCCAGGCCAACTTCTCACAACTTTAATCCAAAATTTCAGTTTTGGCCCAAGAGGTATAATCCAAATCTTCACACGAGGCTTGTGGTGAACATCACTGCCAGTTCGCATTCCAAAGGAGAAACAATTCAATATAATTTTCCAAATGATAAGGTAATATAATCAGTATAAAGCTAGTCAGCCAACATGTGTTTCGTCGATGGGTCAGTAACATCTCAACTTCTTCAGGGCTGCGGACATTAAGTACACTAACCAAAAATATATATTCATGGTGCATGAAGTCATCATTCTCCATCACCAACCATTAGTTTTCAAATGAAAAAGAAAAGGACGGGTGGGGGTCACTCCTAAGTGTATATACTGAACATTAAAAAAGTGTTGTATACAATTAGAACCAGACATAACAAATTTAAAGTAAAACCCCAAAACAATTATACATGAGAAAAAGTAAAGGCCACCTTATGTGTACTAAGCACGGGAGCCAAAGTGATTTAGACGCAAGATAGAGCCATACACCACATTGTACAAAGGAATCTCAAACCACAAGCGCTGGGACCAACACCACAAGAGGACAGTGTGGTCATATTAACCAGGTACATCGGTGTGAGGGTATTCATCCATATAATCAGTATTTATTATGTTTGGCACAATAATCCAATAGATGTCAAAAGTATCCAGAGTCCTGGATCAGAAAAAACAAAACAATCAGAGCACAGAGAAAAAAAGTATTAAGTGCAAAAGAGAAGAAAAGAGGCAAAGACGTATAAACTGAAAATATATTCTAAAGTAAAGACCAGAGAAACATTGGTCTTAATTGATATTGGAATAGTAGATATATATATTCATCCATATCGGGTAATAAGAAACAACTTAATATTATAACATGTCATATTATCTCAAATTCACAGCTGGTATACTAATTCAGCTTGCAGAAGGCTACAGTTTTAATCATATAAAATCTATATAAGGTGGCTAAAAACCGTCTCAAATCAATAAGCGATAAAGAAACCTCATATATAACAATACCTAAAACATCTACATCAAGTTTTAAATGGTCAAACTACTACAAAGTTTATGAACGGAGCTATCGTATTAGCGCAACAACACTTACAGTTATCTGGTGAGAAATTCCAGCTGGGAGAGTACTCCTTGTGTTCTGGTAGCGTGGACCACAGGCGCCATATTGGAGGTCAAATATATAACCCTATGATCTCAGCACGTCAATTGCGACATGTGAAAAAAGCGCAGCAGCAATCTTATAACGGTTGTTGAAATTATTAATCTTACTGGAGGTACATACATAGTTGTATAGTCACGCAACATATGTAAATAGAAGAACGCAAATAAGTAAATGTGTTTAAAACGATAATGTGGAAAATATAAAAAGAGTAAATTGAAAGAGGGGCGGAACCTGTAAACCCCCGAGTACGTAAACAAAGTCTAAAAAGTCCCAACAAGTGGACTCAACGTGTAAGGAAATTCATATTAGTACATACAGAAAAAGTGTAAAATAATAATATAATTATAAATACAACACCATAATATTGGTGAATTTCAAAAGTAGTCTCAAAAAGAATGTGGACTGGCATATAAAAGAAACACAGCAGCCATCTTGTAGTGGGTGCCTAATATTAGACTAAAGTCGGAGAGTAGGGCGGCCCGCTCTAATAGGGTCGCATCAAAACAAAAAAAAAAAAAAAAAAAATGTAGTACACATAGGTAGAAGGTAAATATGCCAATAGAGTCCATCTTGATGTAACAATTAATGAATACCATCTCCCGGAACGCAAAGTAGCAAGCTCCTTGTAAAAGGAAACCGCTGCGGCGATCTTATAATGTATACAAGACTCCATGAATCTATAAATAATGGAGTGTTGTTTGTGGCCACTGGTATCCACTGTACAACCAAATAGTGTGTTATTGATCAATATATATACACATGTTAAGGATATCGCTTAAGGCAAACGAAATCCAGTGGGCACTACAGGAACTCTAAAGCATAATAAATGAAGCAAACAGTTGTGTTGGAGATGTCCAGTAACTGTAGTAGGGAATGAGGGGGGACTAGGAAAGTGGAGGGAAAGGGTTGAAGTATAGTAAAGGAATGCCGGAAAGAGATACCAAAATAGTGTCAGGTCCAGCAATCGAGGTCCAGAGGTACCCCATGTCAGCAGTGCACAGCACCATCCAAGTCAAATCTCTTCATACATTAAACAATTGTAATATATTTGTAATAACAAAGGGTGCTATATGCAAGTTAACACAACAGTACATTCTATGCATTCAAATTGCGTCTCATACTAAATAAATTCACACATTATATAGTACAATACAATATGTCGAATCCACAGGTCAGTTGATAAGATACCATAATCAATCACAAGTAAGGGGGGAGGGAGGTGGAAGAGTTTTAATCCCTTGAGAAGTACTGCATTTCATTGTCAAAATTAAGTCCTAGTTCTACAGCACACAATTTTATTATCCAGTACGCCTCACAACGTCTGAGTCTCAATTCTCTGTTTCCACCACAAATATCATTTCTCACATGATCAATACCATGGAACCTAGACTTGTGAGAATGTCCTGTCTCATCCATGGTATGCATCATAATCGGGTACTTGCAATCATTGCTTTTAAGTGCCCTAAAATGTTCTGCAATGCGTTTTCTTAGAGGTCATATAGTGCTTCCAACATATATTTCATAACATATGCACATAATCAAATATACAACAGCTCTTGTCGAGCAGTTAATATACATAGGAATTGTAAAATTGCCTGTATTGTTGTAGTTAAAGCAAGTTACTTTGTCTACTGCCCATCTACATGTGTTACAGTGACCACATTTGTGGAAACCTTTAACGTGGTCACTGAGCCAGTTACCTGGTCTAATCGATATTGGGTAACTGGGATGATCATGTTGGCAAGTGTGCAGCCTCTCCTAAACGTCATATTCGAATGTTCTGTCAAAATGGAGTAAGTGTCTTATCTGAACTCAGGATATGCCAGTTTTTACGAAGAATATTGTACAAGTTGCCCGAGTTTGGGTAAACGTTAGTCACCAGTCTGACCTTTTTACTGGACCTAGTTGTTTTTCTATGTTTCTATTTGGGTTTCAATGTGTCGCCACGTGATAGATTCTGTGCTCGCTGTGCTACTGACCCATCGACGAAACACGTGTTGGCTGACTAGCTTTATGCTGATTATATTACCTGCCTTTCGTTTGGAAAAGTATATTGGATTGTTTCTACTTTGGAATACAACTGGCAGTCATGTTCACCACAAGCCAAAATTTGGATTAAAGTGGACCATATTTTGAGATTACTGTATTTATGACTGTTTTCTTAAAACATCCGAGTGCTCGGATTTGTTTGCTGATCCTTTCCAGTTGACCTTCCTTCCAGCAACATATGACCTGTCACATGACAATCAAAAGTAAGTAAGTAAGAAATGTATTGTATTAATCCAAAGATTACGATAAAATCAATATATCACAATCTTCATAAATGTTGAATAAAAATAATGGTTAAAAAGTGCTGAAAATGTAAAAATTTAAATCTGGAATAAAAAAATTCGCTAAACGCAACAGACTAACATTTTGTAAACTGCATCTAAAAATGTAATTAGTATTATAATTGCACTATTGTCTTTGATTCTAAAGCAATATCTAACATCTTCTATACTAGATCTTATTTTTGCCTTATTAAAAATCATTTGTAGGTACAATTTTCTTGGATACAAGAGTTTGTGGCAAATACATGAAATGTGCAAAAGGGTTTCAGTCGTGAGTCCACAAAGTCAACAGGCAGACTTTCCTTTAAATGCTGGATTCCATTTACCCTCAAATTCAAAAATGGGAATATAGAACAGTCTTACTCTTACGAATTTAATTTTAATATAGCCAGGAAGCTTTGGCCCAAGATATTCTTGGTTCTGTGAGGCGAGGGCTCCTGAAATGAAATCCATGTATTTGTATTGTTGTAGCTTGACCAAGTCGTTCTCCCTCTGTCACTTGAAGCAGACTTTTTTGTGCCAGTCAGTTTAACTTTGCCTGCATCTCTAAATCATGTAGATTATACATTTCTAGATCCTTTAATGATGATACAACATTCTGTTCCATAACCTTGTGTGATGATTTCTTTAATTCCTGGTGAATTATGGATTTTAAAGTGGATGGAACAGCCCTTGCACAGTTGCAAGAATAATTCTAACTGCTTCTGTAGTGAAGTGACGTTAGAGATTTTAGGTTCAGCTCTAGCGTAATGATGCACTGTGGAGTGACTGTGCAAAGATGCAGAAGATTACGTACACACTGCATGCATAGTCCTGTAACATAAATCTCTCATATACAACGCAGATAAAAAGTTAGACAACTTCACAGCAGAAATGCCCTGGGCTCCATCTCCATTCCCATGTATCAACCTAACTAGGCCTTCCATGCTCCTATATATGTTTTTTTTGTTTCCAGTGCCCAAGACTCCTTGAGCAACTCACAAGCCTAATACGAACGTCTTCAAACCCACTTTCTCCCTTGATATCTTCCATGGAAGAAGGTTCAAGACCCCACTGATTATTAAAGGATGCTTTGCTCCTTCTGGACCCTCCAGTAAACCTTGAACAGCCAGAATCAAAAAGGCGCCACTATTGCTAACTCTTTACCCCTGGAAACCAGGCTTGATGCTCCCCAAAGTGAGTCACTAGCACTATCTGACACCTCTGCCTGTCTACTAACAAAATAAACTATAAAATCATAGCAGGTAGAGGGAAAGCACATCATTGTACCCATCTCCAATCTTTCTAAAACATATCTACTGTCTCCACATTTGGATCGATCTCCAACTCACCTTTCATACAAGATGCAAAAAAAACACACCTCAGTGGGCCCTCCAGGACTTCTGAAACAGAAAAAAACCTCTTGATTGAGTCTCTAATCACAGTAGTGTCTCAGATTTCTGGATTTCCAATCTGCTACCAGATTTTCCCGCCCTGGCAAATACTCTGCTTTCAGCTTGATTTTGCACTCCAAAGAGAAACCATATTTGCTTTGGTGCCTCATTCAAATTTGAGACTTGCTTCCACTCAGACACTGCAGACACATTGTCCATACTCTATAGAATATTGCATTTGCTTAATGTTTCATCAAAACTCTTCAGAACAAACAGCCCTGTGTTTAGCTCCAAACTGTTGATATCCAACATCAGCTCCTCGAGAGTCCACCTGCCTCCTGCTGATCTAAACGTGCCCCCAACCGAACCAACTCATTTCTGATTCCAATATAAAATCTGGGGTCATCCCATAATTGCATAACCATTTCAAGGTACCTGCATTCTCTAGCCACCAAATTAGTTCTTCCTTTGCTTCTTCTGACAGGTTCATCTGGTTTCCTTAACACAAGTTCTTCTTCAACTGAAAGCTTTCAAACTCTTTAGGACCCAGTACTGCAACGTGAGAGAAAGTGGCTTATTAGTTGGGGCAGATGGTAGTCCACTACAAATATTAATGTCACTATCCTTGTTAGTTCCAGTAAAGGTTTCAGTAATTTAAACCTGAGAACAACCAGTGATAATTATGGCACAGAGCAGACAGGCTTAACTGTAAAGCATTTCGAAGTACCAAAATAGTTAAAAAGTCGAAAACACAGCACAATAAACTCTAATTTATAAAAACAAGAGAATAATTTAATGAATACAAAGAGACAAAACAACAAAAATTCAATAAGGGGAGCCCAAAATATTCATTTTTAAAGTTTTAAATAAAAATAGCTCCAAAAAGTGCAAAGCTCAAACCATGGACAATTGA
The DNA here is from genome assembly GCF_964204655.1 of Triturus cristatus. Classification (NCBI taxonomy): domain Eukaryota; kingdom Metazoa; phylum Chordata; class Amphibia; order Caudata; family Salamandridae; genus Triturus; species Triturus cristatus. The sequence goes on along the minus strand of NC_140585.1, from coordinate 1,338,345,425 downwards.
TTGCTGTAGACTAGGACAACGGTAATGTTTAAGGCTGACTGCAATAAAGCGTAGGTAGGATAAACTGGTTAGATTTGTCCCAGTCAAAAAGTTACCTTCACACTGAGAACATTTTCAAGAAGGTAGAGTGCTCAGTAGGGCAAGGCTACACGATGGTCACAAAGCCAGGGCAATCAATGATAGGCTGAGGAACGACAAGGTCTCGGTGAAGTCATCGGTGAAGGCATGAAAAGTTCAGAGCGGGGAAAAAAACAGACTTTGCAGCCTGAAGGCCATCAATGTCGATCAGCTGCTGCTTGGTGCAGGGCCTGGTGAAGAGTTCTACCTTCCGACTTAGACTCTTTTCGGAAGGCAGTATTTCCTTAGTGGGGCAAGGCTACAGGGTTTAACTGAAGAGCGTTCATCACATACCCGGGCCCGCTGAATTAGATTTGCTGTTGTGGGGAAGCACATAGTGGGAGATATATCGAAATCAGGCCCACCAGTGATGCAACCTCTTCAGGGTCCCAAGAATGTTGTCCAGACAGAATTTTAGAAAAAAGGTTCTAAATCCAAGCTTTTATGCTTAGGTAGGAGGAGTATATTTTGACACCAGTTTACTCTTGTGCGGTCACGTGGTTGTGAGAGAGAGCTCGGCAGCAGCAGCAGCGGAGCAAAGCAGGTGCTGCGGGAGCCGCGAGCAGGAGAGCGGAGCTGAACCATCGCCGAAAAAGGAAAACCGCCGGAATAGTGACCGGTACTGCGAGGGATCAGCGAACAAGATGAGTGGCGAGGGGAGCCACCCAGGTGAGTGAGAGCGGAGAAAGCCTGTGGAGCCAACACCGCAGAGCGCCAGAATGCCAACCGCCCCTCCCCCTCACATTCCCCACACAGCCCTGCTCGGCCCCCTGCTCTGACCCATCTTGGACCGTTATCCCCCGCCAAAATCCTGCTGGCCCCTGCCAAATATTAAACACCAACACTCTTACTCCAACACTCTTACCTGGTCCTTTTGGAGAGGAAAGATTCTGTCCGGGAGGGGCCAGAGGAGCCAGCCACAGGACATCTGCCTTTGGGCTTTTCAGGGGTTTCCCGGAGTGAGAAGCGCTGTGAGCAGGAGTGAGAACAAAAGCAAAAGCACATAAGCAGTGAGGACAGAAAACGGCTGCAGGAGGACGGGTTAAGGCGTTCCGCTTGAGGCCTGAGGCTCAGAACTGTGGGACGAGGAGCACTGCCCAATCAGTGCACATAGAAGAGTGTGTACAGAAACAGACTAAAAAGCTGAGCTAAGGGAGTCATTTCGTCAATACCCCAAACACCCTCTCATTGGTGCGGAGGCAGAATGCTTAAGGGAAATCTGACCAAACCAAAGAAGATGGATTTTGACGAGGATGCCCACAAATATCAAACAACAAGGGTCATAAGAAGTACGGCTCAGAACTCAAGACAAGAGTCGCACACAGCAAGCCCCCTTCTACAACCCCCCCAACAAGGGCTCAATACCCATTACTTCCAGACACCGGGCAGCCCGCCACCCCCTGGGTATGTCTGCTGGGGGGACTGAAGAGCCTGATGAGACCACTGCGAGTAGCCCCCAATTATCGCGGCCCGGCCAGGCACCTATCAAGCTACTGGACAGCAAAAATCCTCCTTCTGGTGGAGGAAGCCATCTGCTGCCCGACAAAGGGGACCAGGACCGTGTGCAGGTAGCAGGGGTGCAGGGAGGCCCAAACTTGCCCCCTTCTAGCAGGCGCAAAGTGGGAGATGCAGGGGAGAACAGTAAAATACATAATGAAAGGATCGGCGACACCGGCCCCGGGTGGCACACAGCAGTCGAAGGGATCATAAGGAAGCCCACAGGTGCAACACGTAGTCTTCTACCAATCAAAGCCTTGATTCACTGGCATCAGGAGGAGGTCACGCCATCCATGTCGGAAGTTATCGAGGACAAAGACCCGGCTCGCACCAGCCCGCGAACCATCTCACGATCGAGCACAATGGCCCCATCAACAGGATGCCGACAACTTGATTCACCAGAGACAGGAAACCTCACTGATTCCTTTTTACAAAAACTAGAGCAAACAATCGAAAGGACTTTGGACCTCACCCCAAACCTTTTTGGGAGAGGGAACGTGGCAAAAAATCAGGCCAAAGACCGAGCAGGGATGTCCCCAACAACAGGCCAGAAGGATCGATTTGAGCACGAAGACACCCCCCATTTGATAACCATCAGAGAAGCAAAAAAGTCAATAGCCAAGGCCCTGATATGGCAAGCAACTAAAATGGAGGTCCAAGTTGACCTTCTTCAATCAATAGCCCAATGCCTAGTGAACCAGGACCGCAAATTGGAAGAATTGGAGGCAATAATCCACCATAACCTGGCAATGATATCTCGTACAAGTTTATCTGCCGACATAATAGAAAAGTGGGCTGAGTTGCCGGAAATATTGGGGGATATAGTGGCACTAACCAAGAGCAGAAGAGAATCATCAAAGACACCATAAATGATTGAACCACTGGCAATGGGTAATCACAAAGTGGTGACCAACGGAGAACACAGCCGAGTGAGGGATTTGGAAACAAAAGCAAGAGAAAATGAGCAGCCTAGAGACCCTGGCTCCCCCGACAAAGAGTGATACCGAGGAAAATCCAGCAAGCCCTGTCACAAAGGAAGTCGAAGAGCAGAAAATGACTTTGGAGGGGGAAATAGGAGCTAGATCAGAAGCACGCCTAACAAGGAGGGCAAAGAAAAAGCTGAAGAAACAGCTGAAGAGATCAACAATGAAAAGAAGTTCTATCCTGCTGGCAATGCTGAATAGCCATAGACCCAAGGAGAAAAGCAACTCACTGCCACCCTACCCGATTTTAAATTCCATACAGAAGATTAAGAGCCAGCGCTTATCGGCAGATGAAGAACAGGCTGAAGAAAGAGAAAGAGATGATGTGACACAACGAGGCAGGGATCATGAGGACCAGGTGGACTACTACACCCAGCAGGGTTAACATCAACGGCCGCCCAGGTGACAACAAATAGGGTCAGCATGGCTAAGAAGGACGCCGCCATACAAATAAGGCTCTCCGATCTACTGGAACTGGAGGGACACAAAGGCCCAATGGAGCACACTATATCTCCACAGATGGAGCAAAATCAAATAGCAAGATGGCTGGGAAACAACAATAGGGCGGAAGATGAACAACACTAGCGAACCTTGACCAACCCCCCCCCACAGTTTGAGATCACGCAGCCAGTGCAATGGGGGGGGGGGGCACCCAAACAAAAAATCTTGTGGAAACACCCACATTTTACGAGGCGTTCAACCCTAGGTATCACATGGAAGGCCCTCACGACATCCTAAACAGAACTAATATCCTCCGACTTTTTGGCCATGTCAAGTCCCTGTCTCAGATCATTTCTGAAAACAGAGTGGGTAAAGTTCAAAAGGTCACAAGGAGCCAGCCATGGCGATTCAACCTTCCTGGGCTTTAATGAACATTCTCTCCAACGGGCAGTTCTTGGAGAAGCGCAACAATTTGCAAGTTGGGGCATAGAAGCAACAGAACCCAGTCAAACTAATTATCCCTTCATCCTTAAGCCTCAAAAAGAGGGGCTGGGGGTCACATCAATCCTGAAAGGTACCAACCATAACAGAAAACAATGGGAACATATCAATGAACGCCAATACAACAGTTCTATCTTTCAAAGCGACAACCTGCGAAGAGTGCTAATGGGTCAAACTAAACAGGCTACAAGAGGCGAGAACTGGGAACAGCACCCCTAGCCAAAATCAAGTCCTCGATAGTGAAGGAAGGGTGATGTCGGTGCAGGAAGATCAACACCAAGGCCTCCTTCAAGAACTAACTCTCATATCATGGAAAATCGCAGGGTTAAACAAAAAAGTGGGGACCAAGGAAGTACAGGACTACCTCGCAAAAGGGGACATCATATGCTGTCAAGAAACTTGGTCAATGACATCAACACCCATAGTAGGTTTCCATGAACATTGGATAAATGCAACAAAAAAAACATCTTCGGTCGTCCCTCTGGGGGTCTCTCAATCTTTATAAGCCATGCGCGCAAACTCAAATCCACAGAAATAAGAGTAAACTGCCCAGACCTGCAAGCAATGACAATTGCTGGGTTAAGGGAGGGCCACCTGCCTTTCAACTTGCTGCTCATAAACTGCTATATCAACCCGGCATTGACTGCTGCCAGCATGGAATCATTTACCAACACGCTGGAAGATATGTTACTTAAATATGAGCATTACAATGTAATCATTGCAGAAGATTTTAACTTGAGAGGTTTGGAAAGTGCCCCTGGCAAACAAAACAAAGGGCGCAAGGCAGGCCTCCTGCTCTCTCTTCTCAAAAATGTCAAACTCTACTCAACTCACTATATGATGAAACTACGATCACCCTCGTGGTGCCCCAAACCATCATTTCAGAACATATCTACTTCTGACTATATTTTAATCAATGAGAAAACGGCCGATAAGTTGAAAGAATTTCAGGTCGACAACAGAGGGGAAAGCGATCATAGGCCTCTATGTGCAACATTCTACATAGGAATGGAATCAGCAGACCTCCAGAAAATGATGGGAGAAACCACAGGGGAGGAATGTTTCAGAGCCATTAAAAGAATAAAATGGACAACCAAATTCGTAGGAAAAATGCAGGAGTGGGCACAAACGTGGAAAGCTCGAGGACCACGGGAGACCCAGTCAGAGGTGACTGGTCTCTGGGAAGCACTGACAGAAGATCTGTGGTGGAAGCTGGGCAAAAAACATTGTAAAAAAACACTTTCCCACAAGGCCCCTTTTTCAAAGAACCCACAGATGCCGAAGAGCTTGAGCCAATGCAAAGGTGCTCTCATGAAGGCACTCAGAAGAAGGAAGAAAAGAGAATCATCGGCAGAGGGGGCCTCCATAGTCGTACTGAGAGCCGCCTATAGGAGGAAAGTAGGCGAGCACAGGAGGAAAGAAATGGAACAAAAATGGCTCACAGTATTCGCCCTGTTAAAGGGAAAGAGCAATGCAAAATTATGGAGGTACATCAACTGCCTGAGCTCTCAGCCTAGGAACAAGGAGAATAACATTACAAGCAATGAGTGGGAAGAGTATGTAAGGGGCTTATACACCAGAGGTACATCAGCTGCTGAGCATGCCCTTCCTAAGAACACCTGGGAAACAAGCACTCACATAGACACTCTCCCCAAGCACACAGATGAAGTAGGATCAACGGCGTTTGAGGACAATGGCTTCACAGAAGCAGAAATAATAAGGGAGATAAGGAAAATGAGGAATGATGGGGCGCCAGGCCCAAATGGTATTCTAGCGCTGGCATTTAAATCACTCCAACGATTGTTTGCCTCAATCCTTACCCCTTTATACAACTTTGCCTACTCAACGGCAATAATTCCACAAACATGAAAAGGATCAATCCTTTATCCTATTCACAAGAAAGGCGACCACTCCAATCCCGCCAACTACAGGCTAGTGGCCCTGCTGGACATAGAAGCCAAAGCCTACGCCAAACTACTATTGAGAGAACTAGAGGACTGGGCTAATAACAAAATACTACCATTCTACCAGACCGGCTTCAGGACAAACGACGCAACAACGAACAACATCATGGCCCTGGCCTATCTCTCAAAACGTGCGGTGAAAGACAGGCACCTGCTGTTGTTTTGCTGTTTTATCGACTACAGCACAGCTTTTGATAGAGTCGATAGAGGCAAACTCTAGGGAAAACTGTCAGCCTGGGGAGTTCCATCAAAGCTATTGAAAGCCATCATATCCCTACATGAGGGGACTTGGGTACAAGTCAAGATAAGCCCCACAGCGCTATCAGCAAGAGTCGAAGCCAACAATGGACTGAAGCAGGGCTGCGTCTTGGTCCCCCTCCTTTTCAACCTCTATACAGCAGAGGAGAGCATGAGGGGAGCTCTGAAAAAGGCAAGTCTAGTTCCTCTGAGACTGGGCACGGTGAGACTGGCAATTCTTCAGTACGCTGATGACACCGTAGTGATGGATCACACAAGGGTGGGTCTCCAAAGAGCATTAAAAGAGCTGGGGAAGTATAATAAGGAAAATTACCTGACAGTTAACCAGGGTAAAACAAAGATAATAATATTCGGCAAATACCCCCATAAAAAACAAGTAGTCTGGAATTTGGGAGATCACCAAATTGGGACCACCACAGCCTATAATTATCTTGGGGTTTGGTTACATGAGAGGGCAACACCCGCAACTCTTATTAAACACTTAACCGCCAAAACAAATAGTGTAATTCTATCAATGAGATGCCTAAGTCAACGTTTGACCAGCCCTACAGCAGATTCCATGTTGAAGGTCCATAGGGCAAAACTAATCCCGGCCATCAACTACGGTCATTTGGCATTTCCAGGAGCCTTAGACAAATTCATATCAGCAGCGCAGGTCAAAGCCCACGAGATTGAGCTGCAAGCACCGAGGCACGCAAGGAACACCAGGATATGGTTGGAACTAGGGCTCGGCAGACCTGAACTGGCCCTCCAGGGGGACCTAATTAAGTATTATATAAGAGTCCTTAAAGCACTGTATAACTCTCTCAAACATTACCTCGTAACAATCTTCAGAGAACAGGACTCCCCCTGGCACACCAAGCTAGGCAAAGCATTAGATACCCTCAACATCGAACCCAAAAGTCTGTCCCTAACAGACATCCTGCACAAGGCCTGGTCAAACATCATGAGACGGCAGGTCCGCTCTATTTCGTATGAAAAGGATTTAGCCTCACTTCGCCATAATACCCTCACGAAGGCATTGGAGGAATCTGACACCATGGGGAAAGCTCAACAATACCTAAGGGAAGCATTAGGGGCTCAGGCCCGCAGAGAAATCCTTTTTATGAGGCTAATGGCCCTTAGAACTGCAGACTTTAATCCAGCATGTGCACAAGCAGATTGAGCTATCTCTTGTCGCCTATGCAACTACCAAAGGGAATCCTGGCTCCACTTATTATGTTGCTGCTCCAAATTGACCAGCGAACGACAAAGGCTGCTCCGTCCCATTTTAAGAGACTTTGGCATTAGAACATGCAAGGAGGCATCAAATTGGTGCTTCTCGGAAATAAAAACCCACTACCTCGCAAGAGTGGCAACATTTATTCACCTGATCGGACAGGCCTTAGACGCAAGTGCATAAATGACTGTCCGCAAGCTCTTGAAACTCAGAGACTGATTAACGGGCTAACAAGGTGCTTCCATAACATCCATGGGCAAAGAAGAGCTTGCCTGCCACTCCACTTGATTGGAACATTGCTGTAATATAATTATGTTCCCGGACATAATGGCAAAATAGACTTTGCAATACAAGATTGACCGTCGGAAACGTTTTATTTATTTTTTTAAAGCTCACAGGTCGGCTGGGGAGGGGGGGTGGTAGGGGTGGGCGTTCAAGGAGGGTGGGTTTCAATTTGAGCTTTTCACTGTAATGATTTTAAATAATCGAACGGTTAACAATAAATCAATCAATCAATCAGACAGAATTTTAGAAAAAAGGTTCTAAGTCCAAGCTTTTATGCTTAGGCAGGAGGAGTATACTTTGAAACCAGCCAAGAGTTTCAGGCCTGCAGGAACAATACTTGGGGGTCAGGACTCACTCCAGTAGAAGTTACAAGCAGGACCCAGGGGATTTGCAGTGGAAATTGGTCAGCTGGGGTGTTCCAGGAAATGGGGCTTACTGCAGCTTTTGTGTCCCTTTGGCTTAACAGGAAATCAGGTAATTGACCATTGAGGTGCACTTCTTAGTCCTCGGTACACGTGGGAGCAGATCCAGCCCTTGGGGTTCCCCTCACAGGTCTCAACAGCAGATGCAGTCTTTCTTCTGTCTTCCACAGGTCCAGTAGTGATCTGAAGATGGTACCCAGGGGTGTCACATTTATGCTTGGCACTAACTTGTGGGTGGGGGGTGACTTCTGCCCCCCTAATGACTATGGAAAATGTTCTCACATGAAAACCTACCCACTTTTGCAGCAGTTCTTATTTGCCCGGTAGCAAACAATTCCACTCTGCACCTCTCTATACAAAACCAACACAGCAGAACGTGTCTTACCCTGTGCAGAGCTCTCTGTGCCCAACCAACAGTTTGGCAATGGAAATAGGCATATACTCCCTCAGGCGTCTCAAAATCAGTTCTGTGGTAGCTCAACTCCCCACTGCATTTGAAGCAAGCCTGGCTAGGAAGTTAAACAAGCATTGGCATAGCCAATAGGTCTCGCCTTTGGGACCTTATAAGTGTTTAGCCAGGCAACAGTTGCATAACTAAATACTTATAAGGTCCCAAAAGCGAGACCTATTGGCTATGGAAAGCGGCCCTGAAAGTAAAAGTGATCACGATCATGATCAAACATCAAAGCGGCCGGGCGGCCGCTAAATTGAAAGTTACCGTTGTAAAGCGCGGCGCGCGTGCCCGCGCACATGCACTGTAGCTCCAGGCTGGCCTGGTAGCACTTTTTGGAGCCCTCTCAATAAGTCTCGTCAGACCAGCGCATGCGCTGGGTCAGGCGAGACCTAAAAAGGAGGCAGGCTCAGGTGTGAGCTACATCTGCCAATGACGGGGTAGGCATCCTTTGAAGATATGCAAGAGGACCCAAGGTCACCCTGTCAAGGGAAGGTCATTGTCTCCCCACAGTTCATTGTCCCAGTCTGTGGCACAATTCACACCTACTACAAGTGAGCCATCAACAGTCAGGTGACAGTTGAATATTTAACAGAAAGGCCTCTAGAGGATTTAGGGAGGAGAAAAGGTAACATTCTAAATGTACCTTTTCATTAATAGTTAGACCAAATTTGACTACCATCAAGTTGGATTTTGTGTAACTATTAAAATGAGTCTTTGAAGTATATTTGTGGTGGTTACCAATCTGAACTTACATTAATTACATGGAATAAATTGCATCATTGCTTTCCTGTGTTACAGACTTGCTACAGTGAAATCGTTTTTAGGGTATTTATATTGTAAGAACATGCATAACATTATATTTATTCATGTCCTCCTTTTAAATACTATGCACCCTGCCTTGAGGATAATAAGGCTTACTTTATGGGTGACTGAATAATATTAAAAAGTTAAGGTTTTACACCTTTTCAAAGGGTGATTTTGACAGGTCGAAATGGCAGTTTAAAAGCTGCACAGCCAGTCTGTTTTACATTATCACTGCAGTGGTGGTACAATAAGTGTTGCAGTCCACTAGTGACATTTCATGTACTGGTCTTGAGTACAGTTGGTACCAGAGCCAGCTTTAGGGTGGTGCAACTGGTGGAACCGCACCTGGTGCTGAGTTCAGGGGCACCACGTTTAGAAATAATGCGTTTAAAATCAATGCAGTGTTCCTTGTGTGTCCAGCTGTTTTCAGGCAACAATATAAATGTCAAGCTAACTCTGGTGATTAATGTTCCTGCTGGAGAAACATCAGAGTTTTGTCCACTGGCAGCTTTGACTCATCATAAAATAGCAAAGAGAGTTAATGTGCCTGCTCAAAGAACGTGTACCATGCAGATCAAAGAAGGTCAGTGGGTTACCGTTTTTGTCACAGAGATGCTTCTGTTGCTTGCAGTTCTTAAGTTATAATCCTAATATATTACAGTGACCTATGGACTGTCATCAAAGAGCTGCATTCAAAATGAATGGTATAGTGCTATTCCCTAGTCTTTCCTTATCCTACTGTTGCTACATTGGGGTTGTTTGGGTTGAAATAGATTATTAGTAGAGCCAATCCCAACCACTGTGGTACATTTTAAATCCTGAATGTGTGCTTCTCCATTGCAAACACTTTTAAAATGACTGCCTACTAGCATGAATGCTGTGATTCCTACATCTTGTAATCCTCATTGACTTATGCAACATTTCCTAGAGACTAATTTGCACTTGTATACTTCATTGTCTCTGTAAGATGTAAAGTGATGCAAAGTGCTCTGACACTCTACTCTGGCATGGACATCGCTATAAAACAAATTAAATTCATGTAGTAAGAGGATATGGAGAGATGAAGGTCACTGTTGGAAGGTGGTAGTGAGGGAATCTGTTGAGAAGGTCATTAGGGGAGGGAGCACCAAAAAAGATTGTCACATAGGGCGCCACTAACGCTAAAGCCTGCTTGGCACTATATTCTGGAGACATACAGGTAAGTTATATATGAAAATCAGGATTATAGCTATTTTATCATGTTTGAGGGGAAAGAGCACCATTACTGGGGCCTGGTTAGCAGGTTCACAGTGAAAAATAAAGAAGTCCTGTAACCCAAGCCAGTGTTCTTAATTATGTCACTCCTTACTTCTACCTTTATCATTTTCACATTCTACCCAGGAAGAGTCAAAACTACCTTCACCATATCCACCTGAAAACCTAGAAACTCCAAATGCCTGCTCAGTTCCAAGAACAACATCTCTAAATATATTACAAAGCTCAAACTCTGGTTAACTCTTTTGCCATAGTTAGATGAGGCTTCCACACCAACTGATCCTGAGACATACTCAAAAAATCACCTAGATACATGACCATATACACTCCACACTCACTGAGATAAGCAGCCACTGGCCTCAACACCTTTTTAAAACTCCAAGGGACTAATGCTACCACAAATGGTAGGCACACAAATTGATAAAGAATTCCTGCTTGTCTTAAATGAACACACCTCTGATACTCCTCTGCAATGGGAATCGTGTTATAGGCATCCTTGAGATCTATCTTAGCCGATCTGTCTCCTTACTGAAGCATGCCTCTTAGTAGATTGACACCCCCTTCTTTAAATACTTATATTTAAAAAAAAATCAGATTTCTTAAATGTATTACAGGGTGCCAACCTTTGTCCTTCTTTACTAGAAAAATCATGCTCACATAAGTTCTGCTACTCTTTGAAACACTCTCAAATGGCACCCATCTCCTCAATTGTTATTCCTTTGAATCCACCACACTCCTGTTCTCTTCTGTTACACTCTTGCTTTTGACTCCTCCCATTGACTTGATGCCTCCCTGAACTCTGCCATGTAGCTTTCCAGTGTCTCCAGAACCCCTGATCTGTTGTTAAATCCATCCAAAATGAACGGAAAATTAATTCTCAACCTCCCCCTTACCCTTTTTAGGGAAAAGCCAGAAGAAATCTTTGTGCTTATCTTTGATAGGGGTTGTTTGCTGAGCACAGCCTCTTGGTACTCTCTAGCTACAGAATCTTCTCCATTTTTGGGAAGATCTCTGCAGCTGCCAGGTAACCCCTAAAGGTTTCCCTTCTGTGTATTTGATATTAGAATACCTTTAGAGTGTGCATCTGGGAAAACGTCTCCTTCCACCTGCCATTGAAAAAAGCACTTCCACTGACAGCAGACTCCATAGAGAAGACTGGGCCTTTCCTGGGCCTTTCCTAAGGCTGTAAAGGTGGAAACCTATTTTCCAACTCCGTTCACTAAGCCATTGTCTAACCTTTTTAGATTCTCACTTGCTTTCCTTTAGGTAAAATCCCCTAACTACAGACTGATCCACGTGAGTACATCCATACATCTTTCTGTGATTACATCAGAATTAGAGTATCCCAAATACATACTGCATATAGACTCCTACCTCTTAATAGGCAAACATCCACATTCACACATTTTGAATGTGCTTCCTCATGCATATCTAATATATTTGCCAGTAGCTCAATAACATTGAGGATCATATCCTGGGAGTATGTAAGTGGCCATTCTAGACCCTTCCTAGGCCCCAGTTCATTCTGAAATTGAAACGTATTAAATTCAGATCCAAGCCTTCAATGCTTATATATCCAAATTTTAATGTACTCAATCTTGTGCCTTAGAAGCCACAAGTCTGCATTCCTTAGATGGTGAATCATAAGTGGACAAAACATGTCCTCTTCTTGAGGATTTTTCACAATACCCTTAGCCTTATGCACAACCTATATCCTATCACCATGTAAATCTCAATCTTCACCCTCTGATAGGTCAAGAATGTATTCGTCCAAATTTGCTCTACTAGTAACCCAGCAATATACTGTATCTCATCACCATCATCTAGGCTTACCTGAATCTCATTGTGCTGCTAAGGGAGGTATAATGAGGAGAAATATCTTTATTTCTCCTTTTTTCCTCTTTCTATGTGTGCTGCATTCCTGCCCTTTCCCTGTGACACATAAATATGCCCGAAATATAAATAGGAAGTGCATTGCTGATATGGATTACCTTAACACATTTTTTATTTATTGTTCAGAAATTGATCAGGGTTTTTGCCATAAAAGTTAAGGACATGAAATTTAGGGCCTGGTAGGGACCCATTTCGATGTCCTTTTTTTAGGTTTCGCCTACATAGCGCTTGTGAAATCTATTGTATTAAATATAGCTTAAAAGGATCTTACAGACCTCCTTCACTTCTTATTGGTCCTTGTGCTTGTCATTTTAAATTTCCTCATTTCTATTGGTTGTAGGCGTTCAATTTCCTATTCTTCCATGTGTGTTTCTCATCAGTTTCCCTTCGGCAAAGTACTGTGTTTATCCACTTTGGTGGAACTTCTTTTAAGCGTCTCAAGAAACAACACACTTACAACCTATTATTATATTTGCACAATTATGCCTACTCCAACCACTGAGGCAGTAATCTTCTGCAGCACTCGTAGACATTCTAGTTTTTTCTTCGTTCCTGTGTCACATTTCACTTTGTGGCCTGCCCGTCCCTCCACACACCTCACTCCCCCCTGCATTCCTCTTCCCTGTTCCTTGTTTGTTTGATCTTCTGCCTAGAAACACTTTAAGAGGAGTTCCACTCGATAAAACCGGCCCGCTCAGAAAGAGCAATTCTACATGTTATCTAAATTGTATTATTCGAAACTTCGAGCATTTACTGTTAATGTGCAGACTGTTCTGTAATTGGCAACTGTCCAGGGTTTCATTTTAGCAGCCTGCAACTCAGAACTGCTCTGAGCTCAGGTGCTGACGACCGCAGCTGCCTCGGAGGTGGTACCATGTCATGTGGCTCTAGTGCCATCCTGCGAGTGGCAGTAGTCAGCCTTTAAGTGAATCCAGATGGTGGTGCCAGGCCCTTATCCACTGGTGGCACCCCACCCATGTAGTGTCCCTGACAGTGACCTTCTGGCTACCATGGGCATTCTTGGAGATCAGTGGGCATGATCACTGTTTTTATCTTCAGTGCTTGACACCAGCCAATGGGGGGCCGCTGACGCCTCTGAGGTCAGTCTCGATGGACACTGGACACAGTATCATTAACCTGCCAGGGTCTGTACTCAGCGCAGGCTGTGGCAGCAGGATGTTTTTAATTTTCCTGCTAGCCCAGGCCCCCATGTACTGCTACTGTCACCCGCTGGAGTTAAATTCTAGTACGGCCTGTCCTCCCTGACCTCTCACGTGTTGCTGTCCTGTACTGTATAGGAGGGGGTGCCGGGAGTAAAGGTGTCCAGTCATGGTGAGAGCAGAGTCACTGAGTGTCTTTAAAAGGGACAACGCATAGCCCTCAAGAGAGAAGTGCCACCACTCCAAGAGCTCCCCTCACCATGAAAGACTTCACTCACATCTACAGAAGCTGTCTGCAGTCAGTGTGACTCACCGACACTTCAGTGGCAACCCAAGCCAGCAGGATTTATTTTCCTAGCTGCAGCACAGCGTTGTGACTCTGAGACTTGGTGAATTACATAACAATGGGGATTATAATGTTCCTTTGTTTAACCACAAAAGAGCTGCTCCTAAACTGATAACCACTGTAAGGTTTGAGTTATATTGTGAGTGGGGACATCTCACAAAAAGTAACGGACTTGTGTCACACACCACCTGGTGTCATGCTTCATCATTGACCAGCCCTCGCCCTCTAAAACCTTGGTTTGATAGAGGGCGGGCATACACCTGACGACAGGGATGCCCTTATAATGTTCCTGCCAGAAAGTGGTCAGCGCTGTATCTACTGGCAAGCAATTTTGACTCACCATGTACTAGTGCAGAGGGTTAATATCCTAGTGCAAAGAACACGTACCACGTATATCAGAGAGCTGTATTTCTGAGGCTTGGCTGTGAGTTACTGCTTTTGCCACAGAGATTATTTTGCTACTTATGGTACTTCTGACGCACAGCACCTGGTGCTGAACAGGGGCTAGATGGTCAGGTGCTGTGTATTTAGTACTAACATGGGTTTACAACCACCTGCTGCCGCATTCCTCGCGAGTCCATCCAGGAGTTTTCAGGCAACTAATAAAATGTCAAGTAACTGATGAATAATGTTCCTCCTGGAGCGAGATCAGTGTTTTGTCTAGTAGCAGTTTTCACTCATCATAAAAATAGCGCAGAGGGTTAACAAGCTTTCCTCACAGGCATCCTTTTGTTACTTGCAGTTCATACGTTACATATGAACTGTCATCAAAGACCTGCATTCAAACGGCATGGTATATAGCTTAAAACATCACCACCTGACTTTCATTATCATAATGTTTCTAAAAAGAGTTTGTCTGGGTGGAAATACATACTTTTAGTGAAGCCAACCCCAACCACTGCAGTACATTTTAAATCCCTGGTTGTGCTTCTCCGGACTTAACACTCTTAAAACATATAGCCTACTAGTACGGATGGTATGTGGTTTCTACACCTTGTAATCCGCATTGTGTCATGTTACATTTCCAATAGACTGATTTACGCCAGTGCTTTATTTTCTGTGTTGGCCACAGGGATGGCAAAGCAGTCATCCCAGGCAATCTCTGCAAGCACAGTGCGGCTCATGGTGGTGGCAGTGGATGCCAAGTGGGTGACTATAGTAGAGAGTTCTGTACACACTGCTCTCTCCAGCACCAATGCTGTGAGCTGAAGGATTCGATTCGATCAATTGTTGGTGCTGGGGCAGCCATAGCAACGTCTCTTGGTTACCAGAGAAAACCAGAAGTGTAAGAGGAGCAACACTTCCCTTCAGTCCGAAGATTCTTCGAAGGACAGGTAGCGTACTAGACAGCGAACCTGCCCGAAAACACAGCAGACATCTTGCAAGAGTATTTTCTCCGACACTGAATTACTGGCCGCAGGTGCTCGATTTTTATTTCAAACCTGCACTCTTTTAGAGAATGCATGTTGTCTCTTTTGTTGGCCTCTGCTGCTTTTTTCAACTTGTTATAAATTACTTGTTGCCATTTCTCTTCCCTAGCTGTGTCTTCCCTACTGCTCAGCCAGGATGAGTGTTGGAATGTGTGATGATGTCACGGAATGCTTGGGTGCCTGCTTATGTCTGGAGTGTCAGTTGGTGGATGCAGGCTGAGCAGCGGGGAGGCTGCTCCTGGTGGGGCTATACTTCCATCTGCCTATCTTCTTCTACTAACCTTACCCTTGGAAATAAGCCTGAATAAATCTATTCTGTTTTATACATCTGGCCAATGGACATTTATTTACAACACAACTCACCCCCTTCATGTTCTCTCGTGTTTTCAACCCCCCTCACCCCACCTTCTCCAGCCTCATTCATGCTTTCTTTAATTTTTATTGCTCAACTGCCCACCAAGCTAGAACACTTGTAATTACTACGGGGTCTGAGACCCAAGCCCACATAAACCCCTGACGAACAACAAGCATAATCATTAGCTCCCATTGGAACAAAGTGTATATTAGAACTGGAAACTAAACACAGAAAACACGATTAACAGCAGTTTATAACCCCCCCCCCCCCCAATTTTATTATTACTCTTCCAATTAAAAAACCTGAGACGTTGGCCTAACAGAAACACAATTCAATAATTTGGTAATAAAACCCCATTATCCTATAAGAAAACAGTCCTCTTTCCGAAAGGTTCACAGTCAGCATTCAAAACATCACACTCTCATCAATGATAATGATTGTTAGAATTGTATTTGTTCATTAGTTTTCTGTGGTTAAAGTTAGAGAAGCATGCTTGGAAACCAATTGATAGGCTGCTGCTGCTGGGGGTGCAAATTTCACTCAACATACCAGGCCTTTTTTCACATTGATGAAGAAGATATTTGTTAATTTGCTTCAAGAACACTTGCCATAATTCCCATGAGATAATCATGAGAGAAAATGTTTTCTCTCAAAGATGGTTCATCAAATACCCTTCAAATCATCAATATTTTTCATAGGCGGAAATCACCTCAGTCCTTGCCCCAATTCCTAAACGTGATATGGCACTACCAATAAATGATTATATTTTGACTAAAATTCTGTTGTCAATCAGAAATGAATTCGTAACGTTATCACTGAAAAGAATCCAACAGTGAAGCCTCGTGTAAACTTTGACCTAAATATTACCATATAAAGACACAATCTAACAAAGAATTGCATGAAATCCAATCTGCATTTTAGGCAGTTCTATGCTGGGATATAGTAGGTCCCTCGGCTTCCAGTCGTGCCCTCTGACTCTACCCTGGTCTATAACTAACTGGGACAGCCTCTCAACTTGTATGGAGTACTGAGGTTGGCACAATCAATAATGAAAGCTTGGCATTTGGTCACAGACTTCTGTTTATCTGCTTTCTAGGCTCAAGTGGCAGGAACATGAAGCCAGCACATCCAGCAGCCATGTTTGTGTGCTAATAGCCTTGTTAACCACATGCGGCCAGGAAATAACTATTGAATACCCATTCTTTCCCATTGCTCCCTCATCTTTGACTCATAACTGTGGAGTGAGCAATTAGCAGCGGTTAAACAGTCTGCAGAGGTCATTAGCCATTGTTAACCAAAGGTCAATAAAGATTTCTGTCAATGGAGCATTTTAAATACTTCACCTCTCACTGTTATGATTATGGCAATACTAAAAACAAGCATTTACAATGCAATGGTCTCGGCAATATTATAGGTAGAGCTATTGGTATAGCTCATTATTTTTTTATCATTTTTGTATCGCTAAATAAATGGCATTGTCATTTCTATTGGCATTAGCTTTTTTTGCATATGTGATACCTATTGCATTAGCAGAGAGAGAGTGAGGTAGTGAGATAGAGAGAGAGAGTGAGGTATTGAAATAGAGAGTGAGGTAGTGAGAGAGAGTGAGGTAGATAGTGAGTGAGGTAGTGAGATAGAGAGTGAGGTAGATAGAGAGTGAGGTAGTGAGATAGAGAGAGTGAGGTAGTGAGGGAGAGGGATGTTGTGAGGTAGTGATATATAAGCATAGAGTGATGTTGTGATGTAGTGAGATAGAGAGAGAGGTAGTGAAAGTGAGTTAGTGAGATAGAAAGAGTGAGGTAGTGAGATAGAGAGTGATTGAGGTAGTGAGTGAGAGAGTGAAGTTGTGAGGGTGTGAGCTAGAGAGTGAGGTAGTGATGTTTTGAGAGAGAGAAGTTGTGAGATAGTGAGGTAGTGAGATAGAGTGGAGTAGTGAGGTAGAGAGAGTTATGTAGTGAGAGAGAGTGAGGTAGTGAAACAGTGATGTAGTGAGGGAGAGGGATGTTGTGAGGTAGTGAGATGTAAGCAGAGTGGTGTTGTGATGTAGTGAGATAGAGAGAGGTAGTGAAAGAGACAGTGAAAGTGAGTTAGTGAGATAGAAAGAGTGAGGTAGAGAGATAGAGAGTGAGTGAGTGATGTAGTGAGTTAGAGAGAGAGTGAAGTTGTGATATAGAGAGTGAGGGAGTGAGAGAGTGAGGTAGTGATCTTTTTAGAGAGAGAAGTAGTTGAAAGTGCATTTGCTCTGAGCTCATTCACGAATACAAATAAGTGTTACAGTACTTACATTTACTTTTTAATTGTGTTCTAAAGTGGAGAACATGGACTTCATTATATTTGTGCTGAAGAATCGCAGGGCTGTGGCTACGAGAATTGGCCGGGAATGCGGTCACTGGTTCGAATACAAAGATTGGCAGGGTACAGAGACTGGCTGGGTACAGAGACTGGTAGCGCTGAGATTGGCTGAGGGTGCAGGGACGTGCTGACTGGCTGGGTACTGCATCTACAGAGGCTGGCTGGGGGTACAGAGACTCTCTGGGGAGCAGAGGCTGACGCACGTCATCCTTCCAATGGCCAGGCGGCCACTCCCTCACCGGAGAGGTAAAATAGTGACTCTTCACTCCACAAGTATGGTGATCCGAACCATATAATAGTCGTCGATCTCGTGGGGGTCAATACATGTCTATATTATTAGCCTCGGTGTTCTGACATACCGCCAAAGCGCCGAGAAACAATGCTGAACTCGATTTTTTTTCTCCAAAATGTGCCTCTTGCTAGTTTTAAGATGTTGGCATGTATGTTCTAGTATCACCGAAAGGGCAAGAAAGCGACCCAAAACTGCGCGCACTCATTGAGAGTTTTAGTTAATGCATGCAAGGGAGTTTTTTCTTCAGTTTTATATAGCGCGAACTCGATCCGGAGGTATTGGAGCGCTTTACACGAGCAGCAATCTCATTACACACAGATACATTCATTTTTGGTAGGCACGGGGAGATTAAATAATTTGCCCAAAATCACAGGATGTGGAGTCATCGCCGAGACTCGAACCTTATCAACTACACCAACCAAATCTTTCATGTCTCTGCTACCCAACAGGTTAACACAGCCCACCGCCATTTGTACCGAGCAAACAACGTCCATGGTAGTTTAAAAACACATACGATAATTAAAAACAACTAAAAGGAGAGAGAGAGAACCACATTCCTACTGAATGGAATAAACCACGCCAAGCACTGAGAACGCAAAACATCCTAACAGCGTGGCTGTACAGGTCCGAATACATGTGCAATTATTAAGAGCCCCGGGCGCGAGTGTCCTTACCTCTGTGTGGTCCCGAAGAGGGGTTTCTACCCGAAAACAACCTTTGTTCCGGATTGAGAGCCGGACTCGGCTTTCGTGCTCTCTGGTTTCAAACTCAGCAGTTCAACAGGTTCACCAGCCCCCTCCCTCCTCAAGCCAGCCCCCACCCCTCCCCCCTGGCCTTGGGTAGCTAAAACACATAGCAAGGATACGCACGCCTCGAAACTTTTGTCTATATCCCTAGATGAATTTAGAGGCCAGATATTTTTGTCATAATGACGGCGATTCCCCGGTGCTAGCCTCCGTTAAAGCCAACGGGGCTATTAAAACAACTAATGCTCCAAGCGTGACACTTCGGTGAAACAATCGGTGCAGACCATTGTGTGTGCTTCAAGGCTGTTCACAGGGTGAGTCTCCAATCGAACCAATGAGTTAATTCGGATTCGCGACCTTTTTGCGCAAAGCAGCAAGGCACCGCTCAGTCAGTGGTGCTGTCCGAGTGACATGGTGTTCGCACACGCTATGTCTCATGTCGGGAGTGATTACTAGCTGTAAGGGGCCCCACCTACAGAGAGAGTCTAACAAGGGGGAAAGGCGTCCAAGGCACGGTGCGGATCCCTGTTCATCGAAGGGCAGCGCCGCCAACTATACTCACAACAGCACGAAGATCCTCACGGCCAGAGGACAGCAAAACAATGGCGGATGGAAGCTCCGAAACTTTTTCGGATTCGGGGGCGTGTTCCTGCTGTTCTAAAAGGGCGTGGCTAAAAAGTGGAAAGAACAGCAAGGAACACGCCCCCGAATCTGAAAAAGACGGAGCCTATTTGGAGGGACGGCTCTCTCCTCCAATGGCGGGCCTCCGTTTAGGAAGCCAGCCAATGGAGGAGAGGCAAAAAGAGAGGCGGGCTAAGGAGCCACTCTAGGAAACATTAAATCTCGACTTCCGGTTCTGCCTTCGGCAGACCGGTAGTCCTCGACCTAAAAAGTTAATTATGCATTGTGAGGCTGTTGAACACACTTGTAGATATAAAGCGTCTATAAAGGATGTCACATCGACATTTATTTGTCATTAATAGTCTTAGGCATGTCTCCCAGAGCTGTTCATTTTCCTTGTTTCTCAACAGTTTTTATCTCTTGTGTTGAGATTGTCATAATTACGTGGCAGCTCGAAGTAAAGGACTGGAAATTTCAAGCTGGACATTACCTACACACGCTCAAATTAAAAAAGTATGACCATAGACTCATGTGCCTATGTCCACCACACGAACCGCCTACACAGATCCACATACAAAAGGACATACACACTATAGTGCCCTTAGAATACTTTCGGGTTAGTGTCACACCTGCCCCCATCCAGATGTGTGAGTTTCATTCCAAAGCATTTCCCTCAGAGTGGAAACCAGTAGTCAACAGACTCTGCAGTTGACGCCACAACCAACATCCATTAACAAAACCCATTCGGAGAAAGTTTACATTGACTGGGTTAGAGTAAATTCCGGATCAATTGTTAGTTTTGAGTTAGTTATATAGTGAGAACTGGAACCGAAGGTATCAGAGCGGAATATATGTTTTTGTCCAGCAGTCTTTTTCCCCGAATGGATTTACAACGCGTCATTACAACGACCGCGTTGTGATTCCGCATACCATTATTCCGCAAGTCGGAACAACGACTTGCGGAGGGGGGGCGCTGTATTTTGGACTAGTATAATTTACTACTCCAACTCCAGTCTGTGCGGACTCTAGGGAAGGTGTCAGATTTTTAATTCAACACCTCCCCCCCCCCGCAAGTCGTCGTTCCAACTTGCGGAGTAATGATATACGGAATCACAACATGGTCGTTGTAACGACCGCGTTGTGAATCCCTGCGGGGAAAAAGTTTAGTCATAAACGTTGTTTACCATCAGAGCGCTTTACATGAGCACCAGTTGCATTACATAAGGACACATTCAAGTCAAGTCAAGTCAAAACATGCTTTATTCTGCAACTGAAAGCAATAAAAGCCAACATGTTAAAACGGCAGTCATTTCATCAACAAAGATTGAAATTTTAAAATCCTCGGTCCCGTTAAAAAAGTTAAAATAAAAGCATCCGTTGTATCAATTAGAAATACAAGTTTCAAGTTTTTAAAATTACACAGAAATACATTTTATAAAGTGCAGAGTGCTGAAGGGTGAGTGTGAGGGTCAAATCGAAAAGTGCACATGCAGACATAATATAGGCCATAGGCCCAACTTGTTATTATAAAAACAACTTTTTCCTATGCCTGGTAGCTCCTGTTAAAAAAACTCGCTACCCCGAAACAGACCATGGGAGTGTATAACATTTGAAGATTCAATAGGGCAGGCCTAACTTGGGTAAAATGGCAACCTCTGAGCAGCGGGAGTATAAATCTTTTGCGTAGTGAATGGTAAAAATCACAGAAGAAAATAAAATGTAAGGTATCTTGCTCTGAAAAGTTGTTACAAGGGCAGGGTTTTAGGGTACCTGGTTTTGTAAAGCCTTTGGAAACCGCTAAAAGCCAAGGGACCAAAAGCAGCCAAAATCTGGTCAATACGAAGCGGTGAAAAGCATTGATGACTACAAGTAAATATGGTTGGACTTGCTTGCTCAGGGAAAGAGTGACAAACCTCCTCACTGTGGGTTTCGCCAGCTCATTTTCTTCCCTGAGCCCTTGGCGTTTATCCATGAACTGTTGTTTAATGAGTCTGACTGCAGGTTTACACAAGGGTTTAGAGCTCAGGTACAGGTCAGGGCAAACAAGCCACTTTGTCAGATTCATTACATATTTTAGCCAGGAAATGTGCTTTGCACCCTCCAATGCTACACAATCAGTAATTATAAGCTGATTTAAGTTGGTGGTGGGACAAGCCCATATTCTCAGCCAGCACAGCAAAGGGGCTACCGCTATCAGATCTGAAATACATCCCACAACTAGTTCTTCGTGTAATCTAAAAGCCGGAATAGTGTGCGGGACAGCCAGAAGCTTACGCAGGAACTTGTTCTCAGCCTCCTGGCTTTTTTTTTTATAGATCTTCAGCAGGACAGGAAAGAGTTTTGACCCTAGTCCTTAAGCACAATTCAAGGCAGCCCCCACCGCTCTAGTTAAGGTGTTCATTTTTTGTGTAGTTTGGGCACACCATGACCTGTGTTCATCAAATAGTAGCCCTAAATAGGGTAAGGTCGGGACTTTAGTTAATTCAGACCCCTTACAGTAAAATATGGCCTTTGAGGCCTTTTGGGGGCCTATGGACATAGTATGTGATTTTGTGAAATTAGTGGTCAGGTTTAGGGAATCATAAAACTATAAAACCATCTAGGAGTAATTGGAGGCCCACAGCGGTTCTGGCAAGTAGAACCTCATCATCTGCGTAAAGGAGTGGCGGTATCATCTTGGCACCAACCCTGGGGATATCTTTACATTTTGAGATGAAATAATCCCCTAACTTATTAATAAACATTGTAAACAGCAGGGGGGCCAAAATGCAACCCTGTCGGACCCCTCTCTTCACAGCCCAAGTATCTGTCAGACCGCCATCCCTATTGTATCTAACTGCAGCCAAGGTGTTTTTGTGGGCAGTATGTAAAAAGGCCACCAGCCCAGCATTGAGGCCCATATTACTTAAAATCAGCCATTACGAGGACCTATTTACACAATCAAAGCCTTGAGTCAGATCCATAAAAGCCAGGTGTAAAATTCCCCTTTTATCGAGGGTATATTTCCCGATCGCTAAATATAAATTAAGACATTGATCCAAAGTCCCTTTCCCTGCCTAAAACCATACTGTAAATCAGAAATAACAATGATCGAGCCATGCCGTTAAACGTTCCATTATCACTTTGCCCATAATTTTGGCAGCAGAATCTAAAAAGCAAAATCGGTCTGTAGCATGCCAGATCATCTCTTGCTCCTTTTTAAAAAATAGGGATGATGACTGCCATTGCCCATGAGGTTTGGAAACCACAAGAGCACGCTGCATTAGAAACATGAGTTAAAATCTTAGTCCAAACCTTGGGATCAGCCTTGTACACATCATAGGATGTTTAAACCTTCCGCCAGGCCTGAACCCGGAACCCCAGCTTCAAATTCGGCCGCCCTAGTTTAAGGCACAGCTGCAGAAGTAGCATGTATATAACATCAGCATCCCTACCCCCAAGCATGCTGAGCTATGGCTCCTGTAATAAATGCATGATGTTCTTGGGTGAAAACATTACTGCAGTTAAGTATGACACGCTGAAATGGATGTTTATCAGTGACTAACAGTGTTGGTGACTAACAGTGTTGGTGACCTACTCTTAACATACCTGTAGTACAATATTCTGTGTTTGTTATTGATCTTTGCAAAGCACCGACAAGCAACCGAAGTTACAGTTCAAGTTCTTGTGTGTGACTGAAGTCAGTATTTGGAGTACTTAGGTTAAAGGTGGAATAATGGATTATCGCTAATAATATGACATTAACCATTTAAATAGTACACGGTAAACCAAGTTGTCCCTCAGTACTTAAACAATTGATGCTATCACCTAATTCAATGTTACTCATTTTTTTTTTTTAGAATTGCGGGTTTGAAAACCTTGGGGCATATGTACGAGGAAGTAGCGGAGTGAGGCGGTAGCCGTCATGGCTTAATGCCTCACTCTACCACTTCAGAAACGCAAGGCTGCACCATATTTACAAGGATATGGTGCAGCCTTGTGTTTCTCCCTGTGCTGGTGCTACACTTAGCAGTGTAGCGCCAACGTAGGTACCCTTGCACCATAGTGCAAGGATGTCTGTGTGCAGCGGAGGATTGTTTATGTGTAGGTGTCCCTTCCTGCACATAAACAATCCTAAAATGCCATTTTGTCACTTTTATGTAAGCTGCCTAATTCAGCACACATGAAAGTGACAAAATGGCAGTTTTTTAAAAGATTGTTTATGTACTGGGGGACCTTCCTGTACATAAACCATCAATGGCAGTTTGCTTTTTCCATGTGTGCTGCATAAGGGAGCACACATGGAAAAAGCAAAAACGAGGAGAAATAATGCATTTCTCCTCGCTTCGCCAAGTTATAAACAGGTTTTCCCTGGTCTTAATTTTGGCGCTGCCTCCTATGTATGTTGCCCTTGTACATAGGGGGCAGCGTCAAAATCAATGGGTGTTGCAGTGGAACACCCACCGCAACACCCACTACCCACCCCTTTCACGTTAACCATAGTGTGAAAGGGGGTCCTATTTACAAGGCAGTGTTAAGGCAGATTAACTGGCTTAACGCTGCCTTGGAAATAACGCTAAGCCCCTATCACCACCACAACGTGGGAAAAAGTGACGTTGTGGTGGCGATAGAGGCTTTTCCATATGCCCCCTAGTCTCCCACACTATGATATAAATCAGCAACCTGAAATTACACATGCAGCCGTATAGTATCCACATAAAACCACTGATGTACCTTAGTGACTATCGAGAGCCTGTCACACAGAGCTTTTATATAAGTAACCATTCGGTTCATTCAGGTACTCTATAGTGTTGGCAATCAGATTGTGGAACTTGAAAATAACACCAGGAAACACTGTTATACAGAGAGGCTCCCACAGCGGGTCGTGTGCAGCACATCATGTGATATCTGGTTGAAAATGTCACTAGCTGGAAAGGTGGTAGTGTGCAATTGATACTGTACCTGATGTCTGATACGCACCCACAGCTAACATGTATATTTTTGGGTTAAGAATGTCCTAGACAAGAATGAGTTTTCCACAAAACCCCAATTCACTGCTCTATGAATTGGGGTCAAAAGAAAGAATTTATTTTACCATATTATTCTTAGTTCTTGCTGTCAGTAGGGTCCTTGAGATGACTTTTAGTTCCAACGGTGAAGATGCAGTGCCTGACCCCAATGGTAAGGGCTTGTGTTCAATTATGTGAGTTGATAAAAAAGCTGGACACTTACTGGTGTCTTGCAATATTGTAAAAAAATAACCAGTTCTCCACCTCATTATTTCGAACCTTTCATCTTCTGCTAGGCCTACCAAAGGGTATGAGCACTCTGTGGTGTCTTCCGAGAGGCTCATGTTCCAAGGTGGCATCTTTTCACTGCCATCTTTTATGTTTGCCCTGTGTGCGTGAAGATGTGTGAATGTAGCAGTTGTTCCATGTTAAGAAGAGAATGTCAGTGTTACTGTAGAAGTATGTACATTAATGTCTATACAGCACTATGGGGTTGATTTAGCATTTGGAGATAAGTCCCTCAGTTTTGCAGAGTTCTTTACTCCTGCCATATCAATGGTCCCCCTCCCACCAAATTTAGAGTTGTCCACCAGCCCTGCGGACAACTCTAAACATTGGCAATGTATTACAAGTTTGACGGACTCTACAGTCAAAATGACGGTACTGTCCATCCAACTAGAAACATTTTTGTTTTTACATAAGCAAAATGCAAAAGTGGGATTTTGTTTTTGAAGAAACAAAAACTAATGACCCTCACAATATGGGAGTTTTCTTCCATTGTGTGGAGGCCATTTAAACGTTTTCATGTTCAAGGTATTTTTATTGATTTTCAAGAGAACAACAAAGAGAAAAATCTCCACAGACATTTCCAAAGAGAAATACCTTACATATACTCTCACCTACAACCACTGGCCGGTGAGGCAAAGATATGCATTACCCAAAATAAGATTCGCAAAAATAACATGACAAAACCTTATAAGAAAAAGAAAGGAGAGATGTGCTGGGGGGACCTCACTAGTGGGAGGTAACATGCAGACCGCTTAGTAAGTAGTTAGCAATGTGATGTCACACTGTCCAGCTACTCATTGATGTTGCTATAGAGTGCCCCCAGGTTCGGAGCTTCCTGCGGACTGAGTCGCAGCAGCGGGTTCTGCAGGTATCAAGCGTAGCAGGCCCAAGATAAATCGGGCAAGTTAGCTCTCTGAAATTCCTGCTAAGATAGCTAAGACAGGGACCCCACATTTGATCAAAGCGCAGTAACTGGCTCAATGCCACCGCCATGAGCTTTTCCATTCCTAACAGCTCCCATAACCTGTGTAGCCAGTCTGTATGGTGCGCCACCAAATTCGTACCCCATTGGGCTAACAAGGCCTGTTTTGCTGTGCATAGGGCTAATGTGATTGCAGGTCCTCTCAGAGATCCAAGAGTGTACGTTAGTGGATTGGGGAGGTTAAACGTTTTTCAGCCGTAAGGGAGAGTAAAAACTGGCCATTCAATTGCCCATGCTAAATGTGGAGGGGTCGAATGCCCTAACGTCCGATGGCCCTTACTCAGTTGGGCCGTCTGAGGAATATGTCAGCGATGGTGACAAAGTAGTTTCCATCTCTGACATACTTAAGGTCTTCCCATCTGTAAATCAGGTGAACGGATCCTCTCTGCCAAACTCTAAATCAGCCCCTATATTTGTACGGTTTAATAACTTTGTACGCCAAACTGCGGTTGTCATCTGTCCCATACAACTAAAGTAAACAAATTATTATCTGAGTCAGGCCTTTCAAAATAGTGTCCTCCTCACCAGCAAGTTAATTCCATCAGTTGGTCTTCCCTCCTCATCAGTTGATTCCTAGCTTAGCATGGCATTTCACTTCATTTGATTCAGATAGCCCCTTTCCTAACTCAGTTTCACAATCAGAGACATTTTAAGGCTTGTGCACAGAGGGCAATTTTCCAAGGTTCCCCCCTTCCAAGCCCCCCCTTGAGTCTTTCTTTCTTTGCCTAATGTTATCTTGAGGACGTTCAGGGGCCCTGGAAAGACATATTTTAACTGTGTATGTGGGAACCCCATTTCTGAAAGTTTCTTTGGCATCACACGGGCTTCAATTAGCGGAAAATGGGCAGTAAAATTATGAACAGGGTAGCCCAAAATGTGCCTTAAAGGCTGGATGGGAAACTGCAACTTACAAAGTCTTCTCTAATTGTTAAACCACAAATGGAACTTCTTTTTTTCTGTTCTTCATATTAGAAGCCACCAAATAATACATTGTAATGTTATACTTACTGCATTTAATACATATGTTGCTATTTACAGCGCAAAAATCTTTGTATGCCAGGAAAAATCATCCATCAAAAATATTAAATGATTGTTAATTACTTGTATATATTTCAATCTGTGTGATTGGTATCACTAGCAAACTATTCAGCCTTCATTCTCAATAACAGGGATGCCATACAAACCCTCCATGGCATTGTTGACTTGTACTTTTGTAATTTACAGCAGCCCAACCGTTTCAATTAATTATAGCCCAATTCCGGAGCACCTATTCTGACTAAACTGTCACCATTCTGTTGTTCAAAATTCTGGGTTACACAATAGAATATTGGGAATCTTCCATTTTGAAAAAATTCCAATGCATGAGGAAGCTTGGTCAGTGCTCAACCATGATGGCCACCTGAGCGCTCTCCCTCCCAGATCGAGAGTGCCTTTGCCGGTTTCTGGCATCAGCTGGCGGTGAGGGAGGCTAATCATGATGTCTCCCAGTCAGGCTGATATACCAGTGGTGAATGAGACTGCTTCCTCCATCTATACTCCTCCAGGAATAGCAGAGACCTGGATAGATCAGAGGGAAGGTCAGGCAGTAAAACATGGCTGCCAACATGCATTTCTTGCTCTTGGCATGATTTACTAGGCGATATCCAGAATTTATTGAGAGTAGACCTATCCACTTCTTAGGTCTCGCATAGGCAGCGCATGTGCTGCCTCTACGAGGCATCAAGTAATCTGTATGTATTCGCTGAAACTCCGCCTATTGCCGGTAGTTTCTCCAGCCGCTTGCCATTCGTTAACTCTGTCTTTTACTTTGTTAGCGGGCTTATCGTTGGCTTGCGATCCGATGCGACACTTCTGTCTTGCAGGAAGCAGCACCGACCAACTACAGTTTAGTTCCGCTGCTCGGCGTTATCTATTCATGTAGGGACTACTTCCTTGTTTCGCCGTTCACCACTGCTTGTTTTAAATTACTGTGCTCCTGCGCCGTGCACAACCTCAGACGCTCCTGCACCCTTGAATCTCCTGATAAACATGTTTTTTCGTTTGTTTTTTATAACCATGATGCCTATTTCTCGGGCCTCCATACACATGTTACATTGGACGGGCGCCATTCGATCCGCATTTGCTGCTTTGACGGTGCTTTCCACGAGGAACGTTGCTTAAAGTCCTCTTTGCAAGTGACATCAGTTTCTTGTGTGATTTTTTTTACTTTGGCAGCGCGGTGCACCTCGTGTTCAGAGGTTAGAGACGTGCCCCTTGGTGTCTCCCCTGCCTCTCCCTCTGAGCGTAGGACACCTTGCTGCTCAACATAAAATAACGCACAGATTGAGGGAACAGTCGTGCACCGCTATGTGAGCACCGCACTCGCTGCCATGTGTGCTCCGGTGCATGCACAAAGCCAACCCCGTCCATAAACAGTAAAATAACGCACAGCCCGTGTGAACTGGAGCAGTCACCCGTTCTGTAAGCACTGTACATGCTCCCATGTGTGCTCCAGTGCATACACGGAGCCTTCCCCATCCTTAAGCACCAAAATAATGTGCAGCCCTTGAGAATAGGAGCACTTGTGCACCGCTCTGTAAGCGCCGTACCACCGCCATGTGTGCTCCGGTGCACGCACCAAGCTAACCCCGTTCTTAAACAGTAAAATAACGCGCAGATCAGGTAAACAGGAGCAGTTGTACACTGCTATGTGAGCGCCATACACGCCGCCATGAGTGCTCCTGTGCACGCACTGAACCCACCCCACCCATAAACAGTAATCTGGTGCCTTGTTCACTTCTCACACAGGTTGTTTGTGTGTGGGCCATTGCCTCAGTGGCGCTTTGCTAATGTTAATAGGTTGTCTTTACAATGCTTCAATCCGCACTCCTTCCATTTCTAAGCACTGTAACTGGCAGCTGTCGTGTTACTGTTACACAGTTTATTTTACATCGTACATTCACCTAAGACAACAAAGCAAATTGGTGCTCGTTGCGTTCCTTCAAAACAGCGCAGCAGACGCTGTAGGTTACAAAGAGAAGAGATCCGGGCTGCATGTCCATTGTCACAGAGTCATTTATTAACCCTGTGCTTTTCTGGGTAGACCTCCTTCATAACCTATTCCCAGCCACCCCATTCTGAGCGAAATACTGCAATATGGGTTTACAGGCCCATTCAAATGATGGAGCGCCTGGAAGAGGAGGCTAAGGCGCTAGTCGTAGCTGCACAATTTCAAGCCAGTCAGCGTGGTGTTTGCACACAAAGGCTGGCACCCGGCCTGGCACACCACCCTGCTGCTGCGGAGTCGTACAAGAAAGGGGCTAGGGGCCCATGGTATCATTTGTGCCAGCACGCCTTGGCACGCACGGTTCACCACACGGTTCATAAGTTAAAAACAAGGGCTCCTCACTTTAATGGGAATTCAGAGTGCAACAGGAATATGAAAACACTCAATAGACACATTTCATAAGCACCGTTTTTTTCAAAATGCCATCGTATGGTGTTATTGTGCAAACTAGTGCATAGAGCACTGAATGGCAGCAGACCAGCCCACCTGCAGGGGTAGTTGCACCGCAAACAGGACTACAGTTCAGTGGCACACTTTTGTTTTTGCTGCCAGCACTGATGGCACCACCAGTGAAGACAGGTACAGAAAAATAGAACAGCTTCTTCCCTAAACACACGCATTATATGAATGCCTTGCACATGTTTATATTTGTTTTTTTTAGCACTTTTTTGTTTTAAAGCCATCAGGGACATGTTCATTGTGCTTTGTTTTCATGTTAATACATTTTCTGTACAGTTGCATTTGGCCTTTTGTTATATTTCTGTCACAGGACACAATCAGATCTTTTGATCACACTTCTCTGTTTAAACAAGCCTTTGCAATGCAATAGGTCTTGCATTACTAAAAGTTTCAGCTATAGGTGTTGTAAATGATATTGAATTAAGGATGCAGTATCTTATAAGGTTAATAGAGGTCCCTTTACAACTCCACAGGGACACCTAGTAACAGCTTGTGGTACTGCACCCTTTCCTTGCTTCATGGAATTTCTTTTATTACTTATTAATGACTATTGCCACAATTTAAGATGGCAGTGGCATGACCTCATTAATGTCATGACAAAGTCATCTTCTGTTTTGTAGTGCATACTTTGAATACAGCCACCTTTTAAGGCGTCTTTGTTATTTCGGGCAGGCTGAAACATGTGGGACAGTGACTTCTAACTAGTATTCTGAGAATGCTTTGTGTAAAATGTTGACACGGTACGTATCCTGTCTCTGTCTTCCTGGGGCTCCCCTGCCCTTCCATGCTGTACTCATCCCAGCGTGCTGTCGAAGGCTCGTTTACACCCTTGGGGCTCCATCTGTTTACCGTCAGGGATTCGTGGCCTCTCGGCTTCTTGTTTTCCTATTCCCTCTGTGAAGTGTGAACCGGGCTCATGGTATCATGTGCTTGCGCAGGGCTAATCAGATGGCGATCTGGTACAGTGAGGCACTAAATAGTGGAGCAGATTCAACCTGGGAATTGTGCACCAACTTGATCACTTCCTCCGTAAGTCTGTGGATTTGTCATTACCAGAAATACATGAACTGAAGGTGGGTTCAAGGACAGAGTAAGCTAGGGCAGCCCTTACCATGAAAGTGTCCGTGCCCTCCCACCGTGATCAGCTTCTCCTGACAGACGCTAATGATCACCACTCAGACCACTGACTTTACTGACTATTCTCCTCGGGAGACTTTTGCATGTTTATCCCTTTTTCGGTTGTTAGAGGCGCAAAACGGGGAGGGAGTTTGTAAGAGTTCTTAAGAACATGAAAGAAAACTTTAGCCAGCACATCTGCTCTTCAAAGAAAGGTCAGTGCTCTCTGTAAAATATAAGTGTTCGGGTCAAATGCTTTTTTCTAGGACTCTGTTGCCTGGGTTGCCTACTACCTCCCGCCCCTTTCTTATAACACCTTATACTTCTTGTCTCTTTCTCTCGCCCATTCTGGTTCTTTCTCATCCCTTCTTTCTCCCTTTGTTACTGTTTGCCTGTATTTCTCAGGCATCTTTCTCCCTTTTTTTGCGCATCTCTTGATCTGGGTCCATGCTTTAAATTCCCAGGCCGAATTTGAGCTCCAGTGCCCACCACCTGCAACTCAAATTAAGTACTAATAGTGATTCTGTGACTTTTCTTTCTACTTTTCATTTCTAACATTACCTAACCTTTTAGTTCTCAAGCGTTCTCTTTTTTCTTTGACAAACATCAATTTGCAGCATTTTGTTTCTCAGTCAGTTTTCACTTTCTCCCCTTCACTCCTTTTCTTTTTCACCCTAGTCTCCATTTATTTTCCAGAAATTTCACCTTTCCCAGATATTAATTTCTCTCAGTTTTGCACGTTCTCTGTCGCCCTTTCTGTTCTTCTATTCTTCCTCTTTCTCTCCTCTATTTATCTCTTTCAATTCTTCCTCTCACCATTTTCAATGCAATAAGTCTTGCATTTGCAAGAGTTTGAGCTATTGGCATCGTAAATGACAATGCATTTTATTTATGTGTTTTGAAAACCTGCAAGTGGTGCGTAAGCACGCACTTTGTACTTATAGTCGTTGCTTACGAGAAGCAAGGCTGGCAGTACGTGTACCTCTTTTACTGCCAGCCTTGCTTCTCTAAGGGTATACCAAGCCTGTCAACAGGCTGTGCAATGCAACCCATGTGCTCAGTCGTCGCTCAGTGGTCATGCAACTGGAAATGGCAAAGTGCAGCCATGAAGTCACTCAGGGCCTGGTAACAGTCACCAGTGCTTAACAGGTGCTTCAGACAAACCAACTTACTGCCACCGGTACAGGGGATGGGGCTGAGAGTGAGGAGGTAACCAGTCGCAGCAGCATAACACCCCCCTTGCCAGAGAACAGGAGGCACAGTGTCAGGCATAGTTCTGCCGCAGGACACAGCACCGGTGAGGACAGTGTTCCTGCTGAACGCAGCAGTGGTGCGCGTGTGCGCAGGAGATAAGCACTGCCATCACATTGGACACAATGATGGGACTAGTGATTTTGCATGGGGGAGTGACTATGCCATGTTGTGCTTGATCAGGCACTGGGAGGCCATCATTGGTGTGACGGTGTGCAGTACAATTGCCTGATGTAAGGTCAATTAAACACCCTGACACAATTGCATTAACTGGTTTTGTCTCGCGAGAAATGCACATGCGCGGGCATACGCGCATGCGCATTTGTGAAAAGAAGTTGCCGTCAATGAGGAAGAGGGAGCCCCGGGACGCCGCGCTGCAGGTAAGGCATTTTTTCTTATTTATTTATAATAGTTTACCTTATTTTAAAAGGAGGGCGAGCGGCAGGCAGCTCTGCTTTGCCCTGGCGTGTGCGTAGCGCTACCTGCTACGCCTACTTCATAAACCGTGAAGCAGGCAGCGCTACGTACACTCCGTGGGCGAAGCGGAGTACTACGCTCGGGGTTAGCCAGTACTGCCGTGTACCTCCACTTTTGTGGAGGCAGCGGAACCCGCTTTTGAGGAGTCCTAATGTTCGCTCAACCACATTGCGCGTAGATCTATGTGCAACATTATATCGCCTTTCACTTGGGGTGGATGGGTGCAGGTACGGAGTCAGGATGAAAGATCGCACGGCATAGGTGCTGTCACCTAAGTATGAGAAGAAAGTAAGTTATTCACAGTCAACAATCGTAGCAACAGGTGTATACTTCAGGGGGTGTCACATGTATTTACTTAGCAGGTAGCCTTCTCCAAATTCACCCACAACGAGACGGGTATAGATCCCACTGTTCCTGAATATGTATGAATCATGCGTGCTCCCTGGGAATTTTGCAACTATGTCGGTGATGATGGAAGAGGCATCACATATCACCTGTACATTTATAGAATGTGTGGATTTGCGATTGCAGTAGATGTACTATGTCGCAGCAGGGGGGCAGATTGGTATATGTGTCCCGTCAATGCAACCTATGACGTGTGGGAACTGGGCCTTCAGGTAAAAGTCCATCTTGGTCTTCTGCAGTTCTGCCTGTGTGCTGGGGAATTGGATGTAGTGTGGCATCCTTTGCAACATGGCGTCCAGGAATATATTGAGAAAACGCGACAGGCTTGGTAACTGTCAGATGCCAGGAGATACTGGCAACAGAGTACCTGTACATGAGTAGGTATTGCATGCGCCCTTGGTGTCTGGTGCTCCAGGAATGGGTGCAGGTCCCGTATCAGGTCCAGGATGGTGTTTGGGTGTAGCCTGTACCTCTCAGGGACTTCAGCCTCTGTGAGTTGGAATAAGGTGATGCGCAATCTGTAGACACGTTCCTGTCGCCTCCATATACTTTGTGCTGCAGCTCGTATCCTTAACCGCCTTGCAATGACGTAGAGGGCCACCATTGTGTCCACGATGATGCATTCTGGGGCTGTTTATATGCTGTGCACCTGGTTACCACCTGATTTGAGTCCATGGTAATTCGCGACTCTTAATTAGCTATTTCTTAAGGATTCGGTAATAGCGATTTTATGTACATAAGTTAGCGAATTTTTTTACCGATTCCTTAATTTGCGAGTAGCTAAATAGTGAGTCGGTGTGGTATAATCACTAAATAAGGACGGGATACGATCATTGACTATATATTTTTGTCTCCCTCCATGTTATCTAGTGTAGTGTTTTACAATGCTATCCCGTCCGCTTTTAGTGATCATAACCCAGTAACCCTGGAGCTATACATAGACACAGGCTTTCCGACTCCCCTGGGTAAGATCTCAGTAACTAATCGGTTGGTAACCTCAGATCAGGGGAGAAGGCTTAAATGGTCAAAGGTAATTCCAGATTCCTTTTTTCTTAATCTCTGCCTGAAGGCTGAACCTGATATTGTTACATGCACAGATCACACTTCACCGAAAGCTGAGATCATTTCAGCATTTGAAGGGATTTGTGGGCAGGTCGCTATGGATCTGACCATTCCTTCGAAATTAAAACCTAAAATTGGCTAAAGGTGGTTTGACGTAAATTGCTCCAGGGCCCACCAAACCTTAATGCTAGCACTGAAAAAAAAACAAAAGACAGCAAGCAGATAGCAATCCTTAGGAAGCATTATAAGTCTACATTTCATATCCGTAAATACAAAATCAAATTTGAGGCCTGGAACGCATTAATGACGGTAGAAGTCATTAAGGATAGTTCGAAATTTTGGGCCATTGTCAACACCCCCTTTTTCACGGGTCTAGGGAACGATAGCTTAGACACTAATATCCCAGAACAACAGTGGTTAGAGCACTTTGAGTCCATTTATGGCCCAAGTGAGACCCAGGATTTGTCCCCTTCTTTAGATAAACATGGGGAACTTTCCACCTTGGTCTTTAATGTGGGAGATGTCGAAAAGGCTATATCGGAGACCCCTACCAACAAGGCCCCGGGTCCTGATTGCGTTCCCGCTGACATGTACAAAGGTGAACCTAAATTTTGGGCCAAAATTTTAACAAATGTTTTTAATGATTCAGTTGCTCAGGGGTTCCCAGAATCTTGGTCACGGTCCACCATTATACCAGTTTTTTAAAAAAGGCCAGAGAGGGGACCCACGTTGCTATAGGCCCATATCTCTGATTGATTCTGCTGTAAAGATTTTGGGCAAAGTGATCTTGGCTAAACTCACAGAATGGGTCAATGACAACGGGGTGTTATCCAATCTCCAATATGGTTTTAGGTCAGGTAGAAGCACCATAGACCAGTGCCTCAACCTACATTTACTGGCAGGCAAATATACGATAGCTAAAAAAGGTTCCCTGCTAATGGCCTTTATGGACCTCAGCTCTGCATTCGATCTGGTCAACAGGTCGAAGATGTGGTCCATTCTACTTGACATGGGTATTGATCCGCGTCTGGTTCAATACTTAGCAGATTTACATCAGGACCTTTCAGCTGTAGTTAGAATCATTCGAGATGGCAAATGTTCCAGACCTTTTAAATCGGATAGAGGAGTCCGACAGGGGTGTATCATGGCGCCGCTACTTTTTACTCTTTATATTAACGCCCTAGATAAATCCCTGGACAAGGCCAGTTTGGACGTTCCTCGTATGGGAAACAAGTCTGTCCCGGTCCTCCTCTATGCGGACGACGCTGTGTTATTATCACGGACCGCTATAGGGCTTCAGAGACTGTTGGATGCATTTGGGGCCCATATGAAATCTTTGGATCTGGTGGTGAATATGTCCAAATCACACGTCATGATAATGGGTCAAAGACCCAGAAAAGCCAGAACCTTTCTTTGCACTGGAGTAGAGGTCTCCAAACTGTCCTCTTTTACGTATTTGGGGGTCTTGTTCGATGAAAAATGCTCCTGGGTCCCCCAATTTAAAGCTAAGAGAAACGCAGTAGTTAGGTCAACTTCAGCACTACTGGGGTTCTCTAAGCGGCTGGGAGCCAGACCCTTCAATGCCATCCTCGCTATCTACCGCTCTAAATGTTTGGCCATTGCCACATATGGTGCTGCTATCTGGGGCTACAAACCTGCGATAGGGGTGCAGTTGGCGGAAAACAATTTTTTACGTACACTCTTGTCTGCGCCCCAATCATCCCCTACATTCTCTATCCATCAGGAACTTGGGTTGGGGTATGTGACTGACCAACTGAGATTGGCCCCATTAGTCTGCTGGATTAAAACATGGCTAAACTCGGAGTTGACTTTGAACCACGAGATCTTGCGGGATTGTGCTGCTCTGGATAATGCTAGTAGTATCCCATGGCTGTCTTATGTTAAGTCTATGTTTGATAAACTAGGGCGTCCCGAAATCTACAATACCCCAGCAGGGATTAAAAAAGAAGATGTAAACTGGGTGAAAACACATTTTTTAACCTCAGTAATGTTGGACCGGGAGCAATTAGAGTTACAAAAACCTATGGTTAAGGCCCATTATTTAACTATTTCCTCCCCATCGATTGTGACCAAACCCTAGCATCGTTGGCTCCTGACCAGATTTCGTTTTAATCTAATTCACCCTTTGTTGGGTAATCATTCTGGTTGGTGTAAAATAGAGGAGATGGGCCCGTGCCAGTGTGACAACTTTTCAACACAGGACACCTTGCACCTTATCATGTTTTGTGATTCTTATAATGATTTACGGAGGAGGTTTCTAGCCCCTCTTCTGAGGGAAAAGGGCTTTATTCAGGTCAGACCAGCCCTTTTACACCTTCAATTGCTGGATGATGTTAGGACCATTTTTTGTGTGGCTAGTTTTCTTGTTGCTGCTGTCCGCCGCAGAAAAAGAACATTGCCCATGGTTAATTTTGATTGAATTTTAACTGGTTTGGTATTTTAACTAGGATTGTGATATCCTGTTGAAGATTGGATTTTTTATGACATTTTTAATCTTGTATTTCCCAATTGTTTTTAGGATATTACACATCTTTTTATACAAGCGTATTTATGCATTGTAATTTTATGATTTTAATTAATCGAATAAAGTGGCTTTGTCTGTCTGTCACTAAATAAGGAATCGGTAGTTGATTTCCGTTATTTTTACTGATTCCTTATTTAGCGATTCGGTGTTTCTGCTCCTACATTTCACATGCTTTTTTAGCGATCGGTAACGCTGAAATTCTGCAAATTTCTGCGTTACCGATCGTTATTTGGCCACCTACATCTGGC
Organism: Triturus cristatus; assembly: GCF_964204655.1. Lineage (NCBI taxonomy): Eukaryota > Metazoa > Chordata > Amphibia > Caudata > Salamandridae > Triturus > Triturus cristatus. The sequence goes on along the minus strand of NC_140585.1, from coordinate 1,338,309,164 downwards.
CCTAAGTGATGTAACCCTAATAGCAGAGAGATCTGAAAAAAGTCCATTTCCCAAACTGTTTAGTGATCTTGCCAGAAAAACTACCAGGTATACGCACCTAAACAAAAACGAACTTACTGAGAATGTAAGCTGAAAACCACTGTCCTGAGTGGAGGTGTATGAATCCTGAGGACAAATAACAAAATGTCTCAAAACTACATTCTCCTGAAAGAACGGTGTATATTTGCCCGCTGACTCCCGTGATTCCTACCTTAGTGGTAGACCTCAAACGAGGTTCCCAACTGTTAACTTGCGGTCACAACATAAACTGCAGAATGTGACAAAACGAATACTCGTATTAGTGTAAACTACTCGTGCGTCAATGAAGAAACCGCAAAGCCACTGTCAACAGGTCCTTACTAGTGAAAGTGGCGTATTCCTCACGAAGTCCACTGAATTCCTCTTGACGACTCTAACCTCTGCATGACAAACAAATGTCCGTCAACACCAAGTCCTTATCTGTGCTATTAATCTAACTGCACATTAATCATCTCACTACGTGTCTTACCCGAACTGGGTATCCGTTCTCTCTTAATGTTCTTCTACGCTGCTTTCCAAAACCGCGATGCCGGCAAGTTCAGCAAGAATCTGCACTCCGGAGTCCCACATTAAACAATGCGTTCTCTCGCGAGAAGTCGTCAAAACGTAAGCACCATCTTAGAATAGGCAATTCTAGTAACGTCAAATTTGACTGTGTGCCATGTATTCATGCACTCGGTGATTTAAAATCTTATCTGAGTGCAATAACTGAAATTATCATGAGCTCCCTTGTTCTCGTTACAACTTTCCTATTCGTTCAGTGCTGGTTAAACTCATCAAGGGACTGTATACTCTCGTGTAATGACATGCGAATCATCAACGTCATTTTGGAATGGGCGAACCCAGTGTGTTCAGTCATTCAAATCAGCCACGTAAATACTGGACTTCTGGCATGTATACAAGCTTCAGTGAATACACATAAATCAAGGCATTCGCAAAAACATATCATAATGCTATGGAATTCTAATTATGAAAAACAGTTACTTCAGGTAAATTGGATCTTCATGTCTTGCGAACTGTATATTCGTTCAGTGATGACAACATACCTCTATAACAGCTCAAACCCAATCTACTGAATTGTAGCACATCCTTTGATATTATAAACTGCACATCAGGTTCAATTGTAAACTACAACCACAACATGCTGTTTTGAAGATAAGCAACATAGTATCAACCTGATAGTGAGTGTGAACATGTTATGTGCATGAGTGAAGAACGTTTTGTGTAAAATTCATAAGAAACATGACATGTCCAATTTGTCATTTAGCCCTGATGGCATCAAGGTTTTCAGTTTTTTAAGCCAATGAATTTCCCTTTGTAAAAGCAATTTGGAATTATCTAAGCCTTCACGAGGAGGTATGTGCTCAATGATTTGAAATTGGATTTGCGCGATAGTGTGTCGAGCTTCTTCCCAATGAAGAGCTAAGCTTGAGGTAGTGCTTTTATTCCTGATCCGGCTTTTATGTTCTGTCAGGTGAGTCTTCATTTTTCTGTCGGTTTTCCCAATATATAATAGACCGCATGGACATTTAATAGAATAGACTATGCATGTCGAATTGCAATCAAATGCTTGTTTTATCTTGATTTCTTCTCCAGTTCTGGGGTGTAACAATGTATCGCCCACAAAAGCATTTTTGCAATGGATGCAATTTCCGCATTTAATTGTTTCGGGTTTAGCGACCGCAATGTTGACCTTTTTGCTTGATAAAATCTCTAACATTATGTGCTCTCATAAAAGCAAACAGTGGTTCTTTCAGCAGTTCCCAATGTTTGTGAATGATTTGTTTTATTTCAGTCAAAACTGTCGAAAATGTTGAAATGAACACAATTCTATTGGTAGTTTTTTTGGGATGCTTCAATAAAAGATCTGCTCTTCTGCACGAGGTAGCACGCTGTAAATGCGATTCCAATAATGCTTCTGGATATCCTCTTTCCACATAATTGCTCTTTTGAATTTCCATGGATTCTAAACTGGTGCTGGTATTTGTAGTGATACGCTGAATCCTCAAAAATTGTGAATATGGAAGATTCCTGATTAGCGATGGTGGATGAAAACTCAAAAATTGGAGTGCATCATTTCGATCAGTTTCTTTTTTTTATAGCCTCGTTGTGATTAAATTAGAGTCTATTTCGATCCATGTGTCAAGGAAAGCAATTCCACTCTTCTTAATGGTGCTAGTGCATTGGATTCTTGCATCTATGAAATTCAAGGTTCTAATATTCTCTTTCAGCATTTCTTCCGTGTTCTTCCAAATCAGGAAGATGTCATCGATAAAACGTCTGAAAAATACCAAACCTTCCTTCCACGTGTTGTTGTTTAAAATGTGATCAAACTCAAATTTGGCGTTGTCTGGGGCTCCTGGAAAGCCCATCGAAGTACCATTAATTTGTAAAAAGAATTCCTCATTCCATTCAAAATAGCTGTTATGTAAACAGAACTCAAGAAGTTCAATCACGAAACAGCTCTGATCATCTCTGGTAGTTTGTCCCAGCAATGCCCATTCAGCAGCCTCAATTCCAAGTGCATGTGGTTTAGAGGTATACAATGAAACCACATCAATGGTACTCAGAAACCAATTTCCGCTCACTTCCTCTGTTAATGATTGAATACTCTGTAGGAAATCATTTGTGTCTTCGATGTATGTATCCCAATTTTTCACTAATGATTGCAGATGTGCATCAATGAATCGTCCAGGAGTTTCAAATAAAGATCCACAGCCAGAAACTATCGGCCTACAGGGAGGATCTGTCATACTCTTATGCACCTTGGGGAGCATATACAGTTTAGGTCGTCTGGAAAAAACGTGTAGTCAGAAATTGTTTGGTCATTTCATCAATCCTCAATAGATCAACAGCTCTTTTTAAGATGGTTGCCAAAAGATTACTTATTTCTATGGTGGGATCATTCTCAAGTTTAGCATAAATGTTGGAGTCATTAACATGAGCATATACTTTGGTTTCATAGAATTCACGATCCATCATCACTAGATCACCCCCTTTGTCAGCTTTCTGAAATACGATAGAAGCATTATTCACTAAATTACGCAGTGTGCTGTGTTCAGCCCGACTGAGATTTTTTCTAGTTTTATCAGCTTTTGAATAGTTGATTTTGTCAAAGTCCTTCTTCACAAGAGTCTCAAAAGTGTCTAAGGTTTTATGCGACACCGGTGCCACAAACATGCTTTTGGGTTTGAATTTAGGCTCTGCTGTTATTGTAGTGGATGGCGCTATGTTGGTGAAAAAGTTTTTTAATCTCAGAATGCGCATGAATTTGAAGAAAGCTATTTCATTTTCCAACTTAGTGCTAGTGTATGTTGGAACAAACGATGTCCCTCTGTTCAAAATCCTTTCTTCCGACCTGGTCAACCAAACTGCCGAAATGTTTATTATGAGGTTTTGTTTTGACTCCTCAGGCCTGTTTTCAATTTTTGTTTTTGTTTTTCCTCTCCGAGTTTTTTTAGTTGTTTTTCTTGATTGTCCTGTGGTTCTCCTGGATCTCCAACCTGGCTTAAAAAGGAACCGATGAGGAACCTCCATGGGTGACTTTGTTGTTTTCAATGTTAATAGATTGACTCCTTGCAACTGTTGTGCTCACAGGCGCTCTTCTAGTGTCAATGTCCTTCTCTGTAGCCACATTTTCTTCTGATGATCCTGTGTTTGTTCTCTTTGTGAATCGCTTTTGGGCATATACTTCCGCCCACGTGTACGCTTCATTTAACTTATAATCTATCGTATCACGCTTACATTTTCTCAACTTCATCTCTTGTAGCTCTTTCCCGTATTTATCTAATTTGACTTTAATTCTTCCAAGATTTGCTTCCAAGCTGTTTCCTCCATTCTTAATGACATGTCTCTCTTGATGTTATAAATTTCTTCCTCCAAATCCTTTATAGTTTTAGACAATTCTTCTATCAAAAGTAAAATCAAGTCTAGGGAGCAGTTATTAAGAATCGCGTACCACTTTTCCATGATGATGTGGTTATGTTGTAATCTGAATAACATTGGTTTCAGTTGTTGAGAGATGGTTCCACTTTGTGCATCAAATGCTTTAGTTTCTTGAATGAGATTGTAAATTAAATCTGCTTCTTCTAGAGTGTAAGCCTTGGTGTTCGCTCTGTTATACATGATGTTAGCGATAGCATCGAACGACATGGTTAAACTTGGGTGCAAAAATCCAATGGTAGGCAGAAATGTACTTGAAAAATGAGAGTGTGGATTATGCACACCTGTTTAAATTAGAATTTCACTCTGATAAGTGAATGCTTAAACCATATTGCATGTGACGTGTGACCAATTTCTGACTAACATGTATAATAGAGTCAAAAGCGGCCAGGTCCATGACAGGCGACCTGGACTCAAATGCGTAAAACGAGGGGGGTTAAATACAAACTAGGTATGAGTTTTTACCATAAATTCTCACACTAAATCAGATATTATTCTACTGCTTTCAGCATACAATTCTTAAAAGGTGGGGGTGCGCATACAATTTAATACTCATTGCATGGGGAGGTGATGTGCCAGTTCCTTACTGCTGTCAGGAGTGGTGATGTGTCGGTTCCTTACTGTCAGGGGAGGTGATGAGTTGGTTCCTTACTGAAAGGGGAGGTGATGCGTTGGTTTCTGGACATGGTGGCTCGGTTCCTTTCTGTGTGAGGAATCAATGTCGAGGGACGATGCGTCAAAAATCCAAACGGGCTGTGTCGTTGCTCCGACAGTGGCTAAGCGGGCGCTGCACCGATTTTCCAGTCACGAAGCAGGTTTTGCGTCAGAGCGGATGTCACGGACGTCAGTGACGCGGTGCTCAGGACTCATGCTGCAGCGAATTTTCTGGTACGCTGCGACAGCGAGCTGGGGACTGGGGTGAAAGCCATGGTCAGTGCTTTCGGCAGGAACCCCCCTTTGGTACAGGCAGCGGTGATGCGTCAATCTTGTGCAGCGATGCATTGAGAAAACAGGCGCTGGGAGTCAATGCATGGATTTTCTCTTTAGATCACCAGGTTACACTTCCAAGGGCCCAGGAACTGGGTCTGGCACCACTTGGCAAGTCAGGACTCTCAGCAGAAGAGCCCAGACACTGGTAGTTGAAGTCTTTGATGGCCTGAGACTTTCTTTTCAGGAGGCAAGCACGTAAAAACTCTTGAAGTACCTTGAAAGCAGGGTACAGAATGCAAAGTCCAGTTCTTTTGCTCCCAGGACAGAAGCAGCAAGCAGCAGGCCAGCACAACAAAGCAACAGACACAGTGGCATTCCCTCATACAGCATCCATCACTTCTTACTGGCAGAATGTCCTCAGTGCAGAAGTGTTCTGATTTTTGGACATCAGGGGTCCAATACTTATACCCCTTTTAGCCTTTGAAGTAGGCAAACTTCAAAGGAAAGGCTTTGTAGTGCACAGGATCCTGCCTTTCTCTGACCTGGATCCATACACACTTCGGGGGGGGGGACAGGCTTGTGTGAGGACAGGCACAGCCCTATGCAGGTGTCTGTGGCAACTCCTCCCACCACTCTAGCTCAGGAAGGCCCAACAGCCTGCTGATGGGCCATCAGGATTTGCAAGGCACACCTCAGCTCCCTTTGTGTGACTGTCTAGAGTCAATGCACAAGAGCCCAACTGTCAGTCAACCCAGATGTGTATTCTACAGACAGGGAGAGGCACAGATGATTAAGCAAGAAAATGCCCAGTTCTAAAATTGCCATTTTCAAACATGCAATTAAAAAAAAAAACTAAAGCAAAAGATGTGTTTTCAAACTGAGAGTTCGGATACCCCCAAACTCCAAATCTACATTTGCTCCCAATGGGAAATTATGCTTGAAAGATATTTCAAGGCAACCCCCATATTACCCTAAAGGAGAGATAGTCCTTGCAATAGTGAAACACGAAATTAACAGAATTTCACTATTAAGACATGTAAAAGAGGTTTAACTCTTTTTTATTAGCAGTTTCATTGTACATACATTTTTAGCTCTGCCATTTAATACACAACAAACAAAGATGTAGTGACAAGGTTCTGATGCTTGCAGTTCTGACATGTCCCCCGCTTTCTTTGTGCTTCACTATGCGAATCAGTCTGTTTGCTAAAGTATGACTAGGAATAACCTGAGGAGGGTAAGAACTTGCATCCTCGACCCGAAACAATGAAACTCCCCCCTTCCTCCCTTAACCCCCATTGGTATGCAGTTTCCCTCAGTCCCGGGTGTTGCCGTCATGAGGAGATTGGGCTCTGTGCCTTCACCTTGTCTCAGAAGCATCCTCTGTTGCTGTTAGTAAAAGGAGACGAAGGTACTTAGGACACGTAATCTCGTTGAATTCGTTGGACAGTAAGGACAGAAGGGGTTTCCACACCTCCCTAAAGCCGGACCACGTGCCCGTGAGAGAGGCCTGTATACGTTGGCGTGCCCCACAGCGTTATCATGTTTTGAAGCGCAGCCTCCAGTGCTAAGCCCATCTGTTTTCCTTTGTTGGACTTCAGTGGAAAGGTAAGGGGATTGGGCAATCCTAGAACTACATAGCCTGGGAATCTCGGAATCCGTTTCAAACTGCCCGTCAATGTCGTCTAAAATCGTCGCCCATGACTTAGCCAGAACCGGACAGTCCCATAACAAGTGAAGTAGAGTCCCTTCCTCCACGCATCCTCATCAGTAAGTAGGGCTGCGGTCCGGATTTCCTTGATTCAGTCTCACCGGTGTCAGATACCAGTATGTAACTATCTTAAACAATGTTTTCTTACTGGCAGTGTTCCTCGCTGTGTGTTTGGCTCTGTAATATATGTCTCCCCATTCCTTCTTCAAAAGTTCCCTATCAAGTTCTCTCGTCCACCGTCTTTGACTGGGGGTAGGCTCTATGAGGGCCGGCTTACGCAGCATGTCGTATAGTTCAGAGTTCAACTTTTTGTCCAATGTCTTTGTGACCAACCATTTTTCATATTTCGTCAGCTTTCTGTGTACCTTCGGGTGTATGTCAGGGTGTAGAAGCCAGTGTCGCACCTGTATGTAGCGATACCGTTCTGACTCAGGGAGTGCGTAATCTTGCCTCAATTGTGTGAAGGGACTAATCTCATCTATATCAAACAGGTGGCCTGCTGCTTTACAAGGTGTGTCTTGCCATGCTCAGAAAGCTGTGGCATCCATTCCTGGAGGGAATTCCCTGTTCTCTAGCAAGGGCATCATTGGGGAAGAAAATGACATGAGCTTCTTCTCCATGTCTACCCCCTCCCACGCGTCCATCATTGCCCTAGTGATGGGGGAGCCCTTTAGGCCTTGCAGCCTATCGGCCTTTTTCAGGAAAGGAACCTTCCATAGAGAGATCTGTGCCAGTGCTCTGCCCTGGAACAGCCACTGCTTCTCGGCTGCCGCTCGGCTCCATTCAACCAAGTATCTCTGTTGAGATGCTCTGTAGTACTTCATCTTTACTGCAGCCACTCGGCCCATTAGCAACAACTGGTGTCACCCCCAAGTCTGTAGGTCGTTCGTGATCTGTCTAGTGAGTTTGTCATAGTTCGTGGTGATCGTTAGTTGGACCGACGGAGCTAGTTCGATCCCAAGGTGAGGAATCAACTTCAGTATTTGAATCCCCATAAACCAATCTCCCGCCATCTGTGAGCCCAGCTGTGTCCCGGCTAGATTTAAAATGTGTCATTTCCCAAAGTTAACTTTAAACCAGATAAACTCCCAAATTATTCCAGCTCTCTCAGGAACGCCGGAACGGACCTCCCAGGAGCCTCAAGGGAGGCCAGTATGTCATCCGCATATAGACCTATGGTATGTCTCTCCCCGCCAAATGGTTTGCCCTCAATGGCCGGATTGTCTCGTATCCTCTGTGCCAATAGTTCAATGTAACGAGCAAACAGGAGGGCCATAAAGGACACCCTGCCTGGTGCCCCGTTGAATGGCGAAGGGGCAAGACGAGATCCCGTTGACCCTGATGGAAGTGGTGGGGAAACTATAACAGCTCGCTATCCATGCTCTAAAGCGTTCCCCTATCCCGAAGTGAACCAACGTGCATTCTAAGAAACCCCAGTCAACTCGGTCGAACGTTTTCTCGGCATTGACCGTCAACATTAATGAGTCCATATTCGTGCGGTGGGCCTTGTCTATTAAGTGGAGGATCCGTTTCGTGTTGTCGCCCCTTGGCAATTCTGGATAAATCCCGCTTGGTCCGGTTCTATTATTCCGGGCATCATCGGACCCAGTCTCACCGCGAGAAAGCCTGTGAGCAGTTTGAGATCCACATTCAGGAGGGACTCTGGGCGGTAAGAGCTACAATTCTTTTTGTTCTTCCCTGGCTTAGGGAGGACCACTATAGACGCTGCCAACATATTGGAAGGAATCGAGCCCGACCCCTCAAATGAATTAAACAGAAATGTCAGGATTGGTGTGAACAGATGGCAAAAGGACTTATAAAAACCTTGAGAAGCCATCTGGCCCAGGTGACTTAAGAGGTTTAAGACGAGCTATCGCCTCCTCGATCTTGATCGGGGCATCCAGTGACTCTGCTTGATCTTTAATTTGCGCTGTCGCCTGTATCCCTTGCAAGTAGGATGACAATCTATGTGACTCATCTTCTTTGGAGTATAAGTATGTGTAAAAGTCCTGAAATGCTCGTGCTATGTCCTTGTCTTCTGTTAGGTTCTCCCCACTGTCAGTCTCAGTAGTCTGCACTGTCTGTTGATTCTGTGCCCTTAGTTTACTTGCTAGCATACGTCCCATTCTGTCTCCACCGCAATGGTAGGAGTCTTTTAGCCTCAGTGCTGCGTACTCTGCTCTGTCGAGGTCTAGCCCCGCCAGTTGTGCTCGCGCCACCTTCAGCTGCCGCCAGACCCTTGGTGCCCCTGTCCGGCTATGCACCCTTTTTAGTTCCAGCACCTGTGCCGAAAGATCAGCCCTCTTTTCCTTACACGCTTTATTCTCCACTGCAGAGATAGCAATTAATTCCCCCCTCCCTGCTGCTTTCAGGGCTCCCCATAGTGAGGCTATTGGGGTATCCGGGGAGTCATTTACTTTGAGGTAACCTTGGATACACTTAGTGAGCTGTGTTTTCACCTCGTCTTTGTGGAGCATCGTCTCCCTTAGTCGCCAACCCCCTTGTGTTCTCTGTTGCGGTGGCACCTGTAAAGAGACCGTCACAGCATCGTGATCCGACAATGTGGATGGGCACATGTCTACCTCCCCTACCATCTGGTTGATCTCTACTGTTCCCAGCAGGGGATCCAAGCGGGCATATGTCTTGTATGCGTGCGAATAATATGAAAATTGCAACATGTGGGGATGAGCCTCCGTTAACAGATCCACCAAAACCAGGGACCGAAGCCACTCTCTGCCTTCCTGTGATACCTCCCTCGTTTGTGAGTGTCGATTACCCGACCTGTCCTGTGTCTTATTCATGACATGTTCAGATCTCCCCCTATGATTGTCTTACGTTCTTGACTGTGCATGACCTCCGTAAGAGCTTATCTCAAAAACTTCTCCTGACCTGTGTTAGGTGCATAGATGGAGCCTATTAGTAAGTTGTGTCCCCCAATCCTGAATGTGTGATCTAGAAGTCTTCCTTTGATCTCGGCCACCTTTGTCCCCACTGTCCCATTGAACCTTTTAGCCACTAAGATAGCCACCCCTGCTTTTTTATCCGAGAGGGATGAAAAGAATTGTGGAAAAACTCGGTATCTCAATCTATGCGAGTCTATGGAAAGGAGGTGCGTCTCCTGGAGAAGGCATATATCCGCCTCCAAGTTCTCTAGATAGGAAAGGATGGACCTCAGTTTAATGGGATTATTGAGGCCTCTCACATTGAGAGTGAGAATTTTCATGGTGGGCCGGGCCATATCTTTCCTTGGAGTGTGTATCGTCATTGTGATGTCCCTGTTTCCAAGTGTTTCTCCCTCCCCCCGCTGTCCCCTTCGCATCTAGTCCCCAGTGCCGATACTCTTTCCTCTCCATGTCAATAAACTGCATACCAGTGTCACACCCTCCCCTCCCAAACCCCAACTGTGAACCTCCATGATTCCCATAATGTCCAAGGCCCGCCAAACCTGATCGCGTGTCCTTGGTATTCAGGAAGGTTGGGAGCATTCTGTTGCCATAACCCCCCCCCCCCAGCCCTGCATATGTCACTTATCTGCCACTCAATCGTTCAGGGTATCTGCTTGTGGGGAAGTCCCTCTCAACAACGTCTCCAGCAACGATTGTCTTTCTTGCGCCATAGTCGTGGGGTCGGGTCTCATCGCTCGCTCTGTGCTTCGCCTTGTGTTGACTTTTTGCCATCTCTCTCTCTGGGGGCCATGCTCTGTCTGATCTCTGCCTTCTTCTGCTGTAGGGCCTCGACAAGTGTCCTGTAGTGAACGAAGTTGGTGTAGCTTGCCCTGCCACTTAAAGATTAATCGAAATGGGTGCCCCCATGAGTACGGTACACCTTGGTTCCGGAGATGTGTTGTAGGCACTCGAAACTCCCTCCGCTTCTGAAGAGTTATCAGGGCCAAATGCTGATATAGAGCAATGGGGTGGTCCTGGTATCGTATGGGTTGTTTGTCCCTGGCAGCTCGTACTATGCGCTCTTTAAGTTGAAAATTCGGAATGTACGCCAGTATATCTGTCAGGGGTGCCAGTGCTCAACTCGGGAGGCCCCCTTGATGAGCTCTGTCTATCTTTATGCAAAGTGCGGTGGGACCTCCAGCTCACTCCTGAAGAGAACTTGTAGGTACTGCGTTATGTCCAGCCCTTCTTCCTTAGGAGGCACTCCCTTAGCGCAAATGTTATTTTGGCGAGAGCGGTTCTCCAAATCCTCTGTGTGTGCTTGGAGGTCCATCTGCTGCTCTTTGAGCCTGAGAATCTCTTGCTGCAATTGTTCTACTTCCGCCCATGCGCTTGTTCTTGATCCTCAATGGAGGCAACTCGTTCGCCCATTGCGTCAATGTCCCGTCTCACCTCTTTCATCTCCCTCGTAATTTCTCCTTTCAGTGCCTGGAAGCCGTCCCTCAGTGTGCCGAAGGATGTCTCCAAAAAAGCGCGAGTGACGGGGCGTCATGGGAGTCTGTGTCCTGCCCCACATGCGTAGTGGGGGAAGGTCTCCCGTCTCCACTGCTAGATGAAGGAAGCTTGGTCAGCATCTCTTTAAGATTTCTGTCATTCTTGCCCCACACCGTAGACATGGCTGCACCGACTCCCCCTGCCTCCCCAGACCGCTGCTCACTGTCATGGAGGGGTATGTATTCTGTCCCCAAGTGGTATCTGTCTACTAGTGTGCCCACCCACTGATCGCCGTCCACGTTGTCTCTAGCGGGGTGTGGGCTCGATTTCAGAATCCCCCGTCAGACGCAGTTCTCTGCGAAGCTGCAGGGGGCTCCCCCCCCCCGACGTTCCTCCCGGTGCGTGCCCAGCCTCCCCAACGGCCTCTGTGCCCGGCTGCCAGAGGGAGGGTCTGGCCACACTCGCTGACTCTGAAGGCCCTACTTCCTGCCTGAGCGCCTCTTCGGTCGTGTTGCGCTTTGCGCCCTCCTGCTGTTGAGCTTTTACTGTACCGCTTCATCTCTCTCTGCAGGGCGTCCTAGATTGTCCTCCGGGGCTCGGCATCGCAAAAATGGTCCCTGACTCTCACTCTGGTCGCAGGACCTCCACTTACGCTCGCCTCTTGCTCTCTTTGCGCTGTGTACTGCACCTCAGCCTCTCACCCACGGCCTGGGCCTCCCTTGTAGATTTATGCAACAGGTTACCCAGGTGTCCCTATTTCTCCTTTTATCCCCACCTGGAGGACTCCTGTACTCTCTGGGCTTTCGCTTGGTCCTCTCGTCGCTCCCTGTCCTCGTGGAGCTTCTGGGCCTCTCTCTCGCAGGCCTGTATTTGGGATGCAATTCCACTCACCTCTTGCTGGCCCTGATTGCAGCACTGGGTTCCTTGCACTGGGCCCCTGGTGGATGAGCGTCTAGTGCATGGTCTCCGTGTGGCCAGCTACTGCCTTCTACGTGTCACTTTGCCGTGAGGGTGTACTTATAGGTGCTCGTTGTCAGTTGCTTCCTCACTCTATTGGGCCCTCTCTCTGCCTCGGGCTCCCTGCTCCGCTGGTGACGCCGTCCCATTCCCTGCCAGTCGATATCTCTGGCTGCCGAGTTCTGGGATGGGGGATGCTGCTGCTCGGCACCCTGTTGTCGCCATGCCCCCGCATGCTCTCTCCTCACTGCCTGGCCCTCCTGTACTGCTCCAGTTTCCGCTGCTGGCGTGGCCCGTATGCCGTATGCCTAGCTGTCTCAGACGGTTGGATGCCATCCTGTGTACCGGCACTTCGTGCCTCTCGTGGGGGCCCACCCTCCGATCGCCACTCACTGTCCCCCTTCAGCCCGCATCCAGTCTCCGATGGGTTTAGCTGGTCCGCAGCTTGCCTCGGTGCGGATCGGAGCCCAGAGCGGCCTCACCAGGCCCATGTCAATCCGACCACCATTTTCCGGCTGCTCAGTTTATCAGGACTCTCTCTTCTCCCAAGATGGGCCCCGCATCGGATCTCAGCTGTTCTCAGATGCGGGCGGGTCAGGGTGTTAATCTCACCAGCTGATGAGACATTTAGAGGGGATACTGCTTTGATTTGGGCCGGAATGTGCGCATGGGAGCGGGGAGATGAGAGAAACGCATCCTGTCCGCTCACCATCTTGACCACGCCCCATGTCCTATCTTTTAAATTCACTGCACCCTGCCCATGGGCCTGCCTTGGGCCTACCTTAGGGGTACCTTGCATGTAGTCTCTTGCCAGGTCAAAATGGCAGTTTAAAATAGCACACACAAACACTGCAGAGGCAGGTCTGAAACATGTTTGCAGAGCTACACGTGTGGGTGGCACAATCGGTGCTGCTGGCTCACTTGTAGAATTTGATTTACAGGCTCTGAGAACACCTGGTACACTTTACTAGGGACGTATTAGTAAATCAAACATACCAATCATGGATAAACCAAACACCAATACATTTTACACAGGGGACACTTGCACTTTAGCACTGGTCAGCAGTGTTAAAGTGCCCAAAGTCCTAAATCCAGTAAAAATAAACTGCAGCACACAGTCAAACAAAACAGGAGGTCAGAAGCAAAAAGACAGGGGAAATCATGCCAAAATATGCCAGGTATAACAGTTTTTATATGTAATACTCCCATCAACATCTCCTCACCTAGTTTTTTCCAGTTTTTTAAAACTTCTTGAAATTGCTCCCTCTTGGTGTGCATGTGCCCCTCTCTTTTCCAGAAATTATGCCCATTTCTTTAGGTCTCTTGTCAGCTTGCAACATTTTGATTGACTTACAGTTCATGGAGCACGCGGACCATTGGTTATATCATTTGTTTAGTATGACTTTGCATGTATACTGCAGGGTACAGCACACATACACAGTAGGAAAAGTTATAAAACGTGTCTAGTCATAGTATTTTGTACTGAAAGGGAACCCTTCCAGTACAAAACCTATGCTAGACTCACTCACGCATCCGTGCACTATAGCGCAAAGGTGTGTGCGTGGTGCTCGGCAGCAACATTCTATACTGGAGAGTGGAATATCTCTATAGATATGGGGCTCTCCTGCTCTCTCCCTGTGACACAACGCATCACAGTACCTTTGGGTGCTGTGTTGCGTTGTGTGACACCTTTGAAAATTTGGGCCTAACTTTGTAAATTATTTCCACTTGGAATCACTGTAGGCACACATATCTTATAGTGGTATAACTTGAAAATATGGAATGGACTGCACTGTCCCATTCTTCCTTTGAACATCCCTTCTCTAGATGCTCAAGAAGTAGAAGCAGAAACAGCCTCTTTCACTACCGGGGTATCATACCTAGAGTCTATTTTCTGGTCAGTGACAAAAGTCCTGTCTTTTTGAACAGCACTGTGCAAAGGATGTATTGCTGGCCTGCCTGACTGGCATGCAATCTTTGTTGTAAAGTCTAATTGCTGTACAGGTCAGTTGCATCAAGCAATATTACATTTAATGAACTTTATCAATGTGGCCTCTTTTAGGTTTATAGTATTAATTTATCAAGTATACTCATTTTCTTTTTCTATATCTGTTTTTGTTTTGTTATATGTTACTCTGACAGCAATTGCGTAGCACTTTTCAGACCTTTACCTGCTTTTTAGCACTTTGGAGTGTGCCTTTTTTAACATTTTCTGGGGTTCTTCCTGATGGAGTCAAGGCAGTCAAGTATGTGGTTGTTGTGTATTCTGTGCAGTGCTTGGTGATGACTTCAACTGGTTTACTTTGCGCTCCTTTCATATGGGTGTGAGTGATTCTCAAAAAGTGTTGGTTCCCATCATTCCAAGTGGGTGAGAGGCTTTCCCTTGGACAATAGTTTGTACTTTTAAAAAACAACCTTTATTTGTCATTTTATGAACACATAACAATGAACCATGAAGCAGCAACTCTGCAAGATGTAGTTCATTCACATCAGAGTCACACAGGGCCCACATCAATTGTCAAATGACATCATTAAAATATTGTAGGGGAAACAAAGACATAGCTCTCCACCAGAGTAAAACATCAGAAATAAAATACAGTTCGCACAAAACATCCCGACATAGCGTGCCCTAGTGCTACATTAATTCATCACTGCTTTCAGCATTGTCCCCCTCCTCGCCTCCCTCCGGGTCCAAGAACGTTTGACATAGCAAGCCCCAGGCTTCCAAGTCGACTAGATGTTTGGGATCAGTTCTAATGTGATGCATTTGTGTTTCCTCTGCTACTGCCCATTCTGAGACATCTCTAACCCACAGCACCTTCAAAGGAGCTCTCACCCCCATCCAAGTATTGGCTACATATCTCCTTGCCAGAACAAGTGCCAGCTGCATGAATCTATATGTCATTGTATGTTTCTTGGGGAGGACCAGCAGCCCAGAAAACAGTCAAGGCGCTAGATCATACATAAGGGAAGTGACACAGTTCAACCTTACAATCACTCTCTCCCAGAAGGCCACCACCTGCCCGCAACCCCATGGTAGATGCATAAACTCTGACCCCCACTGCCCACAGGGAACACATTGAGGAGCGGTCCAGACTAATTGTATTCAGGCCCACAGGTGTCACGTAGGTGTGATGCATGAAGTTGAAATTGACTCATTTGAACCGGGCGTTGGTGGACACTGTCCTCAGTAACTTTCAGTCCACATCTGAAATAGGGGTCCCCTGATTCCCCCTCCCAGGTGCTTCACACCTTCAGCGGCGTCCTCACTTTATCAGCCTGCAGAGCCTTATATATGAGGGAAATAAGATATCTCCCTAAACCCAACCTCAATACCGTGCCCTAAGTAGCCATGGTGGACGGAGCCGTCAGATAAGATGGTCAGATCCCCATCACCATGTCAGATATGCACTGCATAATGAAGAAAGGGCCCAGGGCCCAAAGCAAACAGATCCTCTGCCTCCTCAAAAGACAGAAACACCTCACTAGGATACAGATCCCCCGCTACTTCACCACCCTACTGCTGCCAAGAGGGGTAACGGAGCCATGAGCCATAATGGCAGTTCTTATGAAAAGGATCTCTCCTGATCATCACTGGTACCACTCTAGACCATACTGTGGCTGTTTGCCTTATCACATAAGGTGAGTCAAGAGGCACCAGGCACCCACCATCAGGCACACAGGAAGCTTGTTCCCATCTACCATCCCCGCCAGCAGATCCTTCTCTCAGTTCCCTCCCTCCTTAATCCATTTCACTACATGCTGCATGTGAGATGCATAATAATAGTACCCCAAAGTCGATACACCAAGGACAACCTCCTCATACCCCCTCATCAATGTCAGGCGTGCTGCCCTAGTCTGCTTTCCTGACCAGATAAGCGAGGTGAGAAGGGAATTTAACCATCGTAACACTCCAGCACGCAGGGGACACAATGATTTCTGAAACACATACAAGCATCAAGACAAAAACATCATCTTGAAGACCGTAACTCCACCAATCAAGGATGATGGCAGAACTGGACAGATGCCCACAGGGAGCCAAGGATCCTCTCTATATTATATTCCAGCTGTTTCCTATGTGTATGCGCCACCATCATACCAAGATACTGAAACTTCTCCATCTCCCATCTCAACCTCAGGCCAGACAATCATTCTCTGGGCATCAGAGTAAGTGCTGCAAGCAGAAACAAAACATGAAAGACTTCCGTTTGTTGATTCAGAGCCCAGACACCTTACCAAACTCACACAGCAGATCCAACAATACCACTACAGATGTGCGAGGTCCACTAAGAAAACAAAATGCATCAGCAGCATGAAGAGAAATGATATGCAGAGAGTGCCCTGACTCAATATCCCATTTACTCAGTACCATTTAGACCTGCACTGCTAAAAGCTCCACAGCCAAAGCAAAGAGCAGGGGCGATAGAGAGCACCCTTGTTGAGGACCTCATTTAATATCCCACCGAGCATACCTGTGCTGGCTAACTCTCACCACACCCCAGGATTAGTATACAACTGAATCCATGCTTGAAACTGCGGTCCAAACCCCATGGTTCTCAAACTCCAACAGGTACCCCTAATCCACCGTGTCAAACGCCTTCTTAATATCAATTGGTGCCAAGACTAAGCCATCCTGTCTGCCCTCAACCTCATGCAGGATATGGGCTAAGGGCCTCAGAGTCATCGTCATGATACAGCCCGGTATAAACCCACACTGATCTGCATGCACTATCCCCAACACCACAGATCTCAGTCAAAAGGCCAGGACCTTCCAGAGTATTTTAACCTTCGTGTTTATCATTGTGAGAGGTCAGTATGCCCCGGGATCAGACACCACCACCCAGCTTTCGCAGCATACAGATAAGGTCTTCACACATACTAGGCAGTAGCACCCCGTTCTCCTTAGCTTCCAGAAAAACCTCCAGTAACTGTTGCATCAGTGTTGCTGTAAAGCCTTGGTAAAATACAACAGGGAAACCAAATCCCCTCCTGAGCCTTGTTCCCTGGGAGCAACCACAAAGCAGTCCTGTCCTCCTCCAAAGTAATCACCGCATCCAGTTCCTCTATCTTCACTGCGTCCAATCGAGGCAGCTCCAGTAGGGCCAGAAAGGCTTGAACCTGATCCAACGAACTACGAGTGCCTCCCTATACACCCTCTCCAGGTGCCGCTGAATGGTTGTCACCACTTTAACCATCGAGGATGCAACCACCCAGCCCGGCTCTACCAAATGTATCACAGGGAGCATAGCACTCTCCCTCTGGAGTAGCCAAGCCAGCATCCTACTTGACTTGTTCCTCTCCTAGTGCAAGCGCTGCTGTAGTGTAGTTCCTATATTCCTGATAGGCCCTGCGCATTGGAATAATATACACTATAGTTTTGACATAGGACTGAGGTCAGTATGTCTCTATCGAGTACATTAAACTTAATTACTTGTGTGTGTCAGCTAACTCAGACGTCACTAGAAACTTCTTGAATAAACAAGAAGGAATTAGTTTCTGACAACCGCATAAACATGACAACTTTGTTTCCCTTAGAATCGGAACAATCTCAGAATCGTGGAAACAATAGATAACAGTTTCACTCAGTCAATCGTGCATGCTTCGTTTCTACAGAGTTACACAGAAATAGATACATGGGCGTTTCAATAAAAAGGGTTTATTGAACAGTCTTATTTCTCGTGCAAGAGATATGAACTGCTACAATCGTAAGACAGATTGCGAAGTAAAATATGTGCAGCGTTAGCAGTAAGATAAAATAATACTGCAATAGCATGGTTTATAGCTATGACAGATATTCATAAAAATACATACATAAATAACACAGGCTAAAACGTTAATATTCATCTGATGCTTCTAGCTAGTTTTACCCCGGTGTACCTAACCTAAGTGTAGTATGAGGTGAGAAGTAGGTGCTGTTTGTCTATAGTCTAGTTTTAGCTATAGTTGCCAAGATTTGCCAAAAGTCCCTGTAGGTCCTAGCCCGCTCCATACCTTAGAATGAGTGAGGTTGGAATTTCTTTCCGAGTCTCGATCTCTAACACCCCGCAAGGGGAGTCAGAAACACTGGAGCTGGATTCTCTGCGAGGAGGATGACAGCGTCTGGTCAGTGCATCAGGCGGGGACTTGACTTCTTTCCGAACTTGTCATGGCGAGCCGCGTCGTGCAGGTAGATAGCAGAACCGTCGTTTGCCATGGTAAGTGAAGGTATATTTATACCTTGAAGGTGTTTAGGAATGCCAGTGTTGACGTAAAAGTCGGGCATAGGAACATCAAGAATGAACCCCTAAGGAATAGATGTTCATGCATAATAAATGAGTTCTTGGAAAAATCAATATCCAAGCAAGGGGAAGTCCTAAAGGCTTAAGAGTCTGGTTTTCCAAGAACTCGTTGTGACATAGATGAACGGATGTAGGTGGCCATGCCTGTATTTGGTTAGTATGGATAATGCCTAAATAAGGGTAGGATTTCTATGCCTAAATATGGGCAATGCGAATTGTGCCTATATAAGGACATAAATCGGGAAACCTATATACGGTATCTAAATCGACACCCAACACTGCCTATGCTGGTTAAGTGTATACGCATCTAATCCTGCGCACCCTCAACTCCTCACGCTGAGTCACTGGATCATTCATGTCCCGCCTCTGCAAGTCAGCCAATTCCCCCTCCCCCACCTGCAATTTGCATAATAGCTGCCTGGGCACTCCAAATGTCAAACCCATGCACTGCCCTCGGTTCACTGCCTTTATGGCAACCCACTCAACTAGATGTGCTGCTGGATCCCCAATTGGTCTGCAAATAGTCAGTTACAGACTGCAATAGCGTATCCTTGCCCACCGTGTCAGCTAATATATCTACCGGGAAATAGCAATTCTGCTAGTGTACCACCTCCTCCCACTCTAACTCCCCAAGCACTGGTGCATGATCTAACAAGAAGCATGCCAAATGCTGCACCCTCGAGATAGCCTCTACCGGGAAGTCGGCTGTTAATATCCTATCCTACCAACTGTAAGTATGAAGGGTAAATGAATGACAAGTAAAAGCGCTGTCTTCCGGTCTACGTGCCCTCCATGCATCCAGCAGCCCCAAGTTTGTAATAACTTTATGCAACGCCTCAGTCATATGTAGCTTCGTGTCAGCCCTGGGAGGACACCTGCGCTGTTCGCTATCCTGGACACAATTGAAGTCCTCCAAGCAAATGCGTGGGCCATCAACCACAGAACCCGTCAGGTCTTGCAACCCAAAGTAAAATTGAGGGTCATCAATATTTGGTTCATAAATATTAGGTAACAAAAGCACCCTCCTATCCAGCCTACCCTGTAGCACAATAGAATGTCCCTGCACATCAGCCTCCAAAGAACTAGGCACAAACAGGGTCCCCGGGCCTCCCAAACCAAAACCCCCGGGCATAAGAGAAATAAGAAGTGTGAAACAATACACCCTTCCACTTCCTAGCCACCACATCAATCTCCCCATCTGTGAGGTGCGTCTCCTGGAGACTAGCGATGTCAACCCTAAGGCATTTCAAAAAGGAGAGGACACTGTACCTCTTAACATAAGAACCCAGACCCAAACATTCCAGTTCAGTATCCAAAACCTTCCTCCAATTCAAACAATAAAGCCATGCCAGAATACTCCATTTCCCCCATACCTCAACAATCTGCGAGGAATGCTGCTTAAAAAACTGCACAATGAACTAAAAAAAAAACAAACAATCCCACCCTCTCCAAAACAAATGTAGTAAAATAGTCATGTTAAGTAAGACCACCTGTACCATGTGCCAGGACAACAACACAAAATTCCTGACTTATCCAACTAGGATAAGAACCCTAAACACCCACCGTTCCCTCAATCTGCAGTAGAGTTGTGTCTGCCACCTGCATGGCGCCATCTGTGAAGGAAGTAACCTGCTTGGGGCCACCCGGGTCTCCTCGGACCACCTCTCAGCCTTCCATACCAAATGAAGAGTCGGAAGAATCAGTGGAGAATTTACCAATAATAGTTTTATTCAAATACACTCAGAGTGGAGCCCTGTCTGCACAGTCTCGAAGAGTGGTACAGAGGTAACTGAAAACAGCAAGCATAGAGATACATTATGTACATTTCGTACCCGGGCAAAGGCATGCCCACAGTGGAATTTTCCAGGCAGTTGCAGCTGGACAATGGAATACAAAACAAATAGGTTTCGGTTCTCGTATCTCACACAACCTAGCACAGTCAAAGGTCGTCTCACCCTGCGCCTGCCACCAGACAAGTGGGAGAGGGCCTCTATCTAGTGAGAAAGGTATTTACCAATATGAAAAGTCTATTCATTACTGAAGCAAAATCTAACATTACAGAAATTAAACTTAACAGAGGCTTTTTCTCAGAAACAGCAACGGATTATTTTCGATCATGATTCAAAATGGCGCCTGAACAGAAAATGGTGCCGCAGATGCTAACTTCAACCCAAGGGCTGTCCTTCTTGCCCATGTCCAAATGAATCTATCGGGCATGTACTCTTTGCCTGTAACGCATAGTCTAAGCCAAGAAGCAAATGGCTAGCTCCTGTGTGCAGGCAATTAGGGACTCGAAGCTCTAAAGATGCCCTTCAGATACTAAGGTCAGATGCTAGACCCCTTTTGGCTTGTGCCACTGTGAAATTCCTGGGCCATTTTTGGGCGATTAGAAGGAGGGCACAGATACAAGGGCCGATCGGTATGAACAGCTAAAATAGATTGTGCTGATCAATCTAGATTGCAGGGACTAGTTAACGCTGCTATATTTTTAAATCTTAATAATTGTTTTATGGCTGGATTTTATGTATTTTATTCTGTTTTGCAACCAGTACCAGAGCTTTGTTCTTAAACTAGGGGCAATTCCCCCATTCTTTTTCTGCTTAGTGTGCACACTATCAACTGGAAATTGATTTGCACAAATCTCGATGATGCACTTGCACTTTACTTGCACTTTATTTCCATTATCATGTTAGAGACACCAAAGTCATGAATTGTGTGGAATTGTTTTACTCATTTGATGCTAATGTCAGTTTATCGCGTCAACTTGAGCATTTTTATTCCCATTTGTACATTTGCTTTCCGAAATGCCCTCTCAACCCAAAATGACACACTCACGATTTCTATGGTTGTTTCTTTTATGGTTTGTTAAACCGAAATAAAGAATTATTTGTTGTTTGTTGGTAACTCATATAGGGCACTGCGTAAGCAATCTCGGGTCCATTCTAACATCTGCCTGAATCATGACTGTATGCAATTCTTGAGACTCATCATCCATCAAGCCCCCTCCATTGCAGCACCTCCAGTCACCATGGGCCCTTGATCCCCCAAATGGCCATGGACTCCCAGGCCACTGGTCGATCCACCATCCCATATCTCCACCAGTCCCTCACATACTGGGGTCACTCAAAAAGTAAGCCCTCCCATTAGCAAGAACCTTCAATTTGGAGGTATAAAGCAGCATATACTTCAGGTTCATAGCACACAACTGTTGCTTGACACCAAGGAACAACTTGCATTGCTCCTGAACTTTTCTCTCATAATCTGGGAAAATGGCACTAACATGATTGTCAACTCTCGGTATCTCCTATTCCCAAGCTGCCCTTAAGATACAGTCTTGGTCCCTATAATTCAGTATTTTGGCTATATTAGCCTGTGGGGGAACCCCAGACGGAGGACCGGCACCAGAGCCCAGTGCGCCCTCTCAACCACAAAAATAACAGCGAGTCCTTTCGGCTGCAGCTTAATCCAGTGCTCTAGGAAGTCCACCGCCAATGAGACTTCTGCCTGCTCGGGAAACCCAAGGAACTGCAGATTAGAGTCCCTAGTGACTGTTGCCATTTTATCCATTTACTGCTTAAACGTAGTGACCTCCCCATGCAGTGTCACAATGTTATTCTCAGCATTTGTCACCGTCTCTGTGACTTTTCGTAAATCGGCTCTAATCAAGTTCACATCAACAGATGCAGTTTCAATCTTATGCTCCAGTGCTGAGCGCAAACCCTGTATAGCAGCCAGCAATTCAGCCCATGAGGGGTCCCCCTCAGGCTCCGTAATCCCCCTATGAATCATCTACTGAAGTGCATCCTTGCAGCCTCATGGATGTTCAAAAGGCAGACTCGAGCTGCCTATGAGCTCCACCACATTCCCCATTCTCTGCCGCTGCTTTCAATAGGGCTCCAGGGCACAGGATACTTTAAGGAGTGTCACGCTCTACGTCCTTTAGGCCATCTTGCCAGGCCACGCCTTGACAATATGTTGATTTGGTTAATGGTTTATAGGGAGCCATGCTATAAGATTCTGGTGCTCTCTTGTGAGAGTGGGCAGTCGGATGTGGTATTTTGTATATGTGTGCAATGGATTATGCGAGATGTGTTTGTGGTGTTGGAAAGCTCCCTAAGACTGCAAAGTACTGTCTCATGTTTTTGCAGCAAAGTGAACATTGTTGTGTGTGGAACTGGTTCTTCTATTGGGAAGCATCACTTTGCCTACTAAAAGGCTTTGGTGCTGTGTTGTGCTTGTGAGAGTGTTGGTAAGCCTGTATTGGATGTTTGGTTGTGTCTGGGAATTATGGTGGTAGGAAAGGAGTAGGCTTCATTGGTTGGCAGAGTCACATTGCCATCCCAAAGGTTTCAAAGATGGCGCATGCACAGAAGGGCTTGGAGAAACCAGTTTAACATGTTCTGGAGCAGATCTAGTAACTTGTCATGCAACACAGTGCAGCAACCAAAGTTGCTGCATTTCGTGAAAGGGGTAGAGCAGAAAAGAGCCATAGCAACTAAGATATGGTGCTGTTTTTCTCTCTCCATACAATGATGCACTTTAGCCTGACTAAACCAATGCACAAACACTTTCACCATAGTACAATCATAGGTTTTGTGCTGGAATGTGACCCTTCTGTACAAAATTTAAGCTTCAATACTTTTCCCACTTTGTATGTGAGGTGTACAGTGCTGCATGTATGCAAGTTGGAAAAATGTGGAAATCTTTAAAAGTTGTTCCACTGTTATGACTGCCTCAAGGAAGCATATTTTCTAGACACAAATCCTCGTCTATAAACGTTGGGAAATCGATTTGTGTCAAAATCCATTTGTGGTTGCATTGGAACGCCCATATACCACCCATGGTATACCCTCTTTACGCAATGTATGCAAAGTAGTGCTCTTTCCATTACTTAAAACATTTTCCACCACAAATCATGTTTTGTGTGGGAAACTAAACCCAACTATGCGCTCTAGTGTTCGGAATGGGTGGGGACTTTAAAGAAGAGCATCGGGAAGGGGACAGGTAAGTGGGGCTGGGGCCAGGCATGGTTGAGGTTTGTGGTTGTTTTCAGGGGGTGGTGGGGGTTTGGGGTAGTTTTCAGGGGTAGTGGGGGTTCGGGGTCGTTTTTAGGGGTGGGGATTCAGGGTAGTTTTAAGGGGTGGTGAGGGTTTGGGGTAGTTTTCAAGGGTGGTGGGTTTGTGGTAGTTTTTAGGCGTATGGGGTTTGGGGTAGTTTTCAGGGGTGGGGTTGGGGTCGTTTTCAGTTGTGGTGGGGGTTCAGAGTAGTTTTTAGGGGTGGTGGTTCAGGGTAGTTTTCCAGGGTTGTTGGGGTGCAGGGTAATTTTCAGGGGTGGGGGGTTCATGGTAGTTTTCAGGGGTGGGGGTTGGGGTAGTTATTAGGGGTGGGGGTTTTTGTGGTAGTTTTCAGGGGTTGGGGGTATGTGGTGGTTTTCCGGGGTGGGAGGTTAGGGGTGGTTTTGGGGGGGTTTCGGGGTAGTTTTTAGGGATCGGCGTTCAGGGTAGTTTTTAGGGATTAGGGGACGGCGGGGTCATATTTAGAGCTCAGTGGGAGGTCGGGTAAATTTTTTGGGCTTAGGGGAGGGTGGGATAGTATTTATGACTGTGGGCAGGGAAGTTTTTAGGGCTCGGGGGGAAGAGGTTGGTTTACAGGAGGGAGGGGGTAGTTTTAGGACTCAGGGTGTGGGCAGTGGGGCGGTTAAGTCTTAAACTCTGAAATGTGTCTACCATATATGCTTTGACAATGCATAAATAAATCGTTGTAAAGACATTCGTGCTTAAGACTTGCGTTGTACAGACTGCGTGGAACCGGCATGCGTGGTTCCATCACACAACCCTCAATGCCACCTGCGCACTGCAAGGAGAAGGTGGGAGTGACCGTGACCATCACGATGCACTAGGAGCAGCACAAGTGATGTCCACATTGTGCTGCGAGACTCGCACAGGCCTCAATCTGGTGTCTGTGTGTCACGGTTTATGTATTAATAATTGGCTGACATGATTTAATAGTTATTATTAAGCAGCTTCCAACTGCTCTCACCCGAGGCCGGAGTGCCACAGGGGAGCTCATCTGAATGTAATGTTTAGCATCTGAGACCCCGCCCCGACTGCCTCAGAGGCGTTACCCTGTCAGTGAGGTGGCCCGTGAAACTTATATACATCCTATCCGATAGCGCCATCATTTGAATCCGGAGGAGGGCACCACCTCACTGGTGCAGTGCACTGCAGCTGAAAGTGTGGTACAGACATGATTCTGATGCAGATCACGGGCATGATCAGTGTTTCCATATTCGGGCCTCTCAGGTCCACGTGTACATACACAGTGACTGTCAGTGAAAGGGCCCGCCGGTCGGCGCGGGCAGGATGTTTTTAATTTCGAATTCCTGCCACAAATGGGCCGGGCCCTCATGAACTGCTGCTGCCGCTGGCAGAATTATATTAGAGAACTAGAGTCCTCAGTGACCTCCCCGACGGGTGCTGCCCTCCCCTGTCATGGGGTTATGTCCACAGTCCTGTGATGGTGAGAGCAGACACAAAGCATCCACGCCATACTCTCCCACTGTGACTTACACGGCTGCAGGTGAGATGCAATGCACCACTGTACAGTCTGCAGAGGAGACAGCATCATCTCTGTCACTGCCGCAGCTCGCTCCCGTCTCTAGCACCTCACAGCACTGTCTTGAGCAGCTGTCTGCCGTGACAGTGTCTACAGCCACCAGCCCAAGGCGACAGACATTATTTTCCCCAGCACTGTCACAGTGACTCTGAGTTGGTAAGTCAAAGATAACGATGGTGATTACTGTTCCTGCTGCAGCGAGATCGGAGTTTCCTCTAGGGCCAGTTTTGACTCATCATAAATAGCACAGATGGCCAATACACCTGCTGGTGTGAGTAGCAGTACAAAACAGATTGAATGCATGTGAGAGACTAGACTGCCGACTTTGGTGCTGGAAACCAGGGTTCGAGCCTCGGGGTCGCGTCCACATCCTGTGATTCTGGGAACATCACTTAATCTCCCCGTGCTTGAATGTGTAATGTAAATACGGTGCTCGTGTAAAGCGCTGCAATACCTTCAAGTCGAGTTCGCGCTATATAAATATGCAACCAAAAAAAAAGAAAAAGAGAGGTGCTATGGAGAGATAAGGGGCAGTGTTGGAGGTTGGTAGTGAGGGAACCAAAGGAGGAGGCCATTTGGATATACTGCATGTGTGTGTGTATATATATGTTTTTATTGAACTGCGTATGTATTTGCATATGGGCACAGAACATTAAGGACTGTCTCTGAAAGACATGGTTATTGTTTAATAACATGGTTACACATTTGTTTTACAGTATGATCAGCTTACAAGGGCACTGGGTTAGTGCCCTTCTGTTCCAGGTGCTAGTGCAGCAATTTCAAGATCTTCTGAGAGTTTCTCGTTGCTCATATAGGTGTAACTTCTGATATGTATCTGTTTCCATGGACTTCACTGCTTGATTTTGGATTTGAGAAAGTGTCATTCTATGTGACACACATAGTTGTTAAATGTCACTCATAAATACACTTAAACTATAAAAATGTCACACATAAGCTTTCTGAAACATTGGCAGCTATTACTGCAACAGTATCACATGTAGCATTAGAAGCACCACTAGGGATGCAAAGGTAAAGCGTGCCCTGAATCATCTTACTGTGAGTTTGCATTATTAACACCCCTTGGTTCTCCCATAATTCCCACTGATTCGTGTCTATCGGTTCTTCACACATTTTGCAATGCATTGCAAGTTGTTTTATTATCAGAAATGCGGTTTCAAATTAAGTTTTGCACACGTGCAAAAAAATAAAGCGAATGCAGTTTGCTACATTTTAACCGCTTGCGTAGTAATGAAAGAAAAATTAGCTCTATTTCAAATTGTACATTATTTTGCATCTGGATAAACCAAGGTAAAATTTAGAAATATTGAGAGGAACAAGGACATAAAGAATGTGCAAAAATTTGGGGGTGAGCCATGTTTCCTTGATGAAGAGTGCATAAAGCTAAAGTGATGAGGTGCCTGGTGTCTGAAGTATAGAGTATTTCAAAGCATATGTTAATCAGCATGAGTTGCAGTGTGAATACAGTAGTTTGAGAGTGTGTGGTGCTTAGTGGGATGTGTATGATTTTGGCTTTATGTACTGTGAGGATGTGGTTTGTGCATGTGGTCTAGAACTGGGTATGACTGGAGGTGAATAGGGAAGGATACTGGGCAAGACATATGATTAGATCTAACTAGGTAGATGCTAACTGAAGTTGTATTGGAGCACGGATTCTGGCTAGGGGTGGGCGTAATTTGCCTAATTTGCTGTAGTGTGATTATGTGAAATTACAGCAAAATATTTTGTGGAATTAAGCGAAGAGCGTAACCCAGCATTTGGTGTTATTTTCTTAGCGCAAAATGTATCCGCACATCCACAACGAACCCAAGGAGTCATTTTATGCTAAGAATGAAGCACTAAATGCAAGGGGAACATGAAAAGCAGCAGCCAACAGTGCTAATACACTCAAAGTTTGTTGTTCCTGTGCTCCTATGGTAGGATTTCTATTTCAAATTACTCATAATTACGTGATCAGGCGTATTTGCGTAATGTTTGGTAATTTTGCGCCAAAGGAGTAATGCGAAATTATCAAAATTACTTCAATTATTCCAGCGAAATTAAAATTTCACTGAGGCCTTATTCTGACCCCCAGCCCTTCCTTATCTACTAGACCCAGACATACTTTTTTTGCAGTGGCAATGGGACACCTTTAGGAGTCAACTAAAGTAGGAGAGGATACAAAAGAATTCAGATGGAAACCTGTGATGCCACTTCCTGTAGCGACGGCTTCAAGGATATTCAGTTATGTCACTTCCTGTGAAGATTGAACCTTTGAGATGCAGTGTTGTTACTTCCTGTAGGGATGAAGATTGTGAAAACTGCTGCATGCATATGAAATAGTACACAATCTCTGCTAATTACCCAACGGTGGGCAAAATAGTACACAATCTCTGCTGTTTAGCCGGCCATGGACTATTATGTGTACATTTGACAATCGGACGGATAGTTTGAAGGAGGTCTTTATTTGGCAGGCCATAAAGAAAAAAGGAACTCCAGGCATTGGTAGTGTGGTGGCCATCTTGTAATGGGATGCATCATGTGTAAAACATTTGAAAGTGAGTGCATATGTAAATGTACAATAGTTTGTAAATAGGTAAGTGCATGAATTAAGCTGAGCTGCTTACAGATGAAAAAAACATAAAATCAATTTTGAATAAAAACATTTCTTGTATTTTATTATTCAAATAAGACATGTAAAAATCAAACAGAACCTTCAGAATATGGCATAGAGATATTTGATGCTTCAGTCAGGGAGTATTTAGCTATTAGCAAAGAATACTGAGTAGGGTTTTAAAGCATGTCAGATCAATGTTTTATTCACTCACTAGAAAACATTGCTTTTCAATGTTAATGATGCTTCTTTTTATGTATTTTGAGGACTGAGCTCTTTTTGGGCTTCTTATGGAATGCCTTGTTCTAGCTGTAGGCTTCTGTTTAAGGGGGATTGTGCTTGCTTAGTATTTCAAATCTGGAAACATAGCATCAGTCAACAAGCAGCAGCAAACAGGGAATGTATACAGATAGGTGGTATCCTTGGCTCCAGAGGGAGGGAGCCGTACAGTATGAAATTGGTGTTTGGGGGCACAGTGCTTTAGGGCACTTGCTGGAGGTAAATTGAGTAAGACACTGTAATGGGGCTTCTATGGAGTGAGGAAGTGAAAGCCGTAGACAGGTAAGTAATGTGTCTGGGTTATTTACAAGAGGAGATCACTCTACTGCCTGTGAATAAACATACCTTTATAAACCATTCAACCAGCAGAGTAGGTTTAGGGCATTGACATACATGCCAACCCTCCTGATGCAGGTGTGAGACTACAGATTTCAAGGTTAGTCTCCCGCCTCCCGATTCCTGCATGCAAAAACTCGATTCCTTGTTGGGCTTCAGCTTCCAGGGACTGGTTTTGTGCGACTCAGTGTTCGCTGCCAGTAACCCACTCCTGCAGGCGAATGCACAACATGTTTGTCACACTCTTTCTCTGCCTGCCATACTGCTTTCTCCGTGCTCCTGCCAGGTAAGGAAAAAATATATATTTGCATTTCTTATATCTGATCCTTCAGCAGCGCGCTTGCAAGTCCCATACATGCCAAGAGAACCGATTCAGGCCTCAATAGAAGTCAGCGGGAGAGACACATTATCCCATTTTTTTTTTAAATCTCCCACTTTCCTCTTCTAATATGTTGACATGTATGCATTGATGCTTATTGGTCCCATGTCATGCCACACTGACATTTTAGTCATCTGCACAATGCATCTTGAGAATGATAGTTTTGATTTTTAACCTGTTAAGCAATTATTTAAGTGGGCAAGGTCCTACCTCTGCAGGTCCTCATTTCTGTACTTGACAGTGCTGTCTCAGCAAAAGAAATCTGGAACCCCCCCCCCCCAAAAAAAAAAATGATCTGTGTGAAAGGCTTGCAGGCTGACCTGAGTAAAGTCATTGTGGATTGGGAGCTGAGGAAGGAAGCTGGAGGAGGAGGAGGATGAAAAGTAGGAGAATAAGGGCCAAGAGGTGGAATACTAGGAGGGCTAGGATGAGTAGAAGAAGAACCAGCCCAAGCACCAGCCTATGAAGACCAGAGTTACCAATGCCAGAGAGGACCAGGAACACATAGATAGATGAAGAGGAACAGGACAATAAAAAACAGCACTAGGGGTACCAGGAACAGGGTGAGAAAGATCAGAAGGGCTAGGAGGATGTGTAACAGGATAATCAGACCCCTGTGGTCAAGAGCCTAAAGGAGCTGAAGGACCAACGTAGAAGGAACAGACATCCCTGGACCATAACGAAAAGGAGGGCTATGAGTGCATGTGCACACTGACCAGGACCATGGTGATGAGAACAACAGCCATTAGTAGCAGAACCAAGTAGACAGACCAAAGATGACTAGTACCGGGAGATCAAAGGTGAGAAAGACCAGGGACAGGGCGGCCAAGACCACAGACATCAGATGTAGGAGGACCAAGGGGCCAGAGTCAAAAGGAAAAGAACCAGAAAGACCACAACCAGAAAGGACAAGGTCTAGCGGACATACAGACCCTAGATTAGAATGACCAGGGGATTATAAAGGACGAGTCTAGGTCCTGTGGTACCAGGCTCAGAAGGTCCAAGAGAGCCAGACTCAGGGGGATCCTAAACCAGGGTGACAAGAACTACATGAACCAGGGTGGTTCACAAAATATTAGGAAATAGGAGGACCAGTGCCTGAGGGATGAGGAAGACCAGACCCTATAGAACCATTGCTCAGAGGATCATGAAGGAGCAGGAAACCAGGAGGACTAGTAGGATGGGACAGGGGGACTGGGGACTTGGAGGGTAGGGAAAACAAGGCCAGTGAAATTAGCATCAGAAGACCCAATACATGAGGGTCAAGCAAAGGA
The DNA here is from genome assembly GCF_964204655.1 of Triturus cristatus. Lineage (NCBI taxonomy): Eukaryota > Metazoa > Chordata > Amphibia > Caudata > Salamandridae > Triturus > Triturus cristatus. The sequence continues at coordinate 1,338,279,398 of NC_140585.1, read as the reverse complement.
GTACCATAACTAAGACCAGAACTACATGGACCAAGCTGACCAGGAGCAGAAGGGTTAGAAAGAGGCAAACAAGGGGACTAGATAAACCAGGGGAGCCGGACCAGGAGGACTAATGGATGAGAATTAGGGTGAGGAGGATGAAAAAGCCCAGGACCGGACGTCTGTGAAACATATGACCCAGGATCTAAAAAACTAGAGGCAGGAGTATATGGGACTGATGACCGGTCAAACCAGGAAAATGAAGTACAGGGCCAGGAAGTTCTTGGACTAGCATGAACCAGTAGTCAAGGAACATCAGAACTGGAAAGGGCTAGGATGATCTGTGTCAGAACAAGCTATTGCAGAGATTGGGGGCAAGGAGCAAACCAGGGCCAGAAGAATCAGGACCAGATTGAGGAGGACTAGAAGATCAGGACCTGACGAGCAATGCCAGTGTGTCAAGGAATACTAGGATAAGCAGGACAGGGATTAGGAAGAACAAACGGGTAGGACAAAAAGAACCCAGAAGACAAGAGCAAGAGGATTATGTAAACTAAAAGGATAATGGCCAGGAGGGCTGGAGACAGGCCTAGGAGATCTAGTGTCTTGTAATAAAAGAACGCTGGAACTCTTTTGGTTCCCACTGTACACTGTAGTCCTGTGATGTAAGCGTTGGAGGGATGATTGAAGGCATGCTTAGAATGCTGTGTGCTGACCTACACACAGCAGAATAAAGATGTGTTAAATTACTCTCAATGTGTGGCATACTTATTGGTGAGTGCCTAGCCTGGCAGGACGCTGCAACTGGCGACGAGATAGGGGGTCTGAAGTCGGTACACTAAAAAGCTCTTCCAAAGAGTTTGCCGTGGTCCAGAAAGCTGTTCATGTGTGCCATATGTGCTGCAGTTGAGGTGTAGAATCATCTCTGACACAGGTGGAGCTTCAGCGCAACGTCAACCTGTGTAAATGCTGGAAGATAAAGAAAGCAACATTGAAAGTCTACATGGTGGTGGTTTACATGGTTGTGGTCAGGAACTGAATGCAACTCACACAAATAAAAGGTGCTATGCCATTACGCAATGTAATGCCATATGCTATACAGAGTGAGAACCCTAAAGGTGGATGCAACCAGGTTACAAAAGCAACACACCAATATTTAGTACATGTCAATTTGAAATTCATGCTCTACGAAGCAGAGATTAACTAGGTGTTTGTGAAGAAACATTTAAGCACAACACCAATCCAAAATATTATTATCTGCTTTCATGGACAAGTGGAATACAAGGTTGATCTACTTACTAAATCCATTAATGAATCACCGTGCCACAACATGCTGCGAAACAGCCCCAGAAGGGGGGTCAGGGATTGTGCTCACAGGGTTGTCGCCAGAAGAAGCAGCCCACTACTAATGCTGCTGCACAGTGGCCCAGAGCAACTTCCCAGACAGTCATCAAGTAAAGTGCTCAAATGGAGTGCCAGAGCGAGGTCCAAGCTCTAAAAGTTGTTTGATAAGGATGCTAGCATGTTGCAAGGCGCTAGAGAAGCTCTGTCTAATCAAGTACCACAAAAAGCGCCTGAAAACCACTACTGTGCACCAATGTATATATGGCTGCTGCATTCTTAAAACAACCAACTGCATTTTATACTGCCAAAAGACACAATACTGGCAATAGATGGATAGCATGGTTAGAGACTTTTGAAGACTTCATAGATTTTATAGATGAAAAAGATGTCAAAAAGATTATAAAGTATCTGAGGAACATGCCTGGTGAAGGAGTAGAAGAAGCCATGAAAAAGATACCAGAAGTAGGTGAAGTGACATACGATCCAATCAAAACATCATTGACTGTCAAATTTAATCCAGTGCCAAATGTGGGTTATGAAAGATATGTATTCAGTCAAGAGGACCAGAGACCAGGTGAGACCATCGATGAGTTAGTGGAGAGACTGGATGTTCTGGTGAAGCACTGTAAATTTAATGAATTTAATGATGAGAAATCTACCCACCTCAGAGTAATCAACGAATGTCTGTCAGATTCATTTCTACGAAGAATGCTGAATGAAACTCTGAGTTTAGTACAAGACAAGGCTGCTTATGCTGAAGAGCGTGCTAATCGTCAAGCGACTGACATGGCGGCCGGAGACGCCAAAGTGCATCAATCATGAGCATGAAAAGGAAGCCAAGGTGCAAGGCTGAGGGACACCTGGTGATGTCTATTCAGAAAAAGAGAACATGTTACAGATGTGGATTGTCATAACCACAAAAAGGTAAATGTCCCGCCATTGGACAAACATGCCTTGGCTGTGGTAAAGCAAACCATATTGTTACAACTTGCAGGCCGAAGAATTACAGTGTGAAGTCAAAATTGCCGACCAAACACTACCTCATCAACATTATACGCACTCCCACAAGGCCAAGCGGTCACACCAACTGAGGTAAATCGACATCAAACAAAGTCGATCGTCGCCAAAATCGTGGACAAAGAGTTCTTCTTTCTCAGTTTCCAGTGAGAGTGACAATGATAATTGTGCGATGCTGAGGTTTACCTCAGAAAAGCATGCACATATGGGACTGGAATATTTGAGAAAAAACTCTAAGTGAAGAAAAATCGACATGAAGAAGCACAAAACAAATTCAAACATTTTCCATAGATAACTAAGAAAATGGGTGTTCGTTACTATTCATAATTGACAGTGGTGCGTCAACAAATATCATGCCTGAGGAGAAGCACCAAGAACTGTCTCTGTGACCAAAATTTACTAAGTCAAAAACCTTCGTAGCCATGATGAAATACATGACAAATGTGGTACAAGCACCTATTCATGTACTTCAAGGAACAGCTTCAGGTGCCTGTTTGTTGGGTTTTAATGCTGCTTCTGATATGAGACTAATATCAGTGAACTACAATATGAAGCTCATCATGAAATTATAAGTCAATTTTCTTAATTATTTCATGGACTAGGAAACTCAAAACAGTGAAATTAAAGTTACAAATAAATCAGAATGTTTGTCCTGTTGCTGAAAGACACAGACGAATTGTGTTTCACTTGCAAGATGCTGTTGAAAAGGAACTTAATTTGTTACTTAAACATGACATTATTAAACGGTTCACTGGTCTGACACCATGTGTTTCTCCCATTGTAGTAGTGCTCAAATAGACAGTGAAGGACCTGTATGCATATGCGTTGACATGCATCAGGTCAACAAGGCAATTGAGAGATACAGACATCCCGGTCCTCACATTGATAATATGATAACTCAACTGAATGGTGCAAAGTTTTTCTCTCGACTCGACCTAAATAAACAATATCACCAATTGGAGCATGAAGAAAAAACCCAGATTTATTACAACCTTTTCCACAAATATTGGTCAGTTTCGCTATAAACAATTGAGTTTGGCACATTCTCTGCTGCAGAACGTTCCCAAGATGTCATTCGACGCATCATACTGCCTGTAGTAAATGCATTTAGCTATAGTGATGACATATTCGTTTTCAGATCAATGAGAACAAGGACAACTCAAACCAGGAGGACAAAGACTAAGAGTGCTAGTACACCAGACGTAAGATAGACCGGGACCTGTGGTACCAGGGCTAAGAGGTTGATGGTGATGAGAACCAGGGCAAGGTGACTAGGACCAAGAGGACCACGAAGGAACAGGGTCAAATGAGCAAAGACAGGTAAAACCATGAAGGACCATGATGGCTAAAAGGCAAAGTTTACTATAAGAAGCACAATATGACAAGAAGGACTAGGACGACCAGGACCAAGGAGACCAAGATAGCAGGTGGGTCAGGTCCAGAAAAATCCAAACTATAAGGAACAAGGACAATGGGCACAGAATGTTGAGAAGGACAAAGAGTATGCATAAGAATATCATGATCTTGGCCAGGAGTGCCAGGTACCTGAGACCAGGGCCACAGGGAGCCAAAGTCAGAATAAAAAGCTGTAAGAGGACCAGAAAACAAAGAACTAAAGGGACCATGAAGATCAGGGGTAAGAGGATCAGGACCTTGAGTACGAAGACCAGGAGGATAAGTGTGAGAAGGGAGTAAAAAGAGGATCAGGGCCAGGGACATCAGGACCAGGATGATCATAGCCTGGAGATCCATCCCACAGGGCTAGGAACAGGAGGGCCAGGAAAATAAGCAAGGGTATGGCCATATCCCGGAGGAGCAGATAAAGGAGTACATTGATGATTGTGTGTAGTAGCACAAGGACAAGCAGCAAGATGACCAGGGCCAAGACGATCAAGACCGGACCCAGGAAGACAAGATCCAGGCCAATGGGACCAGGGGGGCAGAATACGCAAGGGAAATGAGAGGGTCAGTACCAAGAATAATAGGAGGATCAGAACCAGAAGGATTAGAAGGATCAGCACCAATAAGATCAGGAACAGTCCAAGGAGTGCCAGGGAAGGCATGGCCATAGGACCAGGGCCCAGAGTACCTACTGGAGCAGAAAGGCCACGGCCTGGGGGTAGCAGGACCAGAGTGAGGATAATCAGGAGGGTCAAAACAGCCAGAGCCAGGCAAACTAGGGGGACTTGACCTGGATGTCCAGGACGACCAGGACCAAAATGACAAGGCCCAAAAGGGCACAAGGATGACAAAAGCCATGAGGACCCAGCTGGGTGGCTAAGGCTGTCTAAAAACAGGATGACCTGAGCAAGGACAATCAGGACAAAGTGGACAAGTTATTCCAAGATGACAACAAGCAGGAGGACAAAGGCCAAGAGTAATATCGCATTTTGGAGGAGGACCCAGAGAACTAGTCAGGTCAGAAACAGGTGGACTAGGGCCATTAAGACCAGGGACCAGATGGGTGAGGATTAGTTGCATGAACAGGATGAGAATGAGCATGGAACAAGGCTAGGAGGACCAGAGAGTTCAGAACCATGGGACCAGGACTTGAAGGTCCAAGTAAAGCAGGAGGACTAAGAATTTGGGCATTAGGACCACACTGGTGAGGATCAGGGAAACCAGGACAACAAGAGACACGAGAACCAATGGAGCCAGACCAGGACCGAAATGACCTAGCCCAGTCCAAGAGGACCTAATAAGGAGGACCAGGACCAGTGGAGGCAGTACCAGGAGGACCACAGGACAAAGAACAGTGCAAGGATAATCAGGATTGCCCAAACCAAAACGACAAGGAGTACCAGCACGACGAGAACCAGGACAACAGGGCTAGGTGACTAAGTGTTAGAGTCGGGGATCTCTGGTTGGCGCAAGGTTGCCCTTGTGTCAAGCAGGAACCCTCTCCTCCACGTCAGGGTGCAGGATAACCCCTCGCGAATGACCCTTGCTCACCCTCTAGGTGCGTGGCGTGAGCAGCCAAGGCGATTCCTCAGGCGTTGTTGGTTAAGCACTTACAATCGTACACACAGTAAATACATTAATCCCCCCAGAAACGGACACCAGACTTGGATATATATAAAAATACGATTCTTTATGTAAAAATAAGGTATATATATCTCAGCAGACTTATCACAAGACCAATAGCGTTTTCGCTATGCCACCAGGTTGTAAAGCAGGCAAATGTTCTTTGTTCTTAGCTTCAAATGGAGACTTTGTAGTCTCTTGCAAGTGTTACTTGTGGTTCCAGTACTCACAGAGATCGGCTCCTGCGAACGGGGAAATAAGGCGTTGCGGGCCCCGAGCCCGATACTGGAACTTCTTTCGTGATGTGGAGAGTCGGCACAGGTCGGTGCGACTCTCAGCTTGGGAAGTGTTCTTGGGTCCTCAATCAGCAGGTGTGGGCAAGTAGGCAGGCGCGGCCAGCGACCCTTTAGCACGGCGGTGCCGGAGGGTCTCCACAGCGGGGGCGGCGCGGCCTGAGATGTCCGGGGATAGCGAAGCGGGGTCGCAGGGCACGGTCAGTGCAGCTGGGTGAGCCGGCGTAGATCACAGTCGTCGGACGGTTTCCGGCGGGAGGGGTGATAGCGCGGTCAGCGCGCTCCAGTAGCAGGCGGTGACAGGGATGCAGGCGACCTGGCCCGGGGACAGAGAGCGGCTCTGGACGGAGCGGGGCTCTCACGGGTTTGAGGCAGGCAAGCTTCTGAGTGTCACGGCCCTAGGAGGGGCGATGAGGGGCGCAGTCTCTTTCCAGCGGGATGCACACACGGCTCGAATTGGAGGACGAGCAAAAGCACAGAGAACCCACTGTTCCTGGGGTTCAGTTCAGGGGGCAAGCTCAGATCAAGCCCTTGGAGAATGTTCAAGCACAAAGTAGCAAAGTCTTTTCAGTAGTCTCTTCCTCTCCTTTCTCAGCAAGGCAAGCAGCAGGCCAGCTCCTCCAGCGTCTTCTTCTCCTTCTAGTCGGGCAGAGGTTCTTTGTGGTAAACAGGATTCCGATTTCTTAGGAGCCAGGTTCCTACTTTTATACCATGGTTCTTTTGTTCTTTAGCGCCAGGGGGCCTAGGCCTGGCTCAGTCCAGTTCTGGAGCACTTTGTTATGGTGACTCTGCTCTTTCCTTTCAGCAGCAGGGCAGAGACATCAGCCGCCCCACAGGGGGTGGCGCCGGCTTTGTGGTGGCAGAGCACAGGTCTATTCAAGAGTCAAGGTGTACTCCTCCCACCCATCCAGGTGTAATCTCTCTACCCACCACCTGGCAGCCAACCTGTCTCTGGGGATTTCCCAACCCTGCTCCTCACTGTTGCCAGGCAGAACACATACACACAGCAGAGGCGGACTGAGATGGTCAGGTCAGTAAATACTAACTTTCTAAAAGTAGTATTTACAAACCCAGGATATTAAAATAAACTTGACTACAAGAAGTATTTTATTATTCTGAGTTCAGGCATACTAAACTTGACACTTCTACCATGCTCTCTGAGTCCACTGGGGTCACAGCGTCGGCGTGATCCCGGCAGCCCATCCTGGCCTATGGAGAGCAGGTAGCCTTCAATAGTGAAGAACGAAAATGGCTGTAATTCACTACTAAGACATGCCACACACATCAGGGCATGTCCTACCTTATGCCTACAATGCACCCGGCCCTTGGGCCTACCAGAGGGGTGGCTAATATGTAAGTAAGGGAAGGTTTAGGGACTGGCAAGTGGGGGCACTTGCGCAGTCAGCGCGACGGTCCCGGACCGCGCACAGGGTCTGCGGTGGCAGGCCCTAGACACACTTTACAAGGCCGCTTCCGTGGGTGGCGCAACCAGCGCTGCAAGCCCACCAGCAGCATTGGCATTCACGAGCCCTGGCACCCCTGGTGCACTTTACTGGGGACTGACAGTGAATCCAATAAACCAATCGTGGACATCAATTACAGGTACACTTTACCTAGGGAGCACTTGCACTGCGGCACGGATTAGCCGTGGCGCAGTGCCCTGAGCGGACAACACCAGCAAAACAATCGAGGCACACCATCAAAAAGTGGAAGGGAAACTCACGCCAAGGTGCCAGGTCTAACACGTGTCCCCTCCAGCTGAAATGTGGGGAGAACTACCCTTGCCCAGGGGGTTCCTCGTCACTAAGGCGGAAATACCTGGACAGACCGTCAGCGTTGGCGTGATCTGTACCAGGACGGTGTTCCACCGTAAAGTCCATACCCTGTAGGGAGATGGACCCCCTCAACAGCTTCGGGTTTTCACCCCTCATTTGCATCAACCATCTGAGGGGCCTGTGGTCCGTCTGAACCCGGAAGTGAGACCCAAACAAGTAGGGTCTTAGCTTCTTCAGCGCCCAGACCACAGCAAATGCTTCTCGCTCAATTGCACTCCACCTACTTTCCCGTGGAAGTAACCTCCTACTGATGAAGGCTACGGGTTGGTCCCAGCCCTCCTCAGTCATCTGTGAGAGAACAGCCCCTACACCATGCTCTGAAGCGTCTGTCTGTACTAGGAATTCCTTGGAGAAGTCAGGGGCCAAGAGCACGGGCGCCGTGCACATGGCAGTCTTCAGGGTGTCGAAAGCTTTCTGACAGGTGTCAGTCCAAATCACGTTCCTGGGCTGCTTCTTCGAAGTCAGCTCTGTCAAGGGGGCAACGATCGTTCCATAGCCCTTGACAAACCTCCTGTAGTACCCAGTGAGCCCCAGGAAGGCCCTCACTGCGGTCTGCGTCTTGGGGGGTTCCCAAGCCAGGATGGTCTCAATTTTGGGTTGCAAGGGTGCCACCTTGCCACTCCCCACTTGGTGTCCCAAGTATACCACGGAACCCTGCCCGATCTGGCACTTGCTTGCCTTGATCGTGAGGCCTGCTCGGCGCAGCGCCATCAACACTTCCCAGAGGTGGCGCAGGTGTTCAGGCCAGGTGGCACTGAACACTGCGATGTCATCCAGGTAGGCGGCACTGAACGCATCCAGCCCAACCAGTACCTGGTTGACCAACCTCTGAAAGGTGGCAGGGGCATTCTTCATCCCAAATGGCATGACTCGGAACTGGAAGTGCCCATCTGGTGTAGAGAATGCGGACCTCTCTTTGGCCCCATCGGTCAAGGCGATCTGCCAGTACCCAGACGTTAAATCAAACGTACTGAGGAACCGGGCAGCCCCCAGCCGATCAATGAGCTCATCAGCTCTGGGGATGGGGTGCGCGTCAGTCTTCGTGACTGAATTGAGTCCTCTGTAGTCCACACAGAACCGGAGTTCAGGTGTGGCTCCCGGCGCAGCAGCCTTTGGGACCAAGACCACGGGGCTGGACCAAGGACTGCTGGAGGACTCAACCACCCCTAGCGCAAGCATTTTGGAGACCTCCTCCTTAATGCAAGCTCTGACCCTGTCAGTTACCCTGTAAGCCTTGTGCTTTACAGGTAAGCTGTCTCCTGTGTCCACATCATGGACGCACCAATCTGTGACACCAGGAACCAGGGAGAATCGGTCGGAAAACTGTCCCAGCAAGTGGCGGCAGTCTTCCTGTTGTTCGGGCGTCAGGGTGGGTGAGAGGTTAACTCCATCCACTGACCCATCTTTCTCAGAGGCCACTAAGAGGTCAGGAAGAGGCTCGGTCTCCTCTTCCATTCCATCATCAGTGGCCAGCAGCATGCCCACTTCGGTCCTCTCTAAGTGGGGCTTAAGGCGGTTAACATGTAGGACCCTCAAAGGGTTCCTGGGAGTCTGCATGTCCACCAAGTAGGTGATAGGACTTTTGCGCTCCACAACCTCAAATGGACCGGTCCACTTATCCTGAAGTGCACACGGCTCCACTGGGGCCAAGACCCACACCTTTTGTCCAGGTTGAAGCTCGACCAGAGTGGCATTCCGGTCGTACCACCGCTTCATCTCCTCCTGGCTGGCTTCCAGATTTGCCTCAGCAAGTTGCCTGAAACGCCGAGTCTGGTTTCGGAAGGCCAGCATGTAACTATATACATTCTGGGGAGGTTTCCTGGGAGATTGCTCCCAGCCTTCCTTTACCAAACTCAGAGGTCCTCTTACCGGGTGACCATACAGAAGCTCAAAGGGGCTGAACCCTAGAGACTTCTGCGGCACCTCTCGGTAAGCGAAGAGCAGGCATGGCAAGAGGACGTCCCACTTACGCCTCATTGGACCGTCCAGGCCCATGATCATGCCTTTGAGGGTTCGGTTGAATCTCTCAACCAACCCATTTCCTTGGGGGTGGTAAGGAGTGGTGAATTTGTAGGTTACCCCACACTCCTTCCACAGGGATTTCATATATGTGGATATGAAATTGGTCCCCCTGTCGCTCACCACCTCTAGAGGGAATCCCACTCGGGAGAAAATTCCCATCAGTGCCCGTCCCACCACGGGGGCCGTCACTGTCCTCAGAGGGATGGCTTCGGGGTACCGGGTGGCATGGTCCACCAAGACCAGGATGAACCTGTTGCCCAGGGCTGTCTTGGGGTCCAGAGGCCCCACAATGTCAATACCCACTCGTTGGAATGGCGTACCGACCACAGGGAAAGGTTGCAGAGGAGCCTTATGCTTCCCTCCGCTCTTACCACTTGCCTGGCAAGTCTGACAGGTTCTGCAGTAGGAATCGGAATTCTTGTGCATTTGGGGCCAGTAAAAGTGGGTGACAAGCCTGTCATAGGTCTTGTCCATCCCCAAATGTCCTGCTAACGGCACATCATGAGCCAGCCCCAGTAGGAAGGTTCTGAACTTCTGGGGTACCACCAGCACACGGGCTGACCCAGGTTCAGCAGCCTTAGGCTCGGAATACAGGAGGTCACTCTCCCAGTACACGTAGTGTGTTTTGGCCTGAACACCATTGGCCTGGTCTGCAGCCTGTTGCCGCATACCTACGAGAGAAGGGCATTCTTTCTGCTCCCTGCAGAATTCCTCCCTGGAGGGACCTCCTTCTTGCTGCCAATGGGTCAGCTCAGGCAGATCTCCCAGTTCGGCAATCTGTTCCCCGGTAGGCTCCAGAGCATCCCCCTCAGGGTCTACTTCCTCCTGGGCCGTGGGAACTTCGGGGGCCGGTTTCCCGCGCCTCCTGCGCCTTCTCCCTAAGGCCGGTTCCTGGACCTCTCCCTCAGGCTCCAGGACCCTCTCAACACCCCTACTGGCTGCCATGGACCGGGTGGTCACGCACTCCCAGTCGGGTAGACCCACCATCCTCAGATGCGTGGTCTTCTCCACCTTTTCCCAAGGGGAACTCTCCAGGTCGTTCCCTAGCAGACAGTCTACAGGCATGTCAGTTCTCACAGCGACTTGTAGAGTACCAGAGACCTCCCCCCACTCAAAGGGAACTTGAGCCATTGGACAACGACTCTCTACGTTGTCAGCATTGACAACCCTACAGTAGGCATTGGGTACAATCTGCTCTTGAGACACCAGGTGTTGCCTCACCGAGGTCACGCTGGCTCCTGTATCTCTAAGAGCCTCAACCTTCTTTCCATTGATGGTCACCACCTGCCCATATTTCTTAGTGTTAGAGGGCAGGTAGGTTACAGGGACCATCTCACTGTCTCCTAGCGAGACTAGGGTCATCTGCCCGGGACCCACACCCTCCTGGACTGCTACTTCCTCCCCAAAGTTAACACTAGCTACTTGCCGGGGTGGAGCACCAGTGGGTGCGGTCTTACCAAACAGGCGACACTTAGGATCAGAGGCAATGTGACCCGGGTCACCACACTTATAACAATTGAAGGGCCCCTTTGGAACAGGTCTACCTGTCGGGGCCCCGTTCTGCTGCGGGGGTGGGGGAGGCTGAGAACCCTTCTGCTGGTTCCCTTGGGAATTACTTTGGGGGCCTTTTTGGAACCCCTTCTGTTTACCCTTGTCCCCCCCACTCTTCTGCTGGGGACCCTGCCCACCTTTGGCGGAGTCTCCCACTTGACCCTTGTGGACCCTGGTGCTGAGCCAGCGGTCCGCCTCCTCAGCAAGCTTCCTCGGGTTGGACAGCTTGCTATCAATCAGGTGCTGGCGTAGCTCAGGAAAACATTGACTGGACAAGTGCTCCCATGCAATTAAATCAAGCAGCCCTTGATAATCACTCACTTTGCTACCCTTCACCCAACCATCCAGCGCTCTGCAGAAAAAGGTCACATATTCCACATACGTACTCTCAGGGATCTTCTTGGTCTCCCTGAACCTCTGTCTATATAGCTCAGGAGTTAACCCATACTTGGTCATTAAAGCTTCCTTCATATGGGGGTATGAGGTTTGGAGATCTAAGGGTAAATCTAACAGTGTGTCACGCCCTTCAGCAAGGAACCTTCCCCACAACCCCGCTCCCCAGTCTTTCTCAGGGACCCGGTGTGAGGACATGGCCACCTCGTAGGCCCTAAACCACTGCCCTATGTCATCCTTTCTGAAATACTCCTTTACTACATCTTTGGGGATGTACACCTTGGACTCTACCTGCGCTGGTGGAGTGCTGTCACCAGAAGGAGCGGTGTCCAAACTTTTCGCCTTCAGCTCCAACTCCTTCAATCTGATATCATGATCCATTTGGCGTTGTTGTGCCTCCAGGGCCAACTTCTGCTTTTCCATTTCCATCTGTCCTGCCAACTTTGCCATCTCCATTGCATGCGCCCTGTCTGCTGCCCTGTCTGCCAGCTCCTCTGGCGACCGGACTCTGCTGGGCTCCTCAAGGTTGTCGGGTGGAACGATGTCCCCCGCATTCCGTAGGTCTCGTGACTCCTTCCAGGCTCTCAACGCCTTGGTGTACTGGGGCTTCCTCTTGCATCCAGCATTGGGGACTCTGAATTGTACACTGTAGCCTTTCAATTGCTCCATCGTGTAGCCTTCCAGTCTCTCCCAATCCACCTCATCGATTCCAGAAATCACAGAGAGGGCCCTCCCAGCGGAGTGTGAGCCAGGCATGGTTGCAGTAATGGCAGATGTCTCAACAAAGTTCAACAATTACAAACCTGTGGCTGCGTTATTTGGTCTGCTCTCACTATCTGGTGATTAATAATTCACTGTATGCAAATTACAAGTGCAAATCCGAAATCCCACCGCTGCCACCAATGTTAGAGTCGGGGATCTCTGGTTGGCGCAAGGTTGCCCTTGTGTCAAGCAGGAACCCTCTCCTCCACGTCAGGGCGCAGGATAACCCCTCGCGAATGACCCTTGCTCACCCTCTAGGTGCGTGGCGTGAGCAGCCAAGGCGATTCCTCAGGCGTTGTTGGTTAAGCACTTACAATCGTACACACAGTAAATACATTAATCCCCCCAGAAACGGACACCAGACTTGGATATATATAAAAATACGATTCTTCATGTAAAAATAAGGTATATATATCTCAGCAGACTTATCACAAGACCAATAGCGTTTTCGCTATGCCACCAGGTTGTAAAGCAGGCAAATGTTCTTTGTTCTTAGCTTCAAATGGAGACTTTGTAGTCTCTTGCAAGTGTTACTTGTGGTTCCAGTACTCACAGAGATCGGCTCCTGCGAACGGGGAAATAAGGCGTTGCGGGCCCCGAGCCCGATACTGGAACTTCTTTCGTGATGTGGAGAGTCGGCACAGGTCGGTGCGACTCTCAGCTTGGGAAGTGTTCTTGGGTCCTCAATCAGCAGGTGTGGGCAAGTAGGCAGGCGCGGCCAGCGACCCTTTAGCACGGCGGTGCCGGAGGGTCTCCACAGCGGGGGCGGCGCGGCCTGAGATGTCCGGGGATAGCGAAGCAGGGTCGCAGGGCACGGTCAGTGCAGCTGGGTGACCCGGCGTAGATCACAGTCGTCGGACGGTTTCCGGCGGGAGGGGTGATAGCGCGGTCAGCGCGCTCCAGTAGCAGGCGGTGACAGGGATGCAGGCGACCTGGCCCGGGGACAGAGAGCGGCTCTGGACGGAGCGGGGCTCTCACGGGTTTGAGGCAGGCAAGCTTCTGAGTGTCACGGCCCTAGGAGGGGCGATGAGGGGCGCAGTCTCTTTCCAGCGGGATGCACACACGGCTCGAATTGGAGGACGAGCAAAAGCACAGAGAACCCACTGTTCCTGGGGTTCAGTTCAGGGGGCAAGCTCAGATCAAGCCCTTGGAGAATGTTCAAGCACAAAGTAGCAAAGTCTTTTCAGTAGTCTCTTCCTCTCCTTTCTCAGCAAGGCAAGCAGCAGGCCAGCTCCTCCAGCGTCTTCTTCTCCTTCTAGTCGGGCAGAGGTTCTTTGTGGTAAACAGGATTCCGATTTCTTAGGAGCCAGGTTCCTACTTTTATACCATGGTTCTTTTGTTCTTTAGCGCCAGGGGGCCTAGGCCTGGCTCAGTCCAGTTCTGGAGCACTTTGTTATGGTGACTCTGCTCTTTCCTTTCAGCAGCAGGGCAGAGACATCAGCCGCCCCACAGGGGGTGGCGCCGGCTTTGTGGTGGCAGAGCACAGGTCTATTCAAGAGTCAAGGTGTACTCCTCCCACCCATCCAGGTGTAATCTCTCTACCCACCACCTGGCAGCCAACCTGTCTCTGGGGATTTCCCAACCCTGCTCCTCACTGTTGCCAGGCAGAACACATACACACAGCAGAGGCGGACTGAGATGGTCAGGTCAGTAAATACTAACTTTCTAAAAGTAGTATTTACAAACCCAGGATATTAAAATAAACTTGACTACAAGAAGTATTTTATTATTCTGAGTTCAGGCATACTAAACTTGACACTTCTACCATGCTCTCTGAGTCCACTGGGGTCACAGCGTCGGCGTGATCCCGGCAGCCCATCCTGGCCTATGGAGAGCAGGTAGCCTTCAATAGTGAAGAACGAAAATGGCTGTAATTCACTACTAAGACATGCCACACACATCAGGGCATGTCCTACCTTATGCCTACAATGCACCCGGCCCTTGGGCCTACCAGAGGGGTGGCTAATATGTAAGTAAGGGAAGGTTTAGGGACTGGCAAGTGGGGGCACTTGCGCAGTCAGCGCGACGGTCCCGGACCGCGCACAGGGTCTGTGGTGGCAGGCCCTAGACACACTTTACAAGGCCGCTTCCGTGGGTGGCGCAACCAGCGCTGCAAGCCCACCAGCAGCATTGGCATTCACGAGCCCTGGCACCCCTGGTGCACTTTACTGGGGACTGACAGTGAATCCAATAAACCAATCGTGGACATCAATTACAGGTACACTTTACCTAGGGAGCACTTGCACTGCGGCACGGATTAGCCGTGGCGCAGTGCCCTGAGCGGACAACACCAGCAAAACAATCGAGGCACACCATCAAAAAGTGGAAGGGAAACTCACGCCAAGGTGCCAGGTCTAACACTAAGGAGGCCCAAGAACGGCTAATGCAATGATGAGCCAGGGTCAGGAAGGACTACAACCAGGACCCCCAGATTCAGGAAATCAGTACCAGGGTGACCAGAACTAGTCAGACGAGGGCCAGGAGGAGGATCAGGAGAACTAAAACAACCGAGAAAAGGAGGACTTGGAACAGAACTAGGAGGAGGACCAATGCTTAAAGGCACAGAAGGATCTGGAAGTAAAGAAAGGAGACCAGGATCTAGAAGACACCTGTGTGAGTCTAGGCCACATGTATTAGGATATCCCTATTGTAAATGGTTCTCATTCATGCTTCTTATACTGCCAACCCCTAAAATTCCTCACCTCTGCAGCCCACGCCTAGAACTGGTAAGTATTTGCTGAAAAATCAGAGCATGCAAAATGAATAAAAAGTCTGGGCTGTTACACACTGACCTCTGAGTATAGAAGACACTGTCTGATGCTGCCACAGTAGTCTGAGGTGCAGATTTACTAAGACATCATGCAAAGCAAAGCAGTAAGACAACTTGCTACATTACATAAAAGAGTGAGTAGAAAAGTGCCACATCTACTAAGATATGAGGTATTTCTGCTCTCTCCCAGCACCTTCGCACTGTGTGCTGCATAGCATCAACAGTGCCTGCATTACGTGTAAAGCTGTTTGTGTGCAGGAAGAGGCACCTTTCTACACAAAAACAATCCTTTGTGGCATTTTGCTCTTTCTATGTGTGCTGCAGAATGCAGTACGCCTAGGAAGAGGGTGTAATGAGGAGCAATACAAATATTCTCCTCATTGTGCCTCACCTGGGAAGGGGTATCATTTTGACACAATCCCATGTTTGCTTACCTTAGCACATCTGGGATTGCGTAAAAATCCATGGGTGAATGAATGAGAACGCCAATGCTCCACACATGGAACGCCATCTCAACACAGGGTAACCGAAGGCAGCGATTTCTGCTGCCTTGTATTACTCGTGATAGAGTAAGCTATGCAGAGCCACGCAAGGAGGGTTTGCATGGCTTAGTAAATCCCATTGAAGGACTTGTGTTGCCTTGAGTCGCTGTGCCTGGCATATGGGTAATTCAAGCCCTTAGTAAATCTGTCCCTCGTGCTTAGTAGTAAAACTCCTTGTGTGATGAAATCTTTAGTACATTGACCAGTGAGAACTGTTTTGCATGCCGCGATGGAGAGTAGATGCAGCTTCCCTACACAGTGAAAGTGGATCTACTGCATCCCTGTGGATAGAGGGTGGAGACACAGAATTGAAGTGAGGGAGAATTGGGGAAAAGCTACCCCCAAAAAATCTCCACCACTCCAAACTCATCTTCCTTTTCCAGTAGTCAAATGCCTAATTTCTGTGCTCTCAACTGGTTTGTCTCACATTGCTTTCAAAAAGAAAAAGCTTAACATAATTTAAATGAGAAACCCTTCTTTTTTGTTCAATGGTCATTTAAAGGTGTCTTTTTTAAAAATTGGATTTATTCAACATAAAAAGTTACCCATCATTCTCCAATACAATGTGCTATATTATCACCTTTTGGGAGAACAAAGTCATCCGATCATGAGCAGTGGGGTGACACAAAGCCAGCTCTAAGAATGTAATATTGTTTGAAAACAATAGGACTGCCCGTACCCAGACCTAATAAAGCCAGGTATTTTGGCCTTTCCAGTGCTTGTTCGTTTTGCCTCCTAGTTTGCAGGCCTCCCTCAGTCAAATCACTTTTATCTAGATAGTGAGGGTCAAAGGTGAAAAGGTTCAGGGACCTGCCAGGTCTCTAGAGTTCACGTTCTGATTAAGCGTCTGATTGATGTGGGGGTAGGGAGTCTTCCTCTTAACATCAAGGCTGCCATGCGTTCGTGCTCTGGGTAGTTGCAGTCTGGAGAAGGTATTAGTCAAGGAGCTGCACGTGCCCTTTTATTTGCACATCTTCATTAAAAAGCCGGAAGTGCTTGGCGAGCGATCACACATTCTCACATGACAGCCACTTAAAACTGGTATTTATTGTTACGTATTTTGGGAACGTAAAATCAGGTTTCAGCTTTTCTGGCATTTAACAGTGGCAGCATCAAAACTGTAAAATTCTAAACGAAAGATGGCAAAAGAAAACCCTTGCACTGCATGGCACATCTCCGTACCTACATTTTCACCAACTGTCTCTTTGAATCATTGTCAACTACTTTCTCAATAACCGAGTACATAGTTATTTTTGAAAGCAGATATTCAGATTGCTACTCCTATGAATATGTGACAAAGTGGACAATTAGGAAGTTTAGTAAGAAGTACACATGGAAAATCTGGAAAAAAGAAAGGTTGTTTGGAGAGCAGAGGGACTAAGCAAGAGGAAAAGAGTCACAACTCAAAGTAAAGAGACGAAGTATAGGTCATAGTGAGATTGTGCTTGGGCAGCAAATAAGAGTGCCACAAATCGCTCAAATGAAATAGTCAAAACAAAAGTCATTACACGATTTTAAACTATTGAGTTCAATGGGCAATTTCTACTGTAGGGCTGTAGGTAGGCAGTGGGGATAACATTAGGTTTTGGGTTATGGTTTTTGTAAGGATGGGGTTTAGGGTAACACTACTGTGACGCTTATGATTGAAGAAGTAGACAGTGTTACTATCATTCTTAAATAAAAACAAGCACTGGAAGGGGTTAGATCTGGGCTAGATGTTAGGTGAATTGTGGTGTGGGTAGCATAAACTGCAAGATTGTTGTACAGTTATTTGCTCCACAGTGTAACATGCCATCGGCAGTAGGGATTGGCCAGTGAAACCTCGCTGCTCGTTAGCCGAGAGCAGTCTTTTATGGACCAATACATGAAGACAATTCCCTGGTCTTCAAATAGGAAATTGAGTGGAAGAGACTAGCTACTAAATGACTCGAGAAACATATGAAGAAAAGAGTAACTATTTGCTCCAGCCTAGATGATTGTTATAAGTGGGAACTGATTTATAAAATGGCACTGAGGGGGGGGGCGGGGGGGGGGGGGGAGAGAGAGAGAGAGAGAGAGAGAGAGAGAGAGAGAGAGAGAGAGAGAGAGAGAGAGAGAGAGAGAGAGAGAGATTGATTCTTGGTGAGTGTTCGTAATGGCACTCCTCAAGCATGGAACTGCTGAGCGAGTAGCGGAGCCGTACATCATGGATTGGAGGTATGGGAGAGTAGGGAGAGTAGGAGAATGAGGGAACGATTCGATATTATCTGCATTAAGTGAGGTGGGAGAGGAGAGGGATGAAATAAGTCTCTGTTGGTCTCAAAAGCCAAAGGAGCTGGGTGGGCCTTTATGGGTGAGATAGGAAGTGATTATCAAGAGATGAACCTTTCTCTGTTTCCACTGCTTTCTTGGAACCAGTGGGTGACGTTCTTGTGCATGAGGAGACCTGTATTACTGTTGTCAGAGAAGGTGCAGCGTTTGTTGTTATACATTGATTGGGTATGTGTCAAACATTCAGCATGACATGTGACCCGCTTGGGGCATTGGTACTTGGGTGTCTGGGACTAAACTATAACAATGCAATTTGCGAGGAGTGAGCCATAGGTATTAGGTTGTTTGTCTGATTTGGCTGCCATAATGAGATTACATGTATGTGCACCTGCAGGAGCCAGTGTGTATCTTCATGAGCCTGCAAATGAACTGGCTGGACAACAATCACTCGTAGAACTTACCATTAGGGGACTTATCATACAGTGACATTATACCAACAGTGAACAAGCTCACTCATGCCCCATGTGACACAAAGAGCCTAGAATTGCAAGGCCCACATGTGATAGATACACCTGAGTAGTAAGGGTGTCACTTTGGTTCCCTGAGAAAATGCACAATGTTGTCCCTCAGATTATAACAGTACTTGACTTGTCAGGGTTTACCAATTATGTTTGTACAGTGTTAGCCATCATTTTTCTGTGCCATGTGCGGTTAGCGGGTTAGCATATTGTTTTGCCTCAGGTGACAGGATGACATAAGGATCACGGCATAGGAGAAGTGTGCGCAGGGGGTTGGTCTTCCTCATGTGACTGAAGTTACCATGCTGTTTGTCTAATGGATTCCTGAGATGTTGATCTTTTCTGTGCATCAATCTGAGGAGTGTTTACCTGTTGTCTGTCGGACTTGGGCAGGTTGATGTACACCGTGTGTTATGGAGTGAGTGTGTGTAGGTTAGTTATCTGGTGTTCAAATTTGTAGGAGAGAGATGTGTTCTAGATCCTCTCCTCATTTTCATATGATTTATACGAGTGGTTATGAACACAAGTCTTTTGTGTGTTTGAATGTCGTGAAACGAAGGACATGAATGTTGTCGCGAGTATATCCATTACCAGCATGGCTGAGCTGGGGAAGGTGTGTGTCATGCTAGTGCTTGGATGGTTTCCTAAGTCGACCATACAAATATACACATGTTAAAGTAGAGGTGGGGGAGGTCTCTTATGGGAAAGCCAGGCATCCACGCAATATTTTTCCTGCTAGGGGCAAAGATACTTTATTGTGTCCAATGACATCAACTTTTGTGATAACAACGTAGAAATGTTTGCTGTACAGTTTATGTGAAGCTGGGATATAAGTGGGACGTTTTTGATGGCAGTTCAGGGGTGTCTTACCCTCATGGACCTTACTGATACCAGGGGACTTTATCCCCCAGTGTTCATTGTGCCAGGAGGTGCATCTACGGACTGTTGCCAGCGGGAGACACCAAAGGATTGCGGCCTCCACTGACGTGGTGCCCCTCCCAGCCAGAGGACCCCTGAGCAGGACAGAGGACCCCAAGTGAAACTGGGGGCTCCTGGAAAGACGGAGTGGGACCCCAATGGCGCCCCAGGCCGGTGACTGTGCAGCACTGGCCAGTGACCGCAGCTTTTTAAGGTAGGCGGGCGGCAGCTGACAACCCCACTATGCAGCACCTGCTGACTGTCTTGGTTGGCTAGCCCTGGGAGATCTCCATTCACACCCCAGATTGGCCGATCACATGGACCTTTGAAGCCCGGTCATGCAACATCGAATGCTCACTTGACAGGCCCCAGGGGACATGCACATTTCAGCCGCACGGGTCTGAAGAGCAGGCCGGAGTGCCTGGTCTGGTGCTTCTGCTTCAGAGACTTCCATAGTGGGCCTAAGTGCGGGGGTCAGACACTGAATGATGATAGGGGAGCAAGAGGACTTTGTTGGTTGCCCAGAGGTGAGCCATGCCGCGGATTAAGGGTACTGCTGGGGGAGGACTATATTCCCCATACCTCCCAGCACTTCGAGTCCTACCTACCAAGGGACGTTAGATGTTGGGCTCGGCCATTCCCCTATCAATTTGACCATCAAAGTCTGTGATCTTCTGGATGAGTGGGTTACCACTATTTTTACCTATCTGTGGCCGACCTGGAACATTATCTAATCACTAGTGATGTGGGTCTTCTCAATACTTGTCGAACCAGGCCATTATCCATCATTGTACCCTATGGGGAAGCGGAAGTGTACGGGGTTGGGTTACACCATCAATTCCACCTCTAAAGCCCACCTAAGTAGTACACGGGGAAAACTATTTTTGGGACACTATGGCCAATATCGGAGTGCACAACAACATCTAAATGTACTCAAATTGCAACGTAAGCATTGCCATTCATACACAATATCTACACCAGATTTGATTAATACATCTAACAAATAGGACATATGTTCGATAAAATGACTAGGTCATAAACTAGAAAAGTATTATGAAATACCTTCCGTGAAATCCTAATAAGATGGGAGGATACGCTTAAAAAGGAATAAAGCAGGGATGACGGTTCTCAAAGATGGGGCAGTGAAAGAACCACATACTACCGGAAGTAGGTATTAAGAGATACTGAACTTCGTCAGGTTGACGAGAAAAGGGAAGTGTTTGTAACCGCAACCCAGAAGTACTCAGATCCGGTGGGACCACGGAAGAGGTAAAAAAGCTGCACTAAACCCTTCCACAGTATCTACACGGAACGGCGAGCGGCACTGACAGGAGCGGTATTAAATTCCTTGATGAAGTAAGCGGGTATCTAAATGGAAGAAGCAGAGGGGGTGGTAGCGATTTTTTTTCACCTGCCGACATCGGCACTATTATACCGCGCGACCGGCCACTCATTTGATCTAACTTAAGGGTAAATGGAGAAGTGTTGAACGATCGTAATTTTACTCAAAGTATGAATGCATTTAAGTGCGAGGCGAACAGCTACCACATATCAAGAGTATTCCGATCATTTTAATTTAATTTAATCTCTACCATTCTTTCATTTTGGGCATAATTAATGGTACGATATCAGAACAAATATTTATAACTGAGCACACTAGATGCAGGAATGACGAACTTGCTGAAAAATAATGTATTCCTCCTTCAAGCGCTCACCCACGAGGAAAATTAATCTGACAGAATGTGTTTTTTGTTCACTCATTGGCAAACTCTACAATGTGACTACAGGGGG
Source organism: Triturus cristatus (assembly GCF_964204655.1). NCBI lineage: Eukaryota > Metazoa > Chordata > Amphibia > Caudata > Salamandridae > Triturus > Triturus cristatus. The sequence goes on along the minus strand of NC_140585.1, from coordinate 1,338,258,389 downwards.
GTGTTCCTGCTTGCGCTCCACTGCGAGCAACTAAACATATGAAACTCGGTAAGATCAAATTTTCATTCTTACTCTTACAGATGAGTAGTGTAAAAACTGACACACATAATCATGAATAAGCATCATTGGGAAACTCGAGGATATGTATTTTGTTTTGTTTCGATCTATGTAAATGTAGGAGTGCTGCTCGCAATAAAGAGGACACATCCAGTTAACTTTTTCAGTCAACTTTATTTAACACTGTACCGAGCGCCGGGACGCGTCCGCCCGCTCGCTCTGCTCCGGCTCTCTCTGGCGCGAACCAGTGTTGCCAGATTTTTAGACCCGTCCCAAGCCCAATGCAGCTGAAATACAAGCCCAAAACAAGCCCAATCAGACCAGTTCCAGCCCAAAAACCAGCCCAAATTAGCAAGTGTCCAATTAAGCGCAAATCGACATCAGAACCAATTTTAATGACAAATATACATTCTATTCAATATACAGATGGTGGGAGGGTGTTAGCAGCAAGGCACATACTTTGCATATGCTTCATTTAAATTGTTTTTATCATTAACATGGCCATGGATGCAAGGCAACAATAAAAAATGTCCAGCGAACTGGTGAGTAATGATCCTGCTGGAGAGCAGCCCTTTGCCCGTTTGTAGTTTTGAAATGCAGATAGGCTGTATTTTATTTGGATAGCTCAGTGGGTTACTGCCTTTGTCACAGAGATTCTTGTGTTACTTGCAGTTCAGAAATTACAATCCTAACATAGGACAGTGACCTATGAACTGTCATCAAAGAGCTGCATACAAACATGGATGGTACAGTTAGACCTTTTTTTGTGTTACTATATAGTTAGAAATTCCCCAGTCTTTCATTATTTTAATGTTGCTCAAATGAGTTTGGGCCGATATACATTTTTATTAGTAAAGCCAACCCCCAACCACTGGGTCATTGATGAGGCGCAAAAAAATACTTTCGCACTAGCTTGCCGCTAAAACACGACTGTTCAGAAATTACAATCCTAACATAGGACAGTGATCTATGAACTGTCATCAAAGAGCTGCATACAAACATGGATGGTACAGTTAGACCTTTTTTTGTGTTACTATATAGTTAGAAATTCCCCAGTCTTTCATTATTTTAATGTTGCTCAAATGAGTTTGGGCCGATATACATTTTTATTAGTAAAGCCAACCCCCAACCACTGGGTCATTGATGAGGCGCAAAAAAATACTTTCGCACTAGCGCGCCACTAAAACACGACATCATGTCAGTCTCACTGTCACTTACCTGGTCGCTGGTGACTGGTGAGTCACGCGGTCACCGCCGGTGGTGGGTGGCTGGCAGACTGGACACTAACGCTGCCTGGCAGGCTGGCACTGCGTGCAGCAAGGCAGGCACGGTGGCAGTGGCTGGGCCTGGCCGCTAGCGGGCCTGGGGGCTGGACTCTTGAGTTACTGGGGCAGCCTGGACTCAGTGACTCGGGGGGCCGCTGGAGTGACTGGGGCTGGGGCTGGACTCTGGACTGGGCTGGAGGCTGAGCTGGAGCGAGGTGGGCCTGGGCCTGGGCCTGGGCCCGGGCGGCTGGGCCTGGGCCTGATGCTGATGAGGAAGATGACGAGTGCAGTGGTCAGACTCGGAGTCGGACTCGTGTCGGACAGGACTCGTCGACGTCGACGTCGTCGTTAGTTACTCGTCTGGATTCTCCAGTCCTCCGAGTCCTCATACGTCTTCTGACACTGCCTGGGCCTAGCCTGCGGCCCTGCGCACGCCGCCCGCTACTGTCTGCAAGTCTGACAGTCACTCTGAACAGTCAGTACTGTTGGATCGGTGAGTGATCGGTGTCGGTGACGGTGACTGGGTCTGGGTCAGAGAGTCTGAGGCAGTCTACTCTCCACGTCGAGGCAGGCGAGTTCAGTTCAGCTCAGTCAGTCAAGTTGGTGGTATTAAGTAACTCAAGCTCTGCCTCCTGCTCAAACTCAAGTCGACTCAAGTATATTAATCGCGGGAATGCATTCGCCGCCGCCGACGAAAAGACTTTGCTCACAGCCCCCGCATTATATGGAACCTCTGGGGCTGACCTAAAATTAATTCCCAGGGCCGTCGTTGGTAGCGTTTTCGCGCGCTACAACATGACGGCCCTGGAGACCCCCACATTGGCTAATTATTTGCCACAGACACCACGAGGGGTATGGTAAAAGTTAGGTGGTGGCAGGGGGGGAGCTCTTCTCCGTGTGTGACGTTACGTCCGTAGTGTGTGTGCACTGTGCTGCTATGCAGAACACAACACTCAGACACTTAAATTGGTGGTGTGTGGCACGTGACGCAGGCGCGCGCAGCCTCAGGCTCAGGCCCGGCAACAGGCAGCACCAGCAACAATGTAACAATTGTAGTCATTAGTCAACTTCTACTTAGCCAATGGCAATGGCACCTGCAACATTGATCAATAACTGTTGTGTTGCCTGGGCCCTGGCTTGGTTCGTTGTCAAGTTCTTCTGAGTTGCTATGCTACCTGCTCACGTCTGCCTCGGCTCGGCCTAGGGGGGGGTGGGGTCGTCGGTTTCACTGGGCTTGGCCGCTTAGCTAATGCTGACTGCTGGCCTGGCTGGGCGGGGCTAACTTTGATTGACCGCGCTGCGCGGCGCGCAGTTTAGGCAAGGGCCGGCAGAGGGGAGGGGAGGCATGCAATGAATGATGCTGCAAGCCTGCAACGCGCAGGTGCGAATGATTGTGCGTGCTTATTGCTTAATAGTGGTGTTACTGTTACTGCTTACAGTGCTTGTGCGCGATCGGATCATCTCACATGCTGCATAGCGTTGGGCGCCCGCCCCAGGCCAGTATTTCACGCACAACGTCGCAAATCCAGCCCAAAAAGTAGCCCCCGCCAGGCATGGGTTTTTCCCGCACAACTGGGGAAAAAGTAGCCCAATTGTGCGGGAAATAGCCCAATCTGGCAACCTTGGCGCGAACTCGCGCCTCTACCCAGCATGCCCCGTGGCGCTCAGGAAAGACTAGAGCGCAACGCTACATATCTCCCCTTTTTAACCTTACCAACACAACCTTTAGCAGGGAACAACATTACACAGTCTTACTTGCTCTGCGTGTCAAAGTCTTCAAACCTCCTAGGCATCTTGATCACTCTGCCTGACCTCGTGCGGTATTGTCCTTGCTCTGGAGCCTCTCTTGTCCCTCCCGCAGGGGACTCTCTTCTGGCTCCCTCCTCTCCTGTCCAACGTTCGTCCTTGCCTTGGGCAGTTGATTGCGTCTGTCTGTTGATTTCCCCTTCAGCGTTCCCCCTCTGAACCTTCTGACTCTCTCCCATCCTTCTAGGCGAGACTGGCCCATGTGCCCCGACCTCGGGGCCTTCCCTTCCTTCCATCTCACCTCCGTCGTCCCCGCCAGGCATTCCTCCATCCTCAGGATCTTCCCATTTCATGATTCTGTTGCATTTTGCCATTCTGTCCTGCGACCACACCTTACCGTCGCTCAGCAGGGCCGACCTGGCATATGACTCTACCACTTGAAGGGGGGGGCTGAATTTGCTCTCTCCTTTCTTCTTTAGGGTAGCGTGTTTCACTCTTACCCATTCCCCTTTTTCTAGATTTACCTCCTTGGTGTTGTGTCGTTTGTTGTAATATTCTGTGTACACGGCTTGTGCCTTGTCCAAATTGCGCCTCACCACTGCGGGCGACCATTTACTATGCACCAGGAGATGTTTCCATGCCACATTGTCCTTTGTGAACGGTTCTCTCCCTCGTAGGATCTTGAACGGGCTGTACCCCGTGCTGGTCGGGGTGATGCGGTATGCCCACAGCATGCGTTGGAGTTCCTTCTCCCAGTTTAACCCCGCGCTTATTGCGGCTTGTATGGATCCCATTATCACCCGGTTGAACCTTTCTACTTGTCCGTTCCCCGCTGGGTGATAGATTGGGGTGTGTTTCACTTCAATCCCGTTCCTAGCCATAAAGGCGTTCCATTTCTCCGACACAAATTGTCACACGTCAGCACTTTAGGTATTCCTTCCCTTACGAACGTGGCTGTGAGAAACGCTAACACCGTCTCCGTGTCGGCTGTGTCCTCTGCCACCACTTCCGGCCATTTGGAGTATCTGTCCACCACCGCTATTACGTACTTGGGTGTACCTTGCGCGTTCAGAACTGGGCCTAATATGTCCACCGACAGCATTTCCCACGGGTTGGACGGGCATGGAAATTTTCCCAGTGGTGGTCGTAGCACTGATTGTGACTTGTCCGCCCTGTTGCACTGCTCGCACATCCTGACGTGCCGTTCCACTTGCCCATCCAGTGCTGGCCACCAATATGCCTGCTTCACTCTTGCCTTAGTTTTCGTGATGCCCCTCGTGGAGGAGAGTGAGTAGTCGCTCCACCAAGGTCGACGGCGGGATCACCTTGTCTCCTCTCAACAGGGACACTGGGTTGTCTCCAACAGACAGTTCTTCTTGTACTTCCCAGTACTTCCTTAGCTCGCTGTCTAGGTGCCTTTTCTCCGGCCATCCTCGCGTTACGTAGGTTGTCACTGTGCTCAATGTCTCATCTGCTGTGTATGCCTGCTCCCACTCCTGGGCGCTGACCGCTCCTTCGTGATCTTGCGTGACTGCCACCATGTACTCCTCCCATTCCGAGGCTTTGCTGTTGTTTGCGGGTTCCATAGCTGCTGCTCTGCTCAGGAAGTCCGCTACACTCTTCTTGGATCCCGGGATGTACTCTACGTCGTATACATAGTCTAAAAGCCTTAAGCTCATCCTCGCGATCCGAGGAGTCGCATGCGCGTGTCCACTTGATGTCAAAACCTTTACCAACGGTTTGTGGTCGGTACGGAGTAGGAATTTCGAGCCCCATATGAACTGCCTGAACCGTTCCATCGCCCAGACTGTCGCCAGCATTTCTTTTTCAATAACACAGAATTTTTCTTCGCTGGCCGCCAAGGATCGCGAGGCAAAGCTGACTGTGGTGACCACTCCTCCTCCGGCTCTTTGCATCAAGACCGCCCCTAGGCCTTTGTCACTTGCGTCCGTGGTTAAGATGGTTAAGGCCTCCTGATCAAACCCCTCCAGAGGGATGTCGTGCTTGATGCTTTCGAATTCGGTTTGTTCCTCTCGTGTCCACCTGAACACTGTCTTCTCCTTCAGGAGTTGTCTCAAGTGGTGCGTTTTCGTCGCGAAGTGCGGAACGAACTTGCTGTAAAACTCCGCCATCCCGAGGAAGGATCGGACATCTTCTTTCCTTGACGGCGTGGGCGCATCTTTGATGGCCGCCATGTTGGCTCTCTTTGGTTCGATTCCTCTCCCGCTGATTTCGTGGCCCAGGTAGGTCACCGAGTCCACTCCGAATCAGCACTTCTGCCATTCCGCCGTGAGCCCGTTCTGGCTCAGAATCGTCAACACCGTGTGCAGCTTCTTGTCGTGGTCTTCCTTTGACTTCCCCATGATGAGGATGTCGTCCTGGAAGTATTGCACTCCTTCCACTTTCTGGAATAACCTGTGCATTAGCTTTTGGAACACAGCTGCTGCTGACGGCAGGCCGAACGGCATCCTGAGGAACTTGTAGCACCCGAAGGGGGTGATGAAGGACGTTAGGTGGTTGCAGGAAGCGTGTAGCGCGATTTGGTGGTACGCCGAGGTGACGTCCACCGTTGAGAACCACGTTACCCCCTTCGCTTTCGCCAACATTTCGTTGATCCGGGGCAAGGGGAACTGATCGACCAGGATGTTCTTGTTGAGCTCCCTAAAATCCACGCAGAGGCGTACCTTCCCACTCGGTTTCTGCGCTACCACCAGCGGAGCGAGCCATTCCGCGCTCTTGATCGCCTCTATGATTCCGTCTTTCTCCAGCCGCTGCAACTCTTCCTGGACAGCCTCCCTGCTTCTGAACGGGATGTTGCGGGCCTTGTGGCTGACTGGCTTCGCTCCTTCTTTGAGGCGAATTTTGTGGGTGAATTTCGTCATTCTCCCGATGGTTCCTTTAAACACTTCTGGGTATGCTGTCTTCCACCTGCACCCTCTATGTGCTTGGCTGACGTCAATCGACATCACCTGCGTGGATGCTCCCGGGTTGAGTTGTATGCCCAAATTCCCTTGGTCCATCCATCCTAACACCGACGGCCCTTTCTCCGCTACGTACAGCTTTCCTTCTGCTCTGCGCCCCTTGAATTCGAACATCAACCTTCGGTACCCTACCATGGGTATGCGTTCGCCTGTGAACGTGACTGGGTGGATGTCGGTCGGTAAGAGGTCGCCCCCTACTTTGGGCGTGTAGTCCGTCTCCCACACCGTCCGTTGGATGATCTTGTATGGGGAGCCTGAGTCTGCCACGATGTCCACCTCTACCCCGCCGATCTCCATTTGTAGCGCCGGCTTCTTGGAGCGCGTGCAGTTCACCCCTAACACCTGGTCGTCGATGCACAGGACTTCCTCGTCTTCCTCTTCCTCGTCCTGGTGTTCTCCGTCATCTCCCGGGTCTTGCGCCACATACTTCACTTCCTTCCTGTTGGTTTTGCGTCGGCACACCTTTTCGTAGTGCCCCATTATGCCGCAGTATGCGCACCTGGCTCAAAACGCGGGGCAGGCTCTGTCGTTGCTTTGGTGCGCCTGGCTGCCGCACCTGTAGCATGAGGCCTTGCTGTCCCCCGTAGGTCTAGGGTTCCTCATGGGTCTTTGCGGGTATCTTCTCTGGAACCTTGCGTTGGCCGTCGTGCTCTGTGTTGCGTTTTCGGGTTTGTTCCTGTCTGTCACCCTGCAGACCGGTGTTCTGTCGCCGCTCTCCCACTTGGCTGCCTCCGCGCAACGTTTGGATAGTTCCGCTTTCTTGACCAGTGCCACCACCTCCTTCAGCGGTGCATCCCCGTTGACCCACAGCTTCTCTTATATGGGTGGTGTGCATGATGATCTGGTCCCTGATTAGTTCATCGTGTAGTGCGCCGAATTTGCAGCTCAACGCCAGCTTCTGTAGTGCTGATACGTACTCATCAACCGATTCCTCCTTGCGTTGTTTCCGCTGGAAGAAATTGCACCGATCTATGGCTGTGCACACCACCGGCCGGTAGTGGGCATCTAGGTCGTCCAGCGCGTGTTGGAACACTTCTGCGTCGCCCACTGGTCTGGTTGGTTTCACTAAGCTGTCGTAAACTCTGATGCCCTCCGGGACAAGGTTATGTAAAAGTATTTTCTTCTTCCGTGCGCTCGAGAACTCCCCTTCACCTTCTTCTTCCAAGGCCTCCAGGTAGTTCAGGAAGTATCGCTTCCAGTCCTCCCATGGCATCGCTGGGTCTCCCCTTTTGGGCAGGAAGGGCACCAGGTTGGTGAGGGACGTTGCTTGGGCACACATCCTGTCTCCTCTGCGCTGCGTCACCTGTGTCCGGTGGGCTCCCTGGGGCTCGCCTTCCCCCCTCTCCGTCTGAGTGTGTGGGTGAGGGACTGCCTTGCCGTCCCCTCGCCGCCCCTGGGGTCGCCAGTTCGGTCGTTACCTCGGTTGGTGGGCTGCGCGTCGCCCTCCTTGGCGCGGTCTGCCACGTGGCCCCTCTTGTCGCACTTTCCCGCTTGCTCGTGTTCTTCAGGGCGCTGTGGTGAGTCTTCCCGCGTCTGCCCGGCCAGGCGTGGTCACTGTGGGGTCGGTATCCCCTCGCCTGTGCCCCCTTCCGTGCTGTCGCTGGGCTGTGCTCACCCCGGGATGGCTGGTCTCGCCTGGTGTCTCTTCCATGGCCCTTTGCTCTGCCCGTGCGCTTGGCACCTTCCTTGTCGCTCCTGCCACCTTGGACTTTATGCCCTGGGCCCCTTCAGTGTGGACGCACCTCTGCCACGCTCGGTAGTGTCCTGGTCCGGCTGCTCGTGCTCCTCGTTGCTCCTATCCCATCCTCGTCGCCATTTTGTAGGAGTGCTGCTCGCAATAAAGAGGACACATCCAGTTAACTTTTTCAGTCAACTTTATTTAACACTGTACCGAGCGCCGGGACGCGTCCGCCCGCTCGCTCTGCTCCGGCTCTCTCTGGCGCGAACTCGCGCCTCTACCCAGCATGCCCCGCGGCGCTCAGGAAAGACTAGAGCGCAACGCTACAGTAAAGTATTTATTTATGTCTTTCAGTAACACACACGAGTGTCTACATAGAAAAGGACAAGTAAGGTCATTATTAGTATTTCATTTATCACATTTGAATCACAAACATTTCCTTGAAGATTTGGTAATTAACCAGGAAAGGGAGTGTTACACAACAGGGATAGCTAGTCCTGAAGAAGGCCAGCACGAACCCGGTTGGGGCGATTTACATGGCTGAAACATGTCGACATAACAAGCAGTATAGGAGAAGAAGGGGGGGTCTTAATTTTTCCCCAATACCTTGCCCACCTATTTACATTTTATCCTAACCAGGGAACCTCAGAATGAAGTTTAACAGAAGGTATCTCTGAGTTTGTTTTTAGACTTCACACCACACTGTCTCACGTTTTATTGCACTAGATCCAAACAAATGTAGATTTGTTTTTTTCTTCCCCTCCCTTTGCTCCATATCAGGTGGTGGTGTGCGCAGGGATGTTGTAGCAGCCCTATGATGAAGCATGCCACTATCTAGAGGGTGAGGGCAGTTTTTAGGAAACCTTTTGCTTCTGCAAAGATGTGAAGAGACAGGTGCACGTCCTGTACAACCAGTCTCTCCCTCCTTTCCCCCAGTTGTGTTGATGTGTGAACCGTATAGAGCCCTCACCTAAAATTATTGTAATCATTTTTGATATTACCGGTGGATTCTTTTTCTTCTGAAATTTTTGTCTCAGTTTCTGGGATATGTTTTCCCCAGGTAGGTTTTCTAATTCTTGCCATTTTACACCATTCTCTAGTTCATTCCCGTTCTTATTTTTATTTAGATGATCAAAGTTATTACTTCATCTTACTTTTCAGTCTTTTTTAAAGTCTAACATCAGCTTATTTGGGGAGTATACTTTTATCCTTGGGTTCAAAATTATTTTTTCTTGCCAATATTTAATTTCTTCTTCTATTTGGACTATTTCAGGGAACCTGATTTTAGAATCAGATATTATTTCTTCAGCGTAATTTTTAATATTCATTTAAAAAGGTGTCTTTTTTGGGGAATATTCTTTTCTCCTGGAAATCAATGTTTCTTGGTCCTGTTGATTTCCATCTTCTAGTTGCTATTTTTTCAATACGTCAACCTTTTTCTGTTATTCTCCTTCTTAAGGTAACACCTTTAATGGCATGTTTGATTTTTTTTCCTTTCTACTTATTAGACTTCGTAGTGTGCTTACCTGTAAAAATTGGAAATAAGTTCAGTTGACTTTCGGTTTTGAGGTGATTTAAATCAGATCATTTTCACTGGGTTAGATAGAGTCTCACTTTTTCCTTCATCTTTCTTTATATCCATCTTATCCAAGCCTCAGTCTTCGATATTAGTAAATCATGCAATTTCATTCAGGTAATCCACAATTTTGAGCTTCCTTGGTTCCAAATGTACTTTCAAAAACATTGCATGATGTTATTCTATCTATCCTTTTACTATTTGTTTGGTTCTCTTTACTAGTTCTTATATTATTCCTTGTTAAAATCTTCAATATTTCAGTTAGGAGGTCTAATTTATGGTCAGAATCGACTGCAAATGTCTCTAATATCAAAGTCGTTGATTTTAAAGCACTTTGTATTGGCAAAAGCATCAATGAACCTAGTATTGGATCAATGACTGCTGTCTGCATTTTATAAAAACTTTTCTTATCCTGCTTTACTGCTATAGATGAAAAGAGATCTATTCGTTCTATGATCACATGATCCATAGAAGAGAAAAACTGACATGTTATCTTTCATATCTTGTAAACTTCAGATTCATCAATAGGACTACTACATTTTTCTATTTCCTTTACCTGTTTATTACATGTTTTCAAGCACAGCTCCATCTTGTTTGACAGTGTTGAGCAAAAGGGCACAAACAGTTATCTTCATAAATGTTTTCTTGTTACAAATAGCATTTTGCTCACTTTATTCAATTCTTCTAGACCCACCACACTCATGGCTATTTCTAGTTACTAGTCCTCTTTTTTCGTTCCAGTTCAACTTTTTGATTTGAGCATTTTCTTAATTCAGAAAGGGATTTGTTCACTGTATGAAGTTTCACCTGAATAGTTTGTGTTTCTTTCGGTCCTTTGGCCCTCCCAATGTGGTATATAGTTTTTACTAGGTATCCTTATATTACTACCATCGAATTTGCAGAAAATAAATCTGTTTTTTTCTTGATTTTGACTTTTCCAACTTCTGATGATTTGATATTGGCCTCCTTCCTAATATCCAGAATTATCCCCTTAAATCATATATTGGATAATCCTGTTTCCATCAACCTTAGGTGATTCTTCCACCATCCTTAGCATCCTTGACATTATCCAATAACTGTTTATGGGGCATTTAATAATTTCTACTATCCCCGCCATCTTTAACTTATTTATTTGTGATTTTAGTACAGGCTTTACCACATTACATGCCCTATCCATTTTCTGATTCAGATCTTGTTTTTAGCCTATTCTTCAGGATCTTTATTTACATATTTGTGGGAGAGTTATAATGTTCAAATGACCCTTCACCGAGTCATTCAATTAGCAGCTCCACTGGTGACGCTTTGGATAAATTTAAGATATTCCTTCTTTATTTAACTCTCCTTGAATAGTCCTGATTTTTACCTTGATAGACTTTGTCAAACAATCACACAATCACATAGTAGGTGTAACTGAGAATTTTCTGCCTTATTCCAAATTCCTGAACGCAGAGTGGTTCCAAAAGGAGCCAAATACTTGTCTGTCAGTAATCAGGCCATGCTACACAAGTTAAACTAGCTGACCTTTTAGTCAAAGCCCAGACATAGTCAAATTTACACTACTTTAGAAGCACCTTAAAGCCATCTATTTTGTAAAGATTCACAACTTGCCTATTAACAGTCAACCAATCATTATTCGTCATGAGCCATTAAAGCAATTTAAAAGATCGTTTCTGTATACGATAATCTTAGAGAGAAATAATATATAAAATTACAAATAGTCATGATTAAAAGATTAGATCTCGTTCTAACCAAAATCATGCAAAGTGTAAAAGTTATATGTGGATGGTCATAGAAACATCAGGAACATGCGGCTTCCTCACAACTTGTGTGTTCCCTGAGGTTTTAAGCCATACATGACAAATGTCTCAGTATAAAGTATATTGCATAATTTCCATACAGTCATATCATTACAAGTACAACAATTCATAGCGTTTTCTGACAACTAGTGTGCTCTTGATAAAGTTTAGCACTGCAAAGCAGATAATTAAAGAGGACAATAAAAAAAAATCCAGGCCTAACCTATAATCTCTAATATTGGCTTTAGGCAGTAAAGGTGTTAAAGAGGAAGATCTAGGGGCTGAGTATAAAGGACAAAACAGAATAAAGTGAAAAGTGTTCCTTATTACTGTGAAATGGGCATAGGTCATACTGCCAGACACAGTGAGATAACAAAACAACTTTAACCTTATTCCTATTCTTATATTCATTAATTACTAATAACAATTGCCAATCAGCCTTGTGTTTTTCCTCTACAACACTTTCTTATTTAGGAAAAAGCAAACCTGAAAAAACTTGTAAGTCTAAGCATGCAAAGTGCTGTTGTCTTAAATTAGCCAGCACTTCATAACGGCGTTTCTGGTGACACAAAGTGTGCAATAATGAGCTTGACTTAGGGTCCCTTGACAGGACATTGGCTTCATCAGTCAGTCAGTCAGTAAATCAAAACCACTTTATTCGGTTAATTAAAAACCATAAAAGTACTAGACATAAAATACAACACATCACACGGTAACACATCAAAAAATCATAGTCATCAATAAATATGGGCGACCGAGAAAGAAAAAGAATAATATAAAGCCAAAATTCATTAAATCACAAAATCCAGACTACCATTAAAACATACATATTTATGAATCACCACGATAAAAAAAGATTCAGGTTAAAAATACTAATATAAAAAGAGTAATCACATAAACTTGATCAATGCTCATTATGACATCATAGGGTACCGTTTCTTCCTAAGTCTAACAGCTGCGACTAAAAAACGTGCGATGTTAAAAATTTCCCATGGGTCATTCAGCATCTGAAGATAGAGTAAAGCGGGTTTCACCTGTATAAAACGTTTTCCCCTTAAAATTGGAAATAAAAACCTCTTCATCTTCCTTGTACTTACTTTTGGCTGCATTGCCAATCTGATCTTGTTACTACCCAGAAATATCCAATGTATGCATAGCTCCTCTTCAAACATTTAGCACTCTTTTTAAAAGCAAAATGCACCCTGGCGTCCAAAATGGGCTGAGGATACATTTTGCACTAAGAAAATGGCCCTAAATGCAAAAAGATATGAGCAGCAGCAGCCAGCAGCTGTTTGCTCTCTCTTAGGTCATTGTTCCTGTGCTCCTGCAGTAAAGGTTTTGCCAGAAATAATGCTTAATTACTCAAACTGGCATAATTGTGTAATTTTGGTAATTTCACATCACAAGAGTAATACAAATTACTGAAATTAATCCAATTACTCCGGCATAATTAAAATTTCTCCAAGGCCTATATAAGTGCTCTGCAAGAGCAGTCAAGCAAGCATGGCAATCATATGCATGCATAATGAAGAATAGCTGTTAAAAGGCCCCAGTTCATGTTACTGACTTGCAACCAGTCTTGGTACGTCAATAGCACAAAGCATGAAAGGATGTGTAGGCCAATACTTAAAATGTGGAAAATGAAAGTATGCAACTTTAGTGCAGTTGAAAAGCCATGGCTGGCTGAAAGTCACCATCATGACACATGGCCAAAAAATCAAAACACTCAATTTAAAATTCCTTATTCGTTAAGAAGCAGCTGGTTTGGCTCTGTACGGAACGGTCCTTTACGTGTACCTCGTGGTTCCATTTGTTTTCATTTAAATTACCCAAGTATGGTGCTTTATAGCACATTCAGAAATGGTTTACAAATGATTAATTCTTCATGGATATGCGGTAATTTGCATGGATTTCAGATATTCGCATGGTGGAAAAAATAGTTCCAAAACACATTGTGTGACGTAAAGAGTACATATGTTCTCAGAGTGTGGTATGTGTCTGTAATGCCACCTACATGTCCTGGTGCCATTTGCAAAACACTAATTCGTCAACTCAAATGTATGTATTCTGGCAAAGTCTATACGTGTTGAATAAGGGCAGTGCTGTCGATTTAGATTCCGAAAGCTTTATGGTCCTAATTAAGAGTTTGATCTTGCTCATATTTTGACTAAACTGTATCCAACTCAATAGCTCTAATGAGTGCAAAGCACGTGTTTACTGTATTTCACATCAGCATCTACAACATTTTACTGATTCAAGTTCCACTTTAGTTTAGTAGGAAAGATGAGTGCAGTGGTAATTTTCTGTTTCAAATTGAATATTATTTAATCGGATATGGGGCAGATAGAATACAATGGCCCTCATTACAAATGGTCCGGTTAATTGTGTTATGGATGGCAACTCATTTTTTCACACATATGGCAATTATGAGTTTTATAATCAATATCAGCTGGTCAAACCTGCTGATTTTTTTTGGGGGGGGAGGGAACATTCTGTAATTTACCAGTCCAAGCAGATTTCTCTACCATCCAGAGATATGATGGCATGGATCTCCTTATGTGATATTATGGGAGCCATAGATAAAAGCTAGAGACTAAGGTGAAGAGGCGTGTGTTGCGCTTTCCGTGGGTCTGCAAAAATTTCTAATATTGATTTCAAACTTTATCCTCCAAGCTTGTTATCAGACTTCATGAGGTCTTGTTATCCTACACTGACCTGCAGTTTTGGCACTTTGGATTATTTTACGCTTCAATCTATTCTCTCCTTTTTAGGAAGTGCTGGCACTGTCTCTTCGAGACATGCTGTAATCAGGATATGGGCTTTAAGCTCTGGCCATGTTCCGCTGATGTTTTCAAATGGCTCCTTTGACCGTCTCTTCCAAATGCTTTTGTTGCTTTGATTAATATCTTTAATAATCCCTCCTTAGAAGTGCCTTTTCTCCTGTTGCCTCTGTTACATGCGTTGTTACTCAGGATCTGTTACTTACAGTTTGTGAGCACTATTTTTCTATTTACTTTATTGGAGCAAAGCACAGTGTTACGCCGCGCTTCACCTTTAACAATGGTGGCCATGTGTTTTTAGTTTTCTTATGCGTGGCTTGCCAAACTTTTGTAAGCAGACTGCCATTCACCCGTTGATCTTGAACAATGGCAGCCACGCGTCTTATAGTGCAGCTCGCCCAAAGACTTCTTTCTTAAATTATATTTTTTTATGCTGCTGGCTGCACTTGATCTTTATGGTGGCTGCGCGCCTTGGCCACCAAGCCTAACTGTCTTTTTAAATTTTATGCTTTTGAAACAAGCACGGCATGCTGTGCTTAATCTTCAATATTAGTGTCCAGGAGCATTCCTTTTCTTTGGTGCAGCACAACATTATACACATGGTTGCTGCTGTCCCAATACCTAGCACGAGTGGTTTCCGAACTGCTACGCATGGTGGGCGCGGTCCATCATTGTGCTCCACCCCCCATTCAGGGCACTTTACAGTCACATCATGCACTTCAGAACCCTTCTTGGTTCTGTACAAGATCAGAAGAGGACTGGACCTGCTGTCTTTGACCTGAAAGGAACACTGAAGGACTTGACCTACTCCCTCTTGTACCTAGGACAAAGAAGTGAACACCAAGGTTCATAAGACTGACCTTCTGTTCAAGTGGAACTACAGAACAACAAGTTATTAGAGGCTTTTACTTGGAAGTACCTAGGTGATCAGTGGAAACTGGATCTGTACTAGACTCTGCTGTTGGCCTCTTGCTGATACCCAGTGAGTCTCCGGACGCCTCCCCTGAAGTCCTGGTTTTTTTTCAAAGTGTACTCTTGCGGTGGATGGAAATGTTAAGAACTATGTTGGAAGGTTACATTTTTGACCAAGGCAAAACTAGTTGATGTACTTGATCCACGATCCATAACGGTCATTCATAGCAGTCAGCTTCAAACTACACCTTGGTCCTGGTTTACCATGACTATTGGCTATCATTGGCTTTTTGTGCTTTTGGCACTATTTTCACTTAAAGATTATAAAATTCATATCTCTGGTTGCCTTTATTGGATTGTTGTCATTTTGTTCATTACATTTTTCTAATTCGGTTTGAGATTTATATTGTTTTGCATTTTGACTTGACTTACTGTTTTTATACTGTACAGATAGTTTACGCATTGCTTTCAGTTAAGCCTGCCTGCTCTGTGCCATAGCTATCAGGGGGTTGAGCTCGGGTTAATTTAGTGACTTTGAATGCTCTCCTTGACAAGGGTGGTTATTATTCCTTGAGGTGAGTGGTCACCCAAAATAAATAATCCCATTTTTTACAGCTAGTTTGAAGATTATCTCAGTGAATGTCGATGGGTTGTCAACAGGAGAGAAAAGCAATTGTTTATTACCTTTTTGGAACAAATGTTGTCTTGATACTGATGCAAAAGACCTGTATTCAACATTCACATTACACCAACAAATTGAAAATGTGCCCTGGGTACAAGTATCAATGTATTCAAATGTTAATGGCTTATTTAAGGACGTTGTTAGCAAAGTTATAAAAAGTGCCATATTGTTTTGAACCGGTTGGTAGACTAATATGCCTTTAGGTAGGCAATCATATTGGCTGGACTCCAGAATCAGAAAATTACTGTAGTGAAGAGATATGGCCCTGTAACAGATGGTCCACGTCACCCGAATGTCAGAACTGGCTACATTCCTCTCTTCAGTTATCGTGGGTGGTAACTTTACTGTTGCTTTAGAAACATTAGGCATGTTTTCACATGCTTCCCAAGGAACTCCTCAGATATTAAACATAAGCGTTCCTCAAAACGCACTCACTTCCAAATTGTACACCATTGTCTGATATTAGGTACAAAATCGTCCCTTGCAAACACTTCTATCAAAAAAATCCAGTATTCTTCCAGTATTTCATTCAGAGACAAATTTAAAACCAAGCCACTTAGAGTAGTAATCTACTAATACAATGATGTACTTGCACTTAAAGCTGCAGACTATGAATGGAACCCACAAACTCTATAACCAAGCTTAACCCACAGACCATTGGGCAACTCCATTGGTTGCAAAGGTGATTTATGCATTCACACTTTTTTCTCAGAACTGGCATGCATTACAAATCTCCTAACTACTTCTTGTGCCTCCTTGCCCATTCCAGGCCACCAAAAGGAAGCAAGCAAAATGTGTTTAGTTAAAAGGTTCTGGCTCTCATGAGCATTTTCTACCATGTGGACATTTACGGACACTGGTGGGACTAACCTTTCCTACTTAATAGAAAACCATCTTTATCATTAAGTTCCTCTGGCACCTTTGCAAAAGAATTCACCCCCACATGCAGATATTTTTCTTTGAGCCACCTATTATATTATTTTAATATTATTTATTATTATTTTATTATTATTATTTGTTACAAAAGGAGTAACTACTTACAAAACAATATCTTCTTCTGCGTTCTTCTTCCTTTAACCTTATGAGGTAGCACTTGCTTATTCAACACCAACAGCCACAATTCTACAGTTCTCCAAATTATCATATTCCACACCATCACTCTCTTCTTGAAGTGACTATCCAGAAAGGTATCTGCTCTACAATGTTTCCCTTCTTGATATTTGAAGTATATGAAACTGATGTTGTAAGAGGTGGGAAGACAACTGTACTATCCAAAGGGTATAGTTGATATGTGATGTATATCAAACTGATATTTCAAGAGGTGGGAAGGCAACTGTGCTATACGCAGATATCTTTTTTTGACATTCTCTACTTAAAATGACGACCCGTTGTTTGAGATCAGTGACAAGCGGAAACCTCCTTCCACACAAATAGGAATGGAACACTTTTACTGCCCACAAACACCCTAAGAGTTCATTTTCAATAACAAAAAATAACACTCAATTTCTTCTGAGGCTGTGTGAATCATACTCTACTGTGTACTCCTTATCCCCTTCTCTTTGGGACAACATCACTCCCCGTTCCACGTTGCTTGCGTACACAGTGACCCAACAAGATAATAATGGATCAAACGGTTTAAGAGCTTTAGCTCCAACTAATTGTGCTTTGACCCATTTAAAGGACACTTCGCAACTACAGTGTCACACAAAAGAAACATCCTTATGCAACATATTGTTTAGGCATGACATATGAGTGGCATGTTTAGTAAAAACATGCATAACATTCGCAAATCTCAAAAAATGACTTCAGACTGGTCTTGTCAATTGTTGCAATAGATTGCTGAATTGCTAAAACATGACCAGGATGTGGACGGATCCCTCCTTTAGATACCACATTCCCCAAGTACTCAATCTCTCAAGAAATTTGCACTTGCAATTTGCAAGTCAGATTTACCAAGCCATGCAAAGCCACCTTACATGGCCCTGTGGTGCTTGGTAAATCTGGAGTAAAGCAAGTCAGCGCAAGTCATTGCCTTGCATTACTCTGTGCCAAGGAGGCGTTCCATGGGTGGAGCGTGGGTGTTCCCAAGCATCCCCCCATGGATTTCGGAGCATTTCCAGATTTACTAAAAGTGGTAGAACTGGTACTGCACCAAAATTCTATGCCTTGCCTGGGGAGGCGTAACGAGAATAAATATCTTAATTTCTCCTTGCTTTTTCCTCTTTCTACATGTATTACATCCTGAAAATGAAGAAAAAGACTCACCGGATTGTATTTGTGCAGGAAGGTGTCCCTTATCTCAAATTCTTAATTATCTTTTTCTGTAAAGGACAGTATGGGAGCCCGATGTGGTGTACCACATATAGCCTCATGATCAAATTTCTCAATGATCATGGCGTCCAATTGATTATGTGACTGGAGACCAAGATTTGTTCCCTTACCCCACCCTTCCTGACCTAAACTGATCAAAAACCATAACACTGAACCAAACAAATAAAATCACCAAGCTGCAACTCCTCACTCTCTAGTACTGTGTACTGGAGCAGGAGGTGAAGAAATATTTCCCAGCATAGTATAAAGTGGATCTCCCAAGAAGACACCCCTTGGTGACAAGCACCTATGTCTGTCACCTTCATGTTGGGCATCAGGAGCATCACAAGGAGCTACTTACTGCCTCATCAAGCCAAGATCTATGAAGTTGCACTGACATTCACAACAGTTCACAAAGTGAGAGGAAATAACAACAGAAGGGAGGGCTCTTTCCAGCCGAGTTCCCAAGAACCATCATCGACAGACCCCCATATGCTTAGATAGTGGAAAGATCAAAGTATGTTAATAATAGAAAGCAAAGCAGTAGAAAAACCTGCAGATCACACATTATTAGTCATCCTCGGAGCAGCTCTTGCTTTCTTGCTAGTTTCTTTTCTGCAATAGAATCTGATCTTCTCCCATCAGCCCAATGGGCCTCCTATCTGAAACTCTCCTCGGTTGCTTCTTATAGCTTTTCCTCCTAGTGTTTTCGGTCTCCAACTAAAGGTTGAACACCTTCCATGCATCACTACCATCAGTGATGGGTAATCTTGTTAGACTGTTCAAATGCAATGCCATTTTGCACTTGACCTTGTCACTCCTTAGCTTGTCTTTGATCATGCAAACGTACTGCTGCCATTGGAGCGTGGTAGGAGCAATATCCTAGAAGAGTGAGCACTAAAAATATTGGAAGAACAGTGCCTTTAGATCTTGCAACTCTCCAGATTTCCTCTTATTTTGACGCAGTGAAATTTAGCAAGGACATCCCTTGACCCTTGGGAGGTACCTTCCCTCAGCTAGACTATCTGATGAAGCTCAACTAGTCTCCAGCCTGACCTCTGAATGGTCATCTCCTAGAAGAGAAGAGAACAGACCTACCATCAATGCATACAGGTCAGTGCCCTATGCCCTATCATCTAGGTCTTTGACACAGAGGTTAACTCATCTAGAGCAGTTCTCCGAGTTCTCACATCAAAACCTGATAACATCAGCATGGTAACAAACGGTGTGGAGGGCCATCTACAATGAGGTGTCAGACCATCCTCTTTTTGGAGTACGCGCATACCTACCAAGTCTATATCAGAACGTAGGGGGTCAATATGCCCACATAAGAGTTCAAATTCTGTAGGCACAGAGAAAGATCAGTTTTTATTTCTGCATTATAAACCCCTGAAGTATGATTAATGTTTTTTTATATAATGTTAGAGTCATGCCACATTTTCTTGCAGGCAGACACAACACTGAAGGTGTTGTGGAAAGTTTTGGATGTTGTAGTCAGGGGAAACCTATAGCCTTAGTGGAAACAGACCAAAAAAATCAAGTCATAACAATGATTTAACTAGAGAAAAGATGAAGAAAAACACAGAATGACAGGGGCAACAAAAGATCCTTGAAGATTGTCAGTAATGTAAAGCCAGCTAAATGATTATTAGTGAATAATGTCTTGTCTTTAAAAGGGAAATATATGAGCATGATTAGAAGACACAGACACTGTTTGCCAGATGCTAATAAGCGAAAAGAACAACTTTATAAAGATGGAGGAGGAACATCTGAGACTCCGAATTAAATGCGCAAAGGATTACACTTTCCTGAATTGACAGAAAACTGAAGAAATATAACTGAACCTTTTGCGAAAGACTAGTGGCTCTATTTACAAGACCCTATCGCCGCCACGACGTCACTTTCAGTGATGTTGTGGTGGCGATAGGAGCTTCACCTTATTTACAAGGCAGCGTTAAGACACTTAACGCGGCTTAATGTTGCCTTGTAAATAAGGCACCCTTTCACGCTGCACTTAGCGTGAAAGAGGAGGGCAATGGGTATTGCGGTGGGCGTTCCACCACAACACCCATTGATTTTGACGATAATGGGAGGCAGCGCCAAAATTAAGACCAGGGAAAACCTGGTATTAAACAGGCGAAACAAGGATAAATGCTTTATTTCTCCTCGTTTTTGCTGTTTCCATGTGTGCTGCATTGTGCAGCACACTACAAACAGCACATTGCCATTGATTGTTTATGTGTAGGAAGGTGACCCTTTCTGCAAAAATACAATCCTGCCTGCAACGGAGGCAACCATGCACAATGGTTCAAGGGTGCCTACGTTAGAGCTAGGCTGCCAAACGGCTCCGGTGCAGGCAGAAAGGGCAGGAATGCACCATACAGTTTAAATACAGTGCATTCCTGCCCTTTCACTTTAGCGTAGGACAGTGCAGCAAGGCACCAGGTGCCTTGCCACACTGCCCTACGCCAAAATCGCATAAATGAGGCCCTGAGTAAAGAGACTAAGCGAAAAACATAAGGCAACCTACAAATCACTGCTAGAACGAGCTATGAACATTCTGGCTTATGAAACTGGTGGCCAGGTTACGGCAGATTGTAGGTAGGTTTAGAAAGCAATGGGTGTTTGCTGGATAAAAAGAATGGATAGGCTGGCAAACTATATCAAGTAGAACTAAGGAGTTGTTTTAGATTTATAATGTTATAACGATTTAAAGTACTTTTTAGATATTGGGACTCAATATTTTGGATAATAAATGTTATTGAAAATGTTTTTACTATAGATGTACCTGATCCATAAACATTCCCTGATTATATTTATTGGCTTACATTGTTGAAGATTACAATCTCAATAACATTGCATGGGTTTTTCTTTTTTTTTTAAACAAATGATTTTTATTGTTTTTGACAAAATAACATCCAGAGCATTTGCATAATAATCGGGGTATATGATTGACAATACAAATGAGCAAGAAATCTAATGGCTTAGGTAGGGGCAGAAGGAAACTCATAATCAATTAGCATTTCCATGGCTACTGGGCTGGGCGGCTCACTGCTTCACTCCACAGCGCCGCACAACCGAACATAGGCAAATTACAACAAAATTATGTAAAAGAGAACCAGACATAACTCCGCAAATCCAGTCCCGTTATATACCGCATACCTCTGAAAGAGACAGTATGAATTCGGACAAAAATAAATCCAACATACGAAAAAAGGAAAGAGAAAAAAAAGAAAGAATTCACATGTGGCCTGAATAAGAGAACAAAGCCGGACTCCACATGTAAAGCTCAGTACAACCACTTTTGCCGGTCTGGTGTGATAGAAAGTGACATGGATATACACTTAGGGACATGATGAGATGTGTACTGTCATGTATCTCGGGAGGAAACATAGGAGTAGATGGACAAGGAGGAGGGGGGGGGAAGAGGGCGCGCTGGGGAGGTGACAATAAGGTCAGGGAGGCCAGTTGGGGGTAAACAACCTCGCATCCTCATGTATGCGGGACAGAGTTCAGGGGGAAGGAACGCCCGCAGCAGCTCTAGCCTTGATTACCGTAAAAAAATCCTGCCATTGCACAGGGGTCGGCCGCGGGGGGAGTGGTGCCCGCGCCTCAGCCTCGCGCTGATTCATGCATTCCGAGACCAATGCCCTGCGCAGATCCAGCAGCCACACAGTAATCCCGTGGGCCCGTCTGCGCCTTCCAGGCTATAGCAATCCTCCGTTTAGCCAGACCCAGAGCGAGATCCAGAAATGTATTCACACTCTTGCGAGTCGAGTTAAGTCTTGTTACTCCCAATAGGAAGTGGAGGGGTTCCACTTCCACCCGCGCATCCCTCACCGCTGTAAGCACAGCAGCCACCTCCTGTCAGAATACGAGAATGGTGGTGCAAGTACAGACCATGTGAGTGAAAGTAGCTGCCAGATGTCTGCATCTAGGACAGACGTCCATGGCAGTAGGGTACACGCGTGCCAGTCTGTGTGGGGTGAGATATGTATGGTGAAGGTAGTTAAATTGAGTATACTTCACCCTGGCGTTAGTCGAGATGTTTTTGGGGTGGGCAAGACATTGTTGCCATTGTTTATCTGACAGGGTAATGGACAGTTTTCCGTCCCAATACGCATGCAGTGTAAGCAGTGCAGGGGGATCTTCCAGTCTAATGGAGGTGTATATGGCTGTTATGGCATGACACCCACGACATGGGTTATTACAGTGTGCAGTAAGTGCGAAAAACCAGGTTCAGCCCAGTCGGCATCCCAGGACTGCAAGGACAGGAGAGTCAGTAGGGCATGGAGTAAAAAGGAGCCCTGTGGCACTCCGTACGTTTCCACTAGGCCCTCAAACGTCAGCAACTGCGAGTCAGTAAACAAGTCTCCCCATGTATCCAGCCATTCTCCCTCCACGCCCCCAGCTCCGGGCGTCCTTGGCATGTGTACGTGCCAGGGAGCAACTCCAAGGGTAGACTAGGAGCATAAGGCGGTGGTCGGCCGTTGTGCGTCACGTACCTAACCCAGTGCCGTCGGGCTGCAGTCATCAACAGGTTGCCCTGTCGCCTCTGGCTCGGCGTAGCCATTCTCGAGAGCCATTCCAGGAGAATTGGTAAAATTGCATGCATTTAATGGCAAAAAAGTTGACAGCAAATTAGTTTACCGTCAGTTCCAAAACTCATGTTTTAGAGCATCACAATATTTCCCCAGCGTTCGTTTGTCAATACTTTAGATAAGTTAGAAGGTAAACAATAGGTTGATCTTATGTATTTTTATGATATTTCATCTGAAGTGAATGGACATTTTTGGTTGGGGTGCTCTCTTCTACTTAGCAGTAACTACGAAAGGCACTTTGAAGTTTATTACAAATTACAGCTTTTCAAAAAAATATTTTAAACTTATGATCACATTTTTTCTGGATGTTCACATGCACAAATAATATGTTTGAATGTAAAATGGGCATCAACATAGATTGTAACAAACATAAAATAACCTGTGCATATAGACCAGATCATCAGACTACAGTACACTTGGGCAAGAAGCCAAGCCCTGAAAAATTCCACATCAAAATGCATTGAGTGTCAAATTCATGTTTAAAGACAACACATCAATAGAATCTATTCACTGTTTTTTTTAATAAAATGCCCAACTAATTTGTTGATGGAAGGAAATTCCTGCCAAATGTAATCAGTATTCTTTGAAGTTTGCCAACACGTGCCGCCCTAGTCCCCTCATCCGGCATTAGCTCCGGAACAAACAACAAATGTTTTTTTCGACAGATTCTTCGTTTTAATGAGAACAACATAGGTTTGTGCTACATTATGGCAATGGAGCGCAGAATGATGGCCCATTGATATTCGTCATGTGTCCACTTGCCAAGAAACTTGGATCAATTTATTACAAAATATTTTTCCCTTCTGTGTATATTAAAGCATTTTTTTTTTTAGACAGGAGCACTTAGCCACTACTGTGTGAACAAATATTCCATTCATATAAACCGCCTCTTCATAAAAATCAAAGCAGTCTAAGAACAGCGTGATACATGTGGCATAGCATATTGACCATAATGTCAACGGAGATGGTGTGCCAACTCTCTCTGTGAAGTGGGAGATGTTGATCCTTTCTGCAGAGGAACCACCGTACTAAACATCCTCACCAAACTCCAAAAGCATCAGGAAAAAATCACAACATAGTAACACAACTTGGCAGCTTTTACTGCAATTGCGTTTAACCAAAAAAGGCTTCTGCTGGTTTTGAATGCAAGCACAATTTCAATAGAAGTGCAGGTAGTGTTGTTTCGAACGGCCTGACTTAGAGCTTAGTAGACAGGGTACTCTATTGCAAAGTAAAGAGTACCTTATCCACCAAACCCTTAGTCCGCAAATCTCATTTTGTGTTTGGTGGAACCTTGAGTTTTCCATTGTGGGAGATCAGAAAACTTCCTTCGATGAATAAGAGCCGTCGGAGAAAGGATATTACACTGTGTGCCCTCGATGAACAGTGTGAGGTCTTATTAGGTCTCGCCTAGACAGCGCATGCGCTGTCGCAAGACTTATAGTAAACACAAATATGGAGGGTAATTCCTCCTGTCGCTTGCCATTGGTTGATTCTGGCATTGCTCGTGTTATCTGGCTTAAGGTTGGCTTTTGTTCCGATACGTCACCGATATGTCACTTCCGTTTTGCCTCCATTTTGCAGGAAGCAGCACCGACCAACTAGAGTTTAGTTCCGCTGCTGGCTGTTATCTATTCATTTAGGGACTACTTGTTTTCTTTGCTGCTCCCAAAGTTTGCACACTGCCGCCGATATCGGGTATCAGAGGCTCAACATAAGCACAAGTTTCATTATTGATGGACACATTCATTTTTGTTAGGCACGGGGAGATTACGTTATTTTTCCAGAATCACCGGATGTTAAACATCCCTGCCGAGATGGCCCCAGTTCCCCAGCTGTTCCCCAGCTTCGAGGTCGCCCGCTGTAGCCTTAAGGCTACATCCTCTCTCCCTCTCGTTCTATAACGAGCACATATGGGCAACCAAACAAAACCCATAAGCATTTAAAAGCACACAGCCATTCTCATGCACACAGAAGTGTATAAAAGAAGGCACAGCCACAGCAGTGCCCGAGTGGGAACAACGGGTACCCTACTTTCTAATTGGAGCAGCGAGCGATTTGAGAAAGGGACTGATTGTCCCATATAATTGTCCTAAGACATCCCTCCGTGCTGTGTAGGCCCTTTTATTCGGTATATAGGCCTTTGTTAAATTGACCATAGCTCTGCCATTTTAGTGTGTTACAGGCTGATGGCAGGTCTGACCCAACTCATATTCGGTTCCTCTTTCTGCGAAGCTTTCTGCTCCAAACTAGTAGCCCCCACCCTATCCGAGTGCTCTGTGCTCGGTATCAAAGTTCAGCATCCCCTTGAGACTTCGACATACAGTAAGCTGCATCCTGGCCTGGCACTTGTTTCCTGGGTTGGTTTCCCGCTTGCAAGGAAGTGGCAACCGCAGAGCGTCAAGTTAGGAGAACTGAGGAGATTTATACATGTATATATTTAATTTGCGTACAATATCTGCTTATATTTTCTGCTTGCTCTATGAAACTTACGACAAGCGATTGGCCTGAGCAACTGACCTTTTCACCTAGTCCATTGTCAGCCTTTAGTGGGTAAATGACGACATGTCTGGTGAAATCCGCAGACGAGGCTTTTTGGGAAGCATACGTAGGTAGATGTAGCGTGCAAAGGAGCCCACAAAATGATATAAAAAGGGAGCACCCACAGATATCGACGGACTACCTTGCTGTCTGTATGTAGGTAACAGACTGTGTAGGTCTTTCCCCAAGAGCTCTGAAGCTCTTGCGTCTGCTTAGCATTTTGTTGTATTTTACCTATATGAAATGTCCTGTTATGTTTAATCATTGTTCTCTGAATAATGTATTCATTGTAATTGCAGGAATGCTTGCTCTAGAGTATACTTTGAAACATTTCTCCTTGGTGTAACCTGTTTCTTCAATTGCACTTTTAGATGTGTTCTCTTTCTCTCTGACAGTACAATAGTGCAGATACAGAGGGTATCATGATTAGCTCCATGTGATTATCTGAAATCTGTATTTTGTATTTTATGTCTTTGTCTTGCAGTTTCTTTGAAGTTGCATCTTCTCAATAAACTGCCATTGTATTCTGCCTCCAATTCCATGTCTCACATGTCTGTTTTCTTCAGTTTTAGAGCAAGCGCTCCCGGGCACCCCGGCTCAAATTAAGGTGACCTTTTGGCCCTGACTCACTCTCCTGCTTAGTTCTGGGGTGGCTCCCGGGGCTCTGAGTACCGCCCCTAGCTTCCTTGTCCCGTTATATACCTTCCCTCCAACAGATTCATTGATTCCCATTTCCACAATAACCACTTTTGGCTTTTCGTTGGCAGCAATGGTAGCACATGATACCACAGTGCTGCCTTCCTCCAGAGACACACTGGTTTGAGATTGTGTACACACACATGCTGTGCAAGTGCAAGCCTACATCTGCTGTAGCAACAAGGGGGTAGGTGTCCTTGTCACATAATATGGTGCGTTTCAGCACACAAATAAAGTGCTGTCTCATTAAGTGGACCCACATGTGCTATTATTTATTTTTTTACAAGTTTTATATAGCGCAAACTGGACCGAAAGATATCAGGTATCAGAGGCTCAACATGAGCACAAGTTTCGTTATAGATGGACACATTCATTTTTGTGAGGCACGGGGAGATTACGTTATTGGCACACAGGTTTGAGTTTGTGTACATACATATGCAGTGATAGTGCAAGCCTACATCTGCAGTAGCAACAAGGGGGTAGGTTTCCTTTTCACATATAATGGTGCGTTTCAGCACACGAATAAAGTGCTGACTCATTAAGCGGACCCACATGTGCTATTATTATTTTATTTTTTTACAAGTTTTATATAGCGCAAAATGGACCAAAAGATGTCAGGTATCAGAGGCTCAACATGAGCACAAGTTTCGTTATAGATGGACACATTCATTTTTGTTAGGCACGGGGAGATTACGTTATTGACACACTGGTTTGAGTTTGTGTACACACGTATGCTGTGCGAGTGCAAGCCTACATCTGCTGTAGCAACAAGCGGGTAGGTTTCCTTTTCACATATAATCGTGCGTTTCAGCACGCAAATAAAGTGCTGTCTCATTAAGTGGTTCCCCAGCTGTTTCCCCTACGCAGTTTGGTGCTTACCTTCCCTCCATGTTAAAGAACAGTAGATGTTTCAGCACCCAGGCTAATGTGCTGCATAGCTAAATACAGATGAGGTCCCAAAGGCGAGACCGATTGCATTGCAAATGCTTGTTTTCCCCCCAGGATGGAGACTTGGACCCTGAACTACCTAGTTTGTTGGCAGACTCATTTTCCACAGTGCCTTTGAATCTCACTATTTCACGACTGTTGCCCGACCATAATGAGATGATTAGTCGAAAAGGGGCTTTTGTTTTGACCTTGAATGAAGAGAGGCATCCTACTGTATGGTTAAAGCACTCTTTTGTTTGATTCAAATGTTTGTGTCCAAAGTCGATTAGGCCGAACAACGTATTTGAGCCTTCAAGCAACAGGCAGGTACAAGCAGCTTCCTTTATATAAATGAGTGATAAACAAATAAACAATATGAGCAGATCCTTAAAAGCACTAATTATGCCCGAGGATGTGCTTATGATTTGCTTATGACCAGGTCTGTCACACTAGGGGCACTATAGCATCGAGCAGTCTATCCCAGTAGTAGAACTGTGACAGAAGTAGTGTAGAAGAATTCTAAAATATAATTTGGAGACCTTTCACAGGCTGTAGAACAAAACCGTTTGTGTTGCTTACCATGCTAAAACAGTCATGCCACACCACCAGTCGGAAATACCTGACCATGCAGAGCAATTTTTCCACATACCAGTGGAGGTGGGGAACTATAAGCCGCACCAGGCCTGCAGAAATGTGCTGGCACCCAACATCAGACCAGGCTCAATTCCGCCACCACCACAGGTCTCACATGTCGGCTGCTAGTGTGAGCCCCAAGTAAGTGAGCATGACCCAGCAGGACACAACGGCCACAGGCATACCAAAGGAAGCCAAAAGCTCAGCAGTGAGAGCAAGAAACATGCGCTTTCATGGAGATTGGCCATCTTGAAAAGGAACCTGCTTCATCCAAGTAGTGCTGCTTTCATGGTCACAAGCAGCCTTCTTAAAACGATATTTCCCTGGTCTTCTATTCTGTAGGTAAATGGCAAATAGCAGTAGCTTTGAATTCACTTGATTTCCATTCCAGAGCTCAGAGATGGATTGATAATTTGCACGTTTAACAGAGCTACAGATTGTTTGTAGCTCTCCTTCGGGTGAGCCAGAAGGCTTACTGGCAGCATTACATTTCTAGCAGAATTTAATGGACACAATCTTAAAATCAGAGTGACCACAAACCCCCACGAGCAAATAATCAGAATCTGCAGAAGGTATTGAGCTCTCCACCTATAAATGATACACCAATTAATTTTTGATTTTCTCAATGATTTCATTAAGGAAATTAGGGAATCTTTCTACCAATTATTGAGTGGGACTTATCATACTGAAATTGATTAGTGATGTTCAAGAGATTTATAGATTTCTTTAGGAATATACATTCTGTGAGAATTGGATTATTAGTTGAGAAGGATGGCAGTCGTCTTCAAGAAATAATGGTACTATTCCTTCGCAAGTCCTGTTAGATCTCAATACTTGGTAGCTGTAGCAGAGAGCAGCCAGGCTTAATTTAGGAGAAATTTGAAAAACATTTATCAGTACCAAAACAGTTAAAAACATTGAAAGCAAAACCCGAAACCAATCCAATTCCAATTTCTACAAACAGAGTAAATTGTAATAAACAAATAGACTCCAAAACAACAAAAACCTGATGTAGGGAACCAGAGATGCTTTTTCAAAGTTTGAGATATTTCTAGCACCAAAAGCACAAGTGTGAACCACGAGTATTTGGTTGTGCTAGACTCGGTCATAGTCGAAGTTAATGCTGACAACAATGTAACGGAGGTTGGGTGCAGGGACCAGGTTCATCCCAGTGGAAAATGTACCTTCTGACACAGTCATTTTTCTGGCGCAAAGTCCTTGTCTATGAAGTCGTCGATTATCAGGATGCAATCTGTATTCTAAAAGGGACTCATTGCCAGTAGCTCGGTACAGCTCAGGGCCTCAGTGGGAGACTTGGCTCCAGTGGAAGGTATGAGCTCTTGACATCAAGGGTAGGAAAACTCGAAGCGAGCAAAGTCCAAAGTCTGGACCCAAAAGGTGTAGTCGTTGACATGGTTCTGAAAAGCGGTGATACCAGTAAAGTCTGCTATGTTCAGGCTTAGAAACTTTTCTGGAAGCCAGAATCCTTTCAGCAGGCAATCCTGCAGTTTAGTTCGACCAGCAATTCAACATTGGCGGCTGTGGCTCTCCAATGGTCTGGTGGTAGCCTCTGGTTCTCTTTGCAAACGGTTTGTTTCAGCACCTCACAAGAACTAATATTGATTTATTTACTTTCTTCCATAGCCCACTTTCCTCACCAAACCACTAAAGCAGGCAGTTAAAGAATATTCAGCCTGGAATGACAGTCTAATTGATGAGAAATAACCTTATTTGAGGCAAAGTGTGTCAGTCCTTCTTTATAATGTCAAGTAGACATTCCAACTATTGTGTTCATATAAATGAAATGAAATGAAATAAAACGAAATATAATTACATTGAATGTCTGCCTGGACAAGGATAAGGACAGAGATAAAGATAAAGATAAAGACAAAGCAGTAGCAACTGGGTCGTCTAAAGGCTCAGCAACAAGAGAAGAAAATCGCTCTGGAGCGATTCCAAAAGTACCTGTCACTACCGCCAAAAAACAAACGGAGCATCTCAACCGCTCCACAAAGAATGCCCTGCTGAGAAAAACTGAAGGGCAAGAAAAGAAAATTGAGGCAAAACCAGAGACCCGCTTAGCAGCGAGTAAGGCTGCAAGGGAGCTCACGCTGGACCCAGAAGGGAAAAAACAGCGCTCGCAAACGGCGACCTCAAAGGAACAGATGCGGCAATCAACACTACCTGAATCCTTCATATCGAAAGCAACCCCGCTGGTTCAGAAGCAAGCGGATGACCTTCGGCAATCTGGGGCACTGAGTGGACATCCAACGGCATCACAGATCGGAGCAGGAGCCCCACGTCTTTCAGCCGCGCTGAACGCGGGCGCCGAAGAAACAGCAGACCGCGAGGACGTAAGCGTTGTAGATCCGGTTGCTGGGCAACCACCGAACGCTGAAGGAAATAGCACGCAACAAGCGGTGCAGAGCGTCGGAGCCAAGAAGTTCAGCGAGGGGGGAATGCAGAAAGCTGATGCAGATTGTAATGCGCTAGAGCAGCTGGAGAGGCATAACAATGTGCAAATGCTAGACGCACTGCTAAACGTGGAGGCAGGGTTGAATAAAAGAACTGGGCAACATTCTGATCCGAGCTGGGGGAGCACACAGAGTCTCGAAGGGCACCAAGACCTCGAGTATGATCGGGACAGTGTTAAGGGTGGCAGAGAAGACAGAGGCATGAGGGGTGGTTCCCCGGAATTCTTCTCAGTCAATGAGGGCTCTGATACAACGGACATTAGTGATCCCGAAAATGAGGAGGAGCGGAGTTGCACAGATCACACTTCGGGCTCAGACACAAGTAAGGACTCCAGGGATATAGCGACCCAGAAAAAAAGAGTTGGAATTAGAAGAGATGGTCGAGGGTCTAGAAGTAATATGAATAAAAAGCTGTCGTGGGACTACTCTGCTACGTCAGAGACTTACCAGGAAAATAATCAGGGAGAAGGAGATAATGTTGGGAGGCCAAAACCTCAAAATGTAACTCTTGAAATGCTATTTGGAACATTGAAGCAGATGCAGTCAGAGGCCAGAGCAGAAAGTCGAAGAGCAAAAAGAGATACAAAAAAACTGCAAGGTTCGCTAAGAAGAGTAAACAGAAAGTACGAAGAGGTTGAGGAGAGAGTAACCCAAGTTGAAGAAAGGACTAGCAGAGTGGAAGATGAGGTAACAGATTGGCAGACTTTTAGAATGGAACAAGGAAAAGTAGTGGAAGACCTACAATGGAAACTAGAAGATTTTGAAAACCGCCAAAGGCGGAATAACGTAAGACTTCTGGGACTTGAGGAAGGGCGGGAGGGACAGGACCCGAGAGGATATGTGGTGAAGGTACTAAAAGAAGCCTTTCCAGAATCAAAGTGGCACTGGGATCTGGAAGTGCAAAGAGCCCACAGATATCCTCTGTTTGTAAGAAAAAATCGTGGGGGCCAAGAGAACGCACTACCAAGAGCAATGTTGGTTTTTCTAGGGAACTTTTTAGCGAGGCAAGAAATAATTGATAAAGCTAGACCAGATTCCAGAAAGACAGCTGACGGAAACACATTTTTCGCCAGGCCAGATTTCTGCCACGTTACCGTGGAAAGAAGGTGGAAGTTAAGGCAGATGATAGTACCCTTTCAAAAGCAAGGTGCAGAAGCTTATTTGTTGTTCCCGGCAAGACTGAAAGTCATTAGGAAGGGGTACACCAAGATGTTTTCGTCTGAGATAAAAGCGGGAGAGTACCTAGTAGAGATCACGGAGTTAGACAAAGGAAAAACTCCATCGAAAGTGCCACCAAATAGCCCACCAAAAACCCCCTAAGGGACGAGAGAACAGGATAGGAGAGAGTAGCGACACTGCAGACTACAGGGGCTACACATAGGTCAGGATTGACCTATTTGCCTGTAATAAGGGGGGATGGGATCCAGAAGGGAGGGGGGTAGAGGGGGGAAAGGGGGTGGAGGCGGGGGGGGGGAAAGACATACACTTAGGAGGTGATTGTCAGCACAGTATATGCAAGGAAGATTTGCGAGGCAGGTTACACAGTACCTTAGTAAATAGAATTGTAGGTAAGGAAACAATGAAGCTTATTGAAATACAGTTGGCACAGGTATATACAGAGGGTAGGAAAAACTATGAATCACAATGACTTGTAGGATAGCCTCAATAAATATCTGTGGGCTAAATGAGTTAAATAAGAGGTTTAAAACGGCTGCCCTGCTAAAATCGTTAAAGCTAGACTTAGTGTGTCTTCAGGAAACACATATTGAAGGCACTAAGGCTTATCTACTAGACCAGCTAGGCTTTAATGTGTTAGCAAAAACTAACCAAAACACAAAGACGAGAGGTGTGGCGATTCTAGGTAGGAGACAGGATACGCTGGTTAAGCGAAAGAAGGAGGATCAGTGGGGTAGATGGGTTATAGTAGAGCTAAGGTTTAGGGGGGAAACTATCACGGTTGTCTCAGTTTATGGCTCCACAGGAGATGATCCGGATATTTTCCAATTTTCAGACACAGAACTGGCGCAATGGCCGGAGCCCATTATATTTTGCGGTGATCTGAATCTACATGATGTAGACAGTAGTTTTTTAGACCCTGGTAGAAAATACGCAGGGAGGAAAAAGAGGACTTATACAGCCTTGGCGGATATGGTAGCACATAATTTGCTGGAAGATCCTTGGCTAAAATGCCACCCAAACCTAGATGGGAGCACCTTTTTTTCAGCTCCTCATCAGATAATGGTTAGGCTGGATTACTTTTTAATATCAAGAGGACTGTTGGATAGAGCAAGAATAGATAGGGAACCAAGGATCATCTCAGACCATAGCCCGCTAGTCTTAACTGTAATAATTGGGCAAAGGAGAAATAAAGAGCTAAGGCAATGGACATTTGATAGAACAATGCTCCAGGATCAGCGGTATAGGGAAAGAATGAGTAATTGAATTAAGGAATACTGGGAGATAAATAGGGGTACATCATCACCAGGGATAGTGTGGGATGCTTTTAAAGCTGGAATAAGAGGGGAAACCCTGAGCTATGCAATTAAGGATCAAAGAATGTTGAAGGTAAAAGCTGAACAAGCTAATAAATTAATCATGGAAGCAGAGGAAGCTCTTATTACAGCCATACATGCACACTCTCCAACTGACCAGATCTTACTGAAAATAGTTGCTCTTAAGGCCGAAGCTATGGACGGGATGGGGAAAAAAACAGTAGAGAGGTACATAGTAAATAAAGAAAAAGTATACAAACTCAGTGAAAGAGTCGGCCATATACTGGCTGTGCGAGCCAGGCAAAGGGACGGGATGGCTGATATAAAGGAGATTAAAAATTCTCAGGGAATTAGGGTGAAGGAAGATGAACAGATCAGAGAGGTTTTCAAACAATTTTATACGGAGCTCTACACAAAGGATGGTTTCGAGAGAGTGGAGGATATAGGGACTTACCTAAGTGAGCTAGAACCCTCAGTGCTAGCAGAGGAGGACAGGAAGGGGTTGGAAGAGATATTGCAGCTGGATGAGCTGGTGGAGGCTTTGAGGGATTTACCATCCGGGAAGGCAGCTGGTCCGGATCAGATTCCGGTAGAATTTTACAAAACCTTCCAACCTTCTCTTGTAGAAGAAATGTTTAACGTTATGCTGCTAGCACAAAAGGGTGAGTCTGCTCCAGAATCATGGGGCGGCGCAGATATCATTGTAATTCCGAAGAAGGGTAAACCTGCAGACATCCCGGGGTCATATCGCCCCATTACTTTAATGAATGCAGATGTCAAGGTGTTTTCCAAAATTCTGGCGAAAAGGTTGTCTAGGGTAGTCGAATCATTGGTAATTCCTTCTCAGCATGGGTTTATTCCGGGTAAAGGAACAACTCAACACATCAGACAAGTAATCACGGCATTTGATGCAGCAGGCACTTTAGGAGACCCTATGGCAGCTTTGTTCCTGGACGCGGAGAAAGCATTCGATAGGGTCTCCTGGAGGTACTTGTGGGAAGTCTTGAGATGGTATGGTATAGGGGCAGGATTTATTAAGGCCCTGCAGACCTTATATATAAATCCGACGGCCAAGATAAGGGTTAATAGAGGACAAGCATCCGCAGTTAATATCCAGAGAGGAACAAGGCAGGGATGTCCCTCTTCTCCCCTCCTCTTTGCTTTATACCTTGATCCCTACATACGTAAGTTGGAAAGCAATGATCAGATTCCACCGCTAGTTTTAAATGGTTGTAGAGTTAAAACGTTAGCATATGCTGACGATGTGGCCATCCTGACTGCAAAACCTTCAGATGCTATCAGGGCAATCGAAGAAGAAGCTGCGCGATTTGGACAGTTCTCAGGATACAGCCTGAATAATGATCAAACTCAGATAGTTAAAAACCAGTGGGTAATATGTAACGATGACAGAGTGGTGGGAGCGGCAACCTATCTAGGGGTACAAATTACAGCAGAGGTAGATAAGATTGTTAAAATCAATATGGCACCTTTAATGGCTCAAGTCAAAAAGGATTTGGAAAAAATGAATAACCTACACCTGTCACTGGTAGGCAGTACTAACATCATTAAGATGTTGATTTTACCTAAGTTTTTATACTTTTTTAGGGCTATACCCCTGTTGTTTGAAGCCACCTGGTTCAATGGCCTAGAGACCATATGCAATAGGTTCATCTGGGCACACGGTAAGACCCGGAGGGCCTATAGGTTTATGACACTTTCTAGAGAAAAAGGGGGATGGGGGGCACCAGATTTTCGTTTATACCATATGGCAACTGTTTTGCAATATATACAAGGATTAATTGGGGGGAATATTGAGGATCTAAGAATGCATAATATGTCTACTGAGGTTTATGCTGTTGTGCTAGGGGCAAATGCCTATAACTGTTTCTTAAAATGTACAGATTTTAGTTACTTCAAGAGAACCAGGTTTAAAACTGTTAAGGCGGCAGTTACGGTATGGAACGCTTTTTCAAAGAAAGTTAAGATGGGGAGGTATAATAGATATGTGTCCTTAATTAATAACAGATCACTCCCAGCGGAAATATTTGCTGATCAGACAATGGCAGAGTGGGCAGCAAGGGGGGTTGCGCAAATAGGAGATTTGTTCTCACAGGATGGTTTTAAACAATTTTCAGATCTGAGAGCTACATATGGAATAGATAACAGGGGTTTCTTCAAGTATTTGCAGATTAGAAGTTTTTTTAAAAACAAAGCGGGCGGGCCTGCAGGCTTTAATAAAATAGAAATAATGGAGAAAATTAAGCTGATGGGGGACTGCTCAATAAGGTCGTTTTATGCAACCCTGTTGAAAGGAAACCAGGATGATCTAGAGAAATTTAGCATGAAATGGGCAGATAAAATAGGAGTTGAAAGTAATCTATTTTTCGAATCTCTGAATTTAGGATGCACAATATTAAGCGCAGCCCCTTTGCAGTCTCAGCATTATAAAACATTATATTTTCTTTACTTTACCCCTGCAAGGATAGCAAAATGGGGTGGGAGTTCAGGAATTAATTGCCCTCGCTGCGATGCGTTAGAGGCAGATAGCATACATATTTTCGCAACATGTCCCCAGCTACAATCATTGATTAAAGAGATAGAGGGGTTTCTAGCAAGGTCCTTGGGTATAGTGATCTCTCTTGTACCATCTTGGATCATGTTAGGAGTGGCTGAAGGGGAGCAGGAGCAGTACGTAGAATTTTTGTGTGTTATAATGGCTGTTTATAGATTGACAATAGCTAGGGCTTGGCTAGATAAAAATCACCCAAAATTTCAAACTTGGTTAGCAAATACGTTGTACGTATACAATATGGAGAAAAATATCTATGCTCGGAAAGGGAGGAGAGGAAGATGCTTGGGGAGAAGGATCTGGGAGCCATTAAGTAAATGGAAGGAGAAGCAAAGTAAGGACGAATAGGGGGCGATGGGAAGAACGTGGCGGCTCTATCTTTCCTTTCTTCTTTGTTTTTTGTCATTGTTTATTTTAGATTCCCTTATTGTTTAAACAAAGTGCTATTTGTGTGGCATACTCCAAAGATGGAATTTAAATAATGGAAATGAAGGAAAATATTGCAATTGTTAAAGCGTATTCAATGTAAGTTAAACTGTGCTTTTTTTTGGTGAGAAAAATAAAAATTAAAAAAAAAAAAAAGACAGTCTAATTGATGAGAAATAACCTTATTTGAGGCAAAGTGTGTCAGTCCTTCTTTATAATGTCAAGTAGACATTCCAACTACTGTGTTCATATAAATGAAATGAAATGAAATGAAATAAAACGAAATATAATTACATTGAATGTCTGCCTGCCCCCTGATTAACAATATACACTGATAACATCATGAATGTTCAAGAAAGAAGTTTTATTTAGCTTTGATTTACAGGTGGTACACCACACCAGCAACTGCAAAAACAAAAATCACCATCTCATATCTGACAGGAGAGAGATTTGTCTGCACAACTCCACCAAGGACGATTACTTTGATCAAGTCCTGCCTTTTTTAATGTGTGATTTGAGGAGACTTGTCAACATGTCCTTGTCACATACACAAGCCTTCTCCACTTGCACAGTCTTCTCCAACTTGGCTAAATCCACTATTCAATAGAGTCTATGGCTTAATTTCCATAATCCCGGTTGTTCATAAATTTAATAGATAGATTTGCCCTTACTACAGCTATTGTTGTTGATGCAGCACTTTTCAGCATCATTTTAATACACATAATAATAAACCTATTTCAACAATTATAACACATCCTCTGAGTATCTTCCAGCCTGCTTGTTTATCCTGTCTAAAATTCCCAGTTCAGAATCTAATCTAAGATATATTTAGACTTCTTGTACTTTACCTAAAGCATCCTCTATGCCCTCTTGATTATCTTTGATATACTAACACTCTTACCTTACTCTACTTTACATTGCAAAAAAACATAAGTACTGAGTCTCTGGTCAGGAGGAAGCTTGCACCAGACCATTTCTCCTGTTAGTGCCGCCTAAAACAGAACCAACTACTAACCATGAAAGTGGAAGAGGATGTGGTATACTAGCCAGAGCTACTGACTTCAGAGCTGGGGAACCAGGTTTGAATCTCGGCGTCAGCTTAG
Source organism: Triturus cristatus (assembly GCF_964204655.1). Lineage (NCBI taxonomy): Eukaryota > Metazoa > Chordata > Amphibia > Caudata > Salamandridae > Triturus > Triturus cristatus. The sequence goes on along the minus strand of NC_140585.1, from coordinate 1,338,222,144 downwards.
CATCCTGTGATTCTGAGCAAATCACTTGATCTCCCCATAAATTAATGTGTCCTTAACCGGTGCACTTAAAAAGCGCCGGTGATGATGATTAAGTGTTGGTGCTGAGCACTGGAAACCACCGGCTCAAATTAAGCATTGGCTTTAGGACTCTGTGCACTTTACCAGTGCTAAAGTGCTTGTTCACTCTACTCAAAACATGGTAACATTAGCTCATGCCCAATTGGCATAATAAATGTACGTATAAGTTCTAAGTAAAGGGCAGTACTTTTTCCCAGGATCTGTATATTAAATGCTACTAGTGAGCCTGCAGCACTGATTGAGCAACCCACTTAAGTAGCCCTCTAACCCTGTCTCAGGTCTGCCGTTTCAGAGCCTGTGTGCAGTTTAAACTGCCATTTCGGCCTGGCAAAATAAACCTTTTGCCAGGCCCACACCTTCCCTATTTATACACATACACCAGCCCTCAGGTAGACCCTGGACAACTCAGAGGGAAGGGTGAAATTTATTTAAAAGGCAGGACATGTACTTTTAAATTCTGAATTCCCTGGTAGTGAAAAACATTTAAATTAGTTTTTCACTACTGCAAGGCCTGTGCCTCCCATAGGATAACATTAGGATTTCCTATTATATTTTATAAACCTAATTGTCAAGAGATAGACTATTCAAGTTTGATGTCTCTGGAAACACAACTTAAAATCCAAACTTATGGTGAAGTAGGATTTTAAGTTGCAATTTTGAAAATGCCACTTTTAGAGATTTTGCTTTTTCTTACTTTAGCCATTTGGTGCCTGCTGCCCGTCTCTGATCACATGACTGGAGTGGGTGACAGTTTGACTTAGTGTATACCCCCTAGACAGCCACACACAATGGGAGCTTAGGTGTGACATGATGGGCCATCCTGGCAGGATGGGAAGGAGGAGCTTGACTCAGCCTGAGGTACACCTGAACAGGCTGTGCGCTGTCCCCACACAAAGAGATGCATACCCCCCTGTAGTGAGTCTGGAGTCAGGGCAGGAAGGGAGGACCTCTGTGCACTTCACAGGCGTGTATTTGAATTCTCCCCCACTTCAAAGACACAACTGGGTATAATAAGAATTGTACCTCTGACATCACCACTTCAGTACAGTTTTGGACCGGTGAAGACTTTGCCAGGAAGAAGGACTGTTGTGCTGCTGAAAGGACTGACACTCGGCTAGATTGCTACCATGCTGAACTCCTGCATTGCTGTGCTGACCTGCTGTCTGCTGCCCTCTTGCCTGTGTGAGAAGGACTGGACCTGCATCTCTTGAACCCAGAGTAACTCCAGGCGCTAGTTGACTGGCCTACTGATGTGAACTCTCAGGGACATAACAGGGTTCCAACTGCAGGCAGGATCATCTGCACCTGGGCTCTGTCATCTGAAGCCTACCCTGCCAAGTGGTGCCACCCCAGTCCTGGACCCTTGTAAGTGAGTCTAAGGTGCTTACCAGCAGAACAAACCCATCTTCTCTGCTGAGCGGCACATCCTCAAGATGAACCAACGCATCACCACTGCTGCATGGATTGGGTGCAGAAGGTCTGCATCACTTTCGTATCTTACAAACCGACACATCACCAATGGCATGGTGCATCTCCTGCTCAGATCCTTGCATCTCTCATTGACGGCAACTCAACAACGGCCTCTGCATCGCTCCCTCGCTGCTCCTCTGAACCAAAGCACCGTCAGCTGAGTGCCACATCCTCAATGCTCAGACTTCACATCGATAGCCCCGATGGGATCCTCAACGCTGATGCAACAGGACCTCGCACACCAACTCACTACACCCAGGAACTGACGCATCGCTTCGACTGCGCAACACTTCTTCGCCTCAAATTCACGCAATGTCCTGCAACCAGGATTTAAGGTACTTTGTTCATGGGGCCTAACTGATCCCTTTAGCCGGCCCATGCTCCACCGCTGTTGGACTGAACTTGTGACTTTGTCCCGGTTAGGCACGACCAGATATCCCTTGTTGGCACTTTGTGCCTTTTGTGCTATTTTAACTTAAAACTTTAAAATGCAATATTGTCAGTTTTACTGATTAGAGTTTTCTCATTTTGGTCTTGTTTTATTTATTAAAATCTATTAGATTTTTCTAAAACCTGGTTTTGGATCTTTTTGTGTAGTGTTTCCACTGTTTTACGGTTTGAAATGTTGCACAAATACTTTACACATTGCCTTCAAGTAAAGCCTGACTACCCTGTGCCAAGCTACCAGGCGTGGGTGCACAGGTTAATTTGGGGTTTGCTTGTTGTGGGAAGGTGGCCTGGTATATGCTGTCCACTAATTAAAGTGGGCACCCTGTACCAGTCCACATGACCGTTATGATGTATGAGGTCAAAGATAACCTTTAGAAAGCTATCCCAGTGGCAGCTGTGGAGAGCAGCCTTCAGGCTTAATCTTGAAGGAATGTAAAGCAGCTTGTTTTACCAGAATATCACCTCCTGAATGACTAAATGAAAGGAGAACCACACAGTAGTTGTATAAAAATATGTATTTATTAATAGAACACTCTCTACTAGTCTCTACATGAGATTAGGGCACAAATCACACAATACTGAATCAATAGAACATTCATAAGTAGCAAAATACACAGCGGGCTCCAGGGGGAGACCGAACCATATACTAAAAAAATGGTATAACAATCACGACTTGACTAGACACAGTGCATAGAGCACGTAGAATCGCTGGGGCCCCAAGGAACCACGCAGAGGAGTGACACAGGGAGCCCACGGAGGACAGGTGCAGTGAGGAAACACAACCGCATGCTCCGTACAACTCTACGGGAAAGTCGCGGTTGCAAAGTTACAGTTTAAGGATACTTTTATGAGGGCTTCGAGCAAACCCTTCGGAACATAGGCTGTTCAAAGGCCAACCCACCAGTGAGTAATGAGGTACCCATGTTACCTATTCCAGAGGAGCCGGGTTCACAGGGGTCAAGTGGTGTCAGAAACCTTTGTTATTTTCAATGGAGAGTTGAAAAGAAGTACTGCTGCCAGGAAGGCAAAGAGTGTCGGGTGGAATCCAAGCCTGGATTCTAGGTGAGAAGAACCTGAAAGCAGAGGGGACAGAGTCTGGGTCACTTTAGTTGACCAGGGGCTCGGTAGTTGAATGCCCACCGATGTCGGCTGCTTCAGGTGCGAAGAAGAGTTGCTTGACTCTGCAGCCACGGGGACCAGGAGATGTCGAGTATCACCAGGATCTGGGGTGATCTGCCCCATAAAGGTTGTTGAGTGCTGAGGGGTCGATGTCCGCCTGGAGCACCAACAAGCCTTGGCAAATGCAACCCACACGGTCAGAGTAAACAGGTTACGGTGTGGACCAACAAGGTCCAGGGGACTCCCCAAGCAATGGAGAGTCGGGGCACATCTGGAGCAACCAGGTAAGCCCAAGAACAAACAAGGTGACCCTCGCCAGGACCCACAGGCCAATGGACGAGGGATCGCGAGGAGACCTCAAGCTAGTTTGCAAAGTACCAGCCCACAGGACACTCTGTGAGTGGAGGCCAGATATCTTCAATGCAAATACTGCTCGGGGAGTCCAAAGCTCGGGAATTCTCAACAAGCATTGCAGTTGCAAATGTATGTGGTGCACAGGGGTTCGGGTTGCATGGCCCCCACGAGGGATACTGGTCTCAGAATCGCTGAGAGGTCAGATCTACCTCAGTGACCTTCAGGAACCTACCTCCTGTGTTGTTGAAATCTTTGGAGTCCTTAGGAGCTCAGGAGAAGCAATACCGTCAGATGTACTTAGGTGCCTGCTTATGCAGGGGAGTAACTCCTTGACTCCAAGGGAGATTCTTCAGTCGTCCAGCGTCGTGCAGACAGTCGAAGTACTTGGTTTCTTCTTAGCAGAATCTAATCCCGGTAAAATCTAAAGTCCTGTAGCCAGGTAACCCACTTTATACCCACAGGAAGGGGTTGGACAGATTCTAGGGACCCTCCTAGGGTAGGGGCAGGACAGAGGGGTGGCTACACTTATGTCCTTTGTCCAGTTTTGCGCCACAGCAGGAGCCAATGGCTCCCAGAACTGGTTTGAGCTGGACTATGCACAGGGACACCAAATGTTCCGTCAGTGCAGACTTTCTGGCACTCCCAGAGTTCACCCACCCAGCCCCAATATACTAAACCCTGTCTGGGAGGTGGTCATACCTCCCTGTGACAGGATGACTATGTTCATGCCTTCCTCTGCTCGAGCTTGCAGCAGGAGAGCAGAATCGTGGCTGTGGCTGGCAGCATCCATTTTGTGCTGCCCGGGTCAAGAAAGCTGGTACCGGGTAGACCGGTGACCCACACATGTCCCTTTAGAAGGGTGGAATCATACCTCCCACACCAGTTACTTGTGTGGAAGTATGATTCCAAGGTGTTTGACATCAAACACCACATGTTTCTAAGCGGCCGTTTTAAAGTTAGAATTTACTGTGAGGTTTTAAGGCACTTAAACATATATGTCTGGCTGCAACACAGACAACCCCAGAGAATGGTCTCCGAAGGCTGCAGAGGGGCTCTGCTCATGCAGGGGCACCCTCTCACGTAAAGCTCAGCAACCTGCCTTCAGGATTGATAAGGCCTGCCATAGGGGTGACTGATAGGTTTTTAAGTGTAGTGATTTAGATAGATATAGTGAACCTATAAATAAGTAAGTGGTGCAAGCACCATCTTACACAGTCTGCTGTAGCAGTCCTGTCGTGTCATTTTGAATGGCCTATCATTGGTGGCATAATACATGCTGCAGCCCTTGAGAGGCCTCTGGGCTACCTATGCCCTGGGTACATGGTGTACCATATACTAGGGACTGATAAGGGTACCCCAGTATCCAATCTGGAGTATACCTAAAGTATATACACAGCAATTTAAGGGAGCAAGCAGATAGACTTGGGTACTGAATAGCAGGATCCCAGTCATACTAGTCCATAAACAGTGTGACATCAGTAAAAAGTGGGGGTAACCATAAGAAGCAGATACTGCTTTCCTACACTTGAGTCTTATCCTGACTAGGATTGTGGTTGCTGCTTGACCAGTGTTCTCACCCCAGTCAACTCGTAACCCAATTTTTAACAGTGCCATTGTTGCTTTGGATCTCTTTTGGTACACAATACACATTCACTAAATATTGCAAAATGTCGTGGTGGCAGTGTGGTTCACTGGTTGAGGCAGAATATATTGAACAGTTCCATAAAGTGTGTCTACTTCCACCAATCACTACTGCAATCCCCCACCCCGGGCTCACGGTAACTGAATTAAGTGAATCTGCCAGATCATTCTTGTTTGTTCTTCCATGTGAATCTGACATGTGCTGTGTTTCTCAGTTGGCCAATTCCAAATCTGAACACATTGGTCACATGCATGTTTTGCAGTCTTTGCCATCAGATGGGTGATAAACATTCCCCTTTGTTGAGCCCACTCAAATGTGCCCTTCCCTCCTAAATGTCCACTTTTCTCATGAGCCAAGTTTGCCAGCCTCTGCAATACTGAATCTACTTGCTCTTTTGCTGTTCTAGCAGCACATGTATCAATTTGGGCCATTATGTCTACGTCATCCTTTCTGGGGACATTACTATGTGAATCTACATACTGTGCATAGATTTTTCCTTTTGATGCTACTTCCTATATATTGTTCCACATCTTCTCTCCTCCCTTTCACTTGGTTTTCTTATGCTACCTTATCCACTGCTTCAATTCATTTCTTCAGCAATGGCCCCATGGGTAATCCATCCATGTCCTTCTTGTCCGCACCCACCTTTAGTAAGTCTATCCCCAGCTGTCTTCGAGTAATCATCATTTTATCTTCCCAACATGTGCTACCATAATGGCGCTATGCACTGCTCATATTCTTGTTTCTATGTCCCAGAGTTGAGCCATAAATTCTGTTGCGTCATGCACTTTTCAGATGTATTCATGTCCGCCAAGAGGGACAGTGGTCCCTCTAATATCAGAGGTGTTGATGCTATTAGTTTATATCTCATAGCGGGTGTTAAAGCAAAAATATGCCACCCCCAGTTGTTGTGTCTGAGCCCTTATTCTGCTGCCATGGTTCTCAACCTTGATATACCCTCTGTAATTTACTTCCACTGCAAGGCGGGAAGCAAGTCAGTAGAGTGTGGGCGTGCACTAGCTATACCAACTCGTATCATATCGATCATGGAAACTGTGCATTACTATTGAAATCCTGCATCTTCTGCATGCACTGTCTCAGTTTAGGGTCACTGGTCAGAGTTCCTAATGTTACTTCCTCACGAGGAGTGAGAAAGACACTATCAGCTCCTTCATCACAACGCCACATGATCCATGCTACAATGTTCTCTCCCTCCTTTTGTTTTTATGCTGTTTTTAACTCTGAGTACAATCCCATACTTCCTTATGCTGTCTTCCAGAGTGGTCATACTATGAAGCTCTCAGGGTGTCACAACTATCTCTGAAGTTTCCTTGAAACTATTCAGAAATAATGGTCAGGGGCATGACTCCCGTCTCTACTTCATTTTTTTCCCCAATTGCTAGCTGAGCCTTCCCATACTATATGTACAGGTTGTACCCACACCCCTCTTTTGCTTTCCCTTCCTTGGCCCATACTATGCTTGGACTCAGGAGACCTTCACCCTCCCCAACTTGCCTTTCTCGAAGACATCAAAGTTCTTTAATCAAGCTCTGTATAACTGGATGGATTTATAGAGGGTCTATTGGATTTTGGTTAACTTTTTCTTAGAAAATTGATCAATTTATGCTGAGCATAGAGCGCCTGCAGCATTATTCAGCCAGTCTCTGCAGCTGTTTCTGCATACTCCCTCATCATATCCTTCTAAATTTAATTGGGCTAATCCCTTCTCCAAATGTTCCTCTAGGTTTCCTTGCAGAGAGTCCTCTGCATATCTCGCTAATTCCTCTGCAACATATTACCATTGACTATTGGTCAATGATGGCGTTGCGTGTGTCCCAATCTCATTGTTTCCTAAACCAAAACATTCTCCTTTTTCTCAATTAGGAATAAGGCAGAAAATCCCACTTCTGACTCCAAAATATGTTGTTACATTAAATTGATTAAGAAAATCAAAATATACACTCCTAACACTGTGAATGTTCAATGAAACATTTTTACTTAGCTATGATTTATAGACGCCAAACATACACCCACAAAAAAATACAAAAAGTTCATCATACTACATCTGGCAGGAGAGGTCTTTTTCTGCATGACTCCACCTACGACAATACCTTTGATTTAAGTCACAAGGTCTTCCAAGATCCACCAAGAACTGCCTTTTATACTCCAACAACCACGTTGTCACATAGCTTTCCTCTCCCTGTGTCCTTTATTAAAGTTTAACAACTGTCCTTGTGACATCCACAGTCTTCTCGCACAATCAAATGCCCTGCTAATATGTTACGTAGAGTGTAAACATCCTGATTTTACAACACCCATGGTTTCCTTTGTGCACAATCACCTACCTTTCTAATAAGCTACTTTGATTAGAGTTTAAGCAGCGTGTCAACATGTTCTTGTCGCTTACACAATCCTCCCCTGCTTGCACATAATCCTCCCCTACTTTCCCAAATCTACTATTCAATAGAGTTTATTTACTCATCTTTGACTTCAATCCATAACATTGGGCGTTCGTAAATGTATTTAATTCACCATACTACTACGCCTTCCAAGAAAGTCCTAGGTTAATGCGGTAACAAAGACAAAGACATTTCATGTGCCTTTTTGAATAAAGGATATCTTACCAGCTGTCAATTCCTTGTCTCGTCAAAGTAGGCTATGGGCGTATGTCACCATTTGGCAAGCTAAATATTTTGTCCAGTGGCCCATCCCTATGTGAAACAAATGCCTTGTGATTCCACTTTTGCTCCCTTGCCTCAATTGAGCACAAAGCAAAACTAAAGGAGTTTGGATCTCCTAGAGGCTTGGAGTGGAGGCTCATCAGAAGGTACAAAACAAATTGAATAGATTTAGGAGCAATGTTCTGTTGGATTGGTACAAGTCAGTCCAGTAGGCAGCATTACAACGCCCCTGCCTGAACAGTTTGCAAGTGGCACCAGCTCAGATGTGTCAGAATGCTGACTGTGGTAGAAAGGAAACCTTTTTGCACTAAAAATGTTTATAGCAGGTGTGTTGCATTCACGTCCAAGAGGGCCTTATCCTTTCCAGGTTTACATGATGTTCACTAAAAAGAGTTTCATTTAGCTCTTTTGGCTAATCAGTGCTAATCTTGAAATGTGGCTCATCTTTCACATGCCTCCTTCTGAAGTTGTCTACCTTCTCCTACCCCTTGTGGCGAGATGCCAATATTGTGGTCTCTAAATTGGCCGGAAATTTGTGGTTATTGGAAACTAACTCTTCTGCAGTAGCTGCTTGAGAGATATTAGGTCCATCTAGTCACTGAACCTCCATTGTTGTGCCTGCCCCTTTGCTGTTAACTGCCAGCGCTCCGCTTTATTTATATTGCCGGGTGGGTGGGTGGTTGCCAACGCTCCTGCAGCTCCAGGGGTCCAGGGAGACAAAGAGGACGGGACCCTTAAGACACCGCCTTAAATACCCCAGGGCTTCGGATTCACTTTCGTTTCCGCTAAAGACCATCCCAACCCTACGTCACTGGTCACTCTCCCTCCTCACTAAGCCCACCTTGGGAGCTCGGTCCTGTGGCGCTACTAAAGGCGCCCCTCCCCTAGGCGCGGGGGCGCCTGTGCATTTCTTTAGGTGACCGGAGTATTGCCATTAGGAGCATTGTTGCGAACAGTATTGGCTTTTTAGCTACCAACACTTTACATGCTGGAGTTCCTGGGTTCAAATTCAATTTGTAAAGTGATTGAATGGCACTTTGCTAAAACTCAGAACTGTATAAATGTGTCTCAGATGAAGTATGCCCAGTAGACACCTCTGCACCTTCCTATGTATTAGACATGTACTCCTATTGGGAGCAAACTTTGGCAAAGTAAATAGGTCTCACCTTTCCATGGCAATACCCAAACCTTTGGCTTAACAGTGCGTTTTTATAATGATAGCATGATGATGAATATGTGAGCATGAGATACCACACATACGCACCTAAGTGGCATGACATGGGGGACATTTATTGTTTGTTTCAAATTAGTATTCCTCGATGGCGGATGGAAACTTTGAGTAGTATGTTAAAAGTTATGTGTAAAATGCGCATAAATCATTAAGGAGCGACACTGAAGCAAATTACAGTTGCTGGGCCCTTTAAAAACAGAAAAATATATCAGTTGAAAAAGAATGTGATGAGGAAGTCAAGGAAGGAGTGCTTGGGGGGAGCAAGTCAGTGGAGGGGGGAGCACGAGGAGGAGCAACGGAAAAGTTATGGGGTGTTGAAAAAGAAAAGCAAAAAAACTGTGGGGTGGTGGGGGAAGCAACTGACAAAATAGGGATAAGAGGAGAGCAACATAGAGAGTGTGGGGGCAGAAGATTGAGGGGAGAAGCAGTACACAAAGGGAAGAGCTACAACAAAAATGCACTCCCTTGGAGTACCTAAAGGGGAAGGATGCAAATCGTCCATTCAAAATGATGACAAAGAAGCTATTCTTGGGAGGAGGGAGAAAAGTAAGAACATGACAGAAAGACAGCGAGAAAAATAAAATTATCAAGAAAGCCAACAAATGGTAAACAATAGGCTGCCCAAAACGCCGCTGTAAGTATTGGCATAGTGCACAGGAGGATAACATTGAACTAAAAGCTGCCTAAAATGAAATTGAGAACGTTTCTTAAGTTGCTTAAAATACTGATAGGCACTCACTCGAGTGTTAATTCTCTTTGTAAAAACAAAATACGTCTATAAAAAAACTCCGATTGAAATAAAGCACTTTTTCATAGAAAGGCAGGGATCACATGTGGAGGGAAAGCAGACAGCATATGGCATGTAAGAACTCGAATGAGATGTTTAATATGTCTGAAGTGGAAAGCAATACAAAGATTAAAAGATGTGGCATGGAAAAACAATCAAAGGGTAAAGCTGCCCTGCTCACTCAGCAGCGAAGTAAATTCACAGTTTGTTGATCTTAATGGAATCTTATAGGGGTCAGGGATTAGGAAAACCCATGGGATATCAAATGCATGCAACATGAGGGCTAGCCTCCTAGTACGCAGTTTACATTCTGGATACATGCAATCAGAGAGAAGGGGGACAGTTCAAGGCACGGCTGGGATAGCTAAAGTTCTAGTCAGCATCAGTGTAATCATGTACATGCCAGGCCAAATTTGGCAGGGGTGAATGCGTCAATTACATTAAAAAGCAATCAGAAGACAGTTCTGCTCCTCATATGGATTCAATCACTTCTGCCTTTGACATTTAATGTCAAAGCTCTGCGTGGTTGATGCAGCTAAATGAATGCATCGGAAAGAATGCGCATGTCGGCCCTTTCGACGGCCACGGTTCTGCTGGCTAGAATAACCGCAAAAGGTAAACTAAAATATATTAAGCCTTAACTGAGATTTCCTGGAGTCGCACTGAGAAACATGTTCCGTATGCTTTGTACTGCATCTGGGACAGGCGGGCAACTAGAGACAAATTTAGGAGGGGGGGGGGGCTGAAAGAGATTTCGGGGGGGCTAAGTCTTCCAGCCATAGGCAAAGTGGCTGTAAGAAGGGGTGAAAACACAACAAATGCCTCATTAACGAGTAAATGGTCTTTTAAAGACCTGTGAAGTACTCGGGTCCGGCTGCAATTAGGCAGACGCCAGCCCGCGAGGCTGTCTCAGCCGGGCTGATACACATGACGTGGGGGGCTGAAGCCCGGTGAGCCCAATGGGTGTTGCGCGCCTGATCTGGGATTCAGAGTCCGCTCTGACACGGAGTTTAATAAAGCAAATTCAATGATTTCATTGGTCTTAAGGGCATCTCAGCCACCGAGCAGATCCATTCCTCCTCTGCAGATCATGTAAGGCTGCCAGTGACAATGTTATTTCATTTTATAGTTATTGTCTTTTACTCCTGTGAAGAATGTGTGAAGTTGTGTCTTCTGGTCCTGCTCATAAAAGAAATTCGTTTTTAGTAATCCAATTCATTTGCGGCTACTGCAACTGCGATATTCAGAGATGAATTGATTCGCCTAAGATAACAACTTTTGATGCATGTAATAGCTCACATCGTTCCATACATGCAGGTAACCCTGGTTTCTGTGGAAGGCTCTTCATTTTTTGAAGCAAAGGAAAAAACAAGCATTCACCAAACCAATAGGTCTGACTTTTTTTTGTTAGAGAAACTGTGTGGTAGTAGTTGGGCCACTGTCAGTGTCGTGGACACTGCTGACGTAGAAAGTGAACCCCGTAATGAAGCAACATCCGGGCCTACACAGATAGGGGAGCTGTTTAAGAGGCCCATTTACTCAACAGACAGTAGTAGTCGAGTTAAGATCTACCCTCATAGAACCGAGTTACAAAAATAAGCGAGAAGGGGGATTTTATATCGTAATTAATCGGTAGATAGTTTTGCCACGATCAGTATTTTTCATTGCATCTTTTAGAAAACGTATGCGCTTCCGTATCTTTAATTCGTGAACGAAAAAGCTATGAATCAAACAACATGTGATCATTACAGAACAAGAGTCAGCGGGAACTTCCTGAACAAAGATGCATGAACCAGTGACGTACAGTGCTGATGGTGATTAGGTCTCCATGTGAGTGACTTACTGTGTCCAACTGGGCTTCAGCTTTCTTTCATTTCACCAATGCATACATGCTTCCTACCTACCTACCTGCATACATACATGCATTCATACATGCACTTAGGTCAGCCCCCTTTTGTGGCTGCTGTTGCCACTTTTTTATGAGTTGCCATGACATTGCCTGAGTGGGCTGCCCTTTAAGCCACAGCATTTCGTGCACTGGTACATGGGGCTCTAACCAGTTCCCTGTGTGAGCCTTCCACTGTTATGACCATGCGCTGCACCCTTATCACTGCATCTGTGCCCTACCCGACTCATCTCAATGCAGAATGTGTCCTCTGCTGCCATCCACTGCCACCCATCAATACCCCACACCTTTTAGCATCACGGCTTCGTCATTGCTTCCTGAATTACATTGCAAGCATTGGCAATGTCACTGCAACGCGTGCACAGCGGGCGGTATCTTTCTGGTCTCTTCACTCTTCCTACCATTGTCGTCATCCTCCTCCTTTGTCTGCTGTCATCTGATGCGACCAGCACCATACTTCTACAAAGGTGCAGCAGCAACAGTCGTATCAGACATATTTATACATTCATACACATTACATATTTAGGTAATCATAATTGAATAATTCATTGAAATATTTCCACCATTTGGCAAGCAAACGATCTTAAAACAGTGACATTGAAAATAAATATCACCTTTTAATTTACCAGAGCACTGGGGACAATTTTTTAGTAACAAGAATTATTAGTTACGTAAAGTGATGCTTAGATATTCAACACTTTCTCGAGCAATTATAACTGATTATGTGAAAAGTCCTTTTTAGGTCTCGCCTTGCTATCGCGTAAGCAATCGCAAAGCAAGACTATTGTAAAAGGGCTTTTCAAAGTGCTCCCAAAAGCGGATTGCATGGCTAGCACGCGCACAATCACGCGCATCGTGCCGCCATGCACTCCGCTTTTGGGAGCACTTCAAAGGGTCCGCTCCCCCGCCTGGAATGCGCGCCCCCGCCAAGCGCGCGCGCCACGCTCCGCCGGGCTTGTCTTGTTTATGGCTCTTCCTCGCTGGCTATTGCATACTCCTCATGTCCTACTTGCTTTCCTCTGACGAACATTTTGCTGACTAAGCAACTTTACCTGGCAAAATCTTACCCCTCCAATTAACTCTTAATGTGCTTCCTCTCCGATAAAGTCTACACATTAAAATGAACCTTAAGAGGGAGAACGAAACTCTTCTCCGATGAAAGTGTTCCGTTCTCCGTATCATGTGTGTTATATCCAGCACGTGTGCGCCCCCTCCCTTCCCAGCACTGCTGATTCTTGTCAGACACACCGCCGATACAAAGAAGGTGAATCGTCCGATTAGTACGACATGAGTCCTGCCTTCATGCCTGTGGCTATTAACCACCCACCTGCCTGAAGTGCGGAGACCCGAATTCAGCCCCCCCCCTCCAGAAAGCGCAGTTTCAAAGTCCATGATTAAAGCATTACGAGTCAAATTGATTGTATTGTTCATTCCCCGGCAGTCTGAATTGCTGCACTGAATAATTGATGCATTTTTTGTGAGTCGCTATGTTTATAAACATCGTGTGTGTTTATCAGACGTATATGACGGCGCTCTCCGCCGCTTGGATTGCTTTTCACCCTGGATTTATTCTTTTAATAGTCGCAATAAATTAAATGTATCTTGTGTTTGGCGCGTTGCTGAAGCACAGTGGCTCGATTTCTTGTTTTTCCTGTCAGATGGTAGCACTGTATGTTCACTTAGGAGTAGTAGATGCGTGTGCAAGCTGTACTGCCGTGACGCACTTACAGCGTATATACACTTGTTTTTAGAAATACAATTTAAATCCTTATTATGCACCTTCGCCGTTTTAATGGATCCTCCGAGCTCACACCAGCCCTGCCCTCTTCTGATGGCACTTCCTGTTTCAGAGATTGGAGGTAGGGCATACGATGAAACACAGCAGAAGTACGGTTAGTGCTTTTGATTGAGGGAATCCACCAGAAGTGAAATCTTAAATAGTATGGGACATATGGTATTAAGTGTATCATCACCTATAATACTTTGGTAGGTACTATGTTTTTTAGTAAAGACTGAAGCAAAACCTTGTTCTATATCTGATTAGTCCCTCCTTTTATAAATACTCCTCCTCAATGATACCGCCTTTGGAATACGGTTGTTCCCGTGGGCATGGTTATGCTTCTCATTACAACCGACTGGGGTGAATGTTTGCATTGTTCAGCATTGCGTCCATCATCTGGTCCTTTTGTCCTTATTACAACCAGGCAGATATGGAGTTTTATTTTTTTTTGGGTGGCATTTAGGTGACCTGCAATGCCTGGTCATGTCTGTGGAGCGTTTGCCATAGGCCCTCTGCCAGGTGCGTTGATAAAGCCATTTTCTCCCAGATAACTTTTCTTTTAGAAATATTTAAGAGCGCTGTGTCTAAGTGCTTTTGCCATTTATCATGCGCTCATCACTCCTTACACACCCCTCCTCCGTTCAGTTGGCCTCATGCCTCCTGCTTTATGGCTGGAGTTGCTTAGATGCAGGCACACTGAAGATGACTGAGGTGACAGTTGTGCCTATTCAGCCATGGTGTGCCTCTTTCTGCCAGACATGTAAGTTCTCCCACAAGAGTCTCGCCCCAGCGCCTCGATAAAATGTCATTTCTTTACTCTCTATACCGTTGGTCTTACTGTGGCTAATATGCTGAATACTCGTGTGTTTGTATGTGTGATCAGATTATCTACACATGAGCGTTTTCCACGCTATATATTCTTGGGTGTTGGTGAGAGTCGTCATGGCTTGCCTGTATACTGAATGTGTATGAGAAGGTGTTTGGGATGGCATGGTTATTGTTAAATGTGCTTAGAGCCATCGGTTGTGAGTTCAGAATTTCCCCTGCTTTGTAAAAGTTGGTGTTGAACATCCCAAACACATGGGTGTCTTTGATCTGCAAAAACTGTGCACCTTACTTATGTTCCTATTTTAATATTTTTTTTTTCACTTTTTGTGTCCACTATAGTTTTATTTGTGGCTATGGGCGAAGTCATTATTTGTGCTTTGTCCTACTGGAGGGCTGTGCCCAGATAGCATGGAGTTTTATGTAGGTGTTTTCAAATGTCACTAGTTTTTACTGAGGAGCACAATTATGCACGGTTTAAGTGCTTGATTTGTTGCCAGTGCTTATAGTGCAGGGCCCACTGCCTTTGTATGTATCATTCTGCTTAAGTCACCATCCATCCTGGCATTGAGCACATAACCTTACCATCAACTAACTCCCTTATCAAATACCTCTAAAGTCTACCACAACTCGCCCTCCAATCTACCCTGACAATGGAAGGCTTCACTGTAATACTGACACACTGTCAAATTGCACTCTAAGGAGGGAGGAGTAATGGACCTGGAACCCTGTGAGCCTGAAGTCACAAGGCGCTCAACTATAGTTCCCAGCGCCTCCAGTTCCTTGGCTGTCACTCTTCACATTGAGTGGCACGCATATTGTGTGATTAGCGCTGTGTTGGTAATGCTGCAGAGTGTAACTGTCAAAGCCCCAGTTCATTACCCGAATAGGTCCATATCTATTGGGCGTGTCTCAAATGTGCAGGGGCGGTTCAACGGATCTTTCTAAGATCTTGTAAGTGTTGGCCAACGTGTGTGTTTTGTATGTGCTCATCCACACTTTTCACAATACGCATTTGTGGTTGTTTACTTTTTTCTGTCAGTCAGTCTTGGCATGCTTTATTTTGTGTTGTTACTGCACGCCTCACACTGCTGCACGCCGCACACTGCTGCACGCCGCACACTGATGCACGCCACACACTGCTGCATGCCGCTGCACGCCACACTGCTGCACGCCACATACTGCTGCACGCCGCACACTGCTGCACGCCGCACACTGCTTTTATGCGAGTTTATGCTACTGACATTGTAAATGACAATGCCTTTTATTTGTTTTAAAACCAAAACATAAATAAAAGGCATTGTAATTTTACAATGCCAATAGCTCAAACTCTTATAAATGCGAGACCTATTGCATTGCAAATGCTTGTTTTAAGATAGCTACCTTAGAGAGATCGGATAATTTTCGTGCAGTCCCTGTTTTTTTCACCGTCTTGCTTGTCTTCTATCTATCGGATACCAGTACACACGCTGAATTTGGAAAAAAAACGTGCTTAATTTGAGCTTCAGAACATATAAGTGGTGGACTGAGGCAGTCACTACAAGACCAGAAGGAGCGTGTAGGAGAAAGGCCATAGCCAACAAAAGTGTATAGTCTGCGGCAGTACCTTGTTCCTCACCCACCACCGTTTTCTTCCACATGCTCCGCTTGGCTTTGGCACATACCATTGGCACTAAAAAAAGAGGACACAAAGAAGCTTGACATGGGGCTCGTGAGTCTGAGGTCAAGGAAGTGTGGGGCCAAGAGGACTTCCCTCCTGCATCTGCCCCCAAGTCCACAGCTCCAGCCCTACCCTCATTCCCTTCAGGGAGCTGAAGGGCACAGTGAAATGGCCACTGCTGGACAGATTTCCATGTAATTGTGAGTTGCCCTTCTGGGGACATGGACTCAGTAGCACATCCTGTGGCAGGGCCGGACTGGGAACCAAAACCGGCCCTGGCAAACTGCTCGGCCGGCCCCCTGGGTGGGACGGGGAGGGGGCGGCTGAGCTGTTTGCTTGGGCCGCTTTTCCTACTGGGGGCTGATATTGCCGGACCCTTGTAATGAAAACTGCCCCCTAGGGGCCCACAACCAGCCCCCCACCCAGGCGTCCCACCGGTAAACGCCCGATGCCCGCTACAGCCAGTCCGGCCCTGTCCTGTGGCCACGAGCAACACTAGAACAGCCCTGACATGGTTGTCCTGCCCTTGGATTGGGGCAACAATGCTCTGAGTAATGATGTATGCACAGAGAGGCAAGGACAAGATGAGGACAGACCTTCAGAAGGCACAGAGGGCAGAGTCAGCACAGTATAAGACTGACATCTGCAGTGGTGGCTTGTCCTCGAGCGTCCCCCCCCACTGCGACCCTCAAAAGTAGAAAAATAAAATAATAACAAAACAAGGTTATTATCGTTTTATTTTTCAGCTTGTACTTGCTGTATTCTTGGGGTGGTCCATCGCAGGGCAGTCAGGCGAGGGAGTGGTGGGCAGCACTGCTATCAGTGCGCATGTGGGTTTGACCCACTGTCTCCAAATTAGCTGTATTGCTAGGTTAGAGACAGCAAAGCACAGGCTCCCAGTCTCGCTGGGAGAGCAAAGTCCCAGTGTTCAGGCCAATCCCGATGTTGCTTTCTAACTTGAAAGCAGCGTCATGATTGACAGTGGAGGTTGGGGGCCTGTGCTACAGCGAGAAGAGCGGCAGGCAAGGTTTTTTTTTTTTCATTTTTAAATATTTGCTATCCTTTCCTCCTCCCACCCCCCCATATCCCCATTGTCCCTCGTTCCCTCCCCATCTTCCCACCCCACCCCTGCACCACATCTGCACAGCAACCGCTACTGGGCATCTGCACAGAGGATCCACACACCAATAAGTACTAATCTCTACAGAGAGCAACTAGGGCACAGTACATGAAGAGTCCACACAGCAGTACTCATGCACATTTGCAGGGAGACTTAAGCAAAGTTGGGCACTGGAGTCACTCATTCTTAGAGACTTTGGCATTATTGGGTACTGTAAACAACTCATACAATAGGAGGTAACCTGGGGCACAGCCATACATTTTAAGTCACCAACCCTCAAAGAGAAAATGAAGCATAGCCTGGCTCTCTAAGTCCTCTCCCTTCAAAGGGAAACTGAAAAACAGCCAAGTACTCTGACTCACCATTCACCTATCAACTGACAAACAGCCTTAGCTGTTTTAGGCAATACCTAAAAAAGCTTTATTTTCGTTGTCACACCTAAAGAAATCCTCCTCTTCAATGTAAGGTAATGGTGAAATTGAATTCCCATATTGTGTTTCTTAATCACCTTCGTAGCTCTTTCCCAATGTTTGCATTTAAGTTACACTCACTGCAAAACATCCCAATGCACCATATTCCACTGATGGGAACTGTGCCTACTTATAAATATATTGATCATGCTATCCATTCACGTACTAGTCGATTTATGCACCTCTCTCAAAGGATAAATGGAAGCGCAACCTTTGAGAGGAAACCTGAGCCCCCCACCGTGCTCTGTCTTAGTCTGTGTGAGGGAGACCCTGACTCTGACAGGTGGTAATCCGTGACTGCACTAGCCCCATATTAGAGACCTCAGAGGTGTTCAAAAACTCCTACTACCTCCGTGGAGCAAATTGTAGCCAGCCTTCTGAATGGACTACATCCTCCATCTCACGGTGGAACTATTTGCACTGACTGCACAGTTTAGGTTATATATTTGTAGCCTGGTTTCCTTCCACAGCCAAAACAACTACACTTCCTCCTATGTTAGTGCTTTTGATCGGTGTTATTTAGATCCTATTTTCATGCCGCTCTGCAGCTGGAACATTTCTCACGAAGAATTTTCACCTGAAAGCAATGGTAATCCACCACTGGACCTTTAGACAAAGACTGAGTAAGGTTGCATGTAATCGATGGCTTTTTCGCAACATTGATTCCTGGTTTCTGGGAAATTGATGTCTCAAACGCACTTTACCATCAGTCATAAAAGAGCAACAAGCGACTTTATCTTCTGGTGACCTGTCTACTGGGAACGTTCGAAATAGTGGAGGTGGAAAGTTCTCTTTCAGCTGTCAAAGCCCCTCCCATCCCTGCTTCGTACACCTACTGTATCATTAAATAGTGTAACAGTAACTACTTTTATTTACAGCATTGTGATCAGTTATATGCAGATGGCAACCCGCCAAAATAGTACTGTGGTATTATACTCTATTAAAATAACATGTTATCCCCTATATGAAAAAACAAACAATTTCTCAAAATTAAATAATAATTTAAATAGAATTATAAAAATAATGATAATAATGCCCATACAATTAAGTATAACAATAATAGTTTATTTAGTACAACAAATATACACATTCATAATGTAATATTTATTAATAATATGTAATTCTAATTCATAATACAAAGTTATGTCTATAAACAATAAAAAAATAATTGCACAGTTTAATTATTACCTCCTTGACAACAGTATTCATCATTACTTGAAGAATGTAGTTATCATTTAGTCCTGCACCCACTATTTTCAAAGATGAAAATATTAAGATGTGGATAGTCCAATATTATATGCATCATAGTTTTGATTACACCTATAGAACAGTAGCAATACGTCCTTATCAGGCCCGGCGTCAGTCAGACCTTTGTTTTTGGTAATTCTTTGAAATGAAAAGAAACTTACCAAGAGGGGCTTTCAACAAGCTCTCTTCGTCCACTGATCTGTTCATTTGTTATCCCTCCCGCCAAAGCTTACATGGCAAGTGGGTGAGCCAACTTGAGCCAGTGGTCCCTTTCTCTGTAAGTGACTATAATCTGGCCAAGCCCTATGCCATCACCCACAGAGAAAGTGTCCCCCTTCAGTGCCCGAGGCTAGTTGACAACCTAGCATTTTATTTATTTTTTAACTTATTTTAAAGTTTCAGAGAGCTTAGAAGCACCCAGGGCACTGCTGTTGTGCCCCTCCACTGCTTGCAATGAATTGTCTCATCCCTTGTGCACTGCTTGCATATCATGTTTTGAGATTGTTTTTTTACTCATTCGAATATGGCCACCACTGCGTGCACATGCTCATGCACAAAAAGCAAGGAGTCTTTGAATGTTTTTTTAAAAATGTGTTTAAAAAAACCTTTAAAGATATCAACCTGTGCATGTGCATACACGGACATCCACCCTTTATTGTTTTGTTTAAACTTAATAACAAAAATATTAAGAGATAACAGATTGTACGTTCACATGTGTATGCATGCACAAACTACTGCAAACATTTTTACAAAACCGCTGTCATTGCCAAAGCCACTTGGATGGCAGCCAATACCAGACCTACTGGCTTGGCTAATGCTTGTTTTTTCTTTTAATACCAGTCCATTTCTTACTCTCTAACATAGTTTGCATAATGGGCATGGGCACTGGATCTTGGAGACCGCTGCCTTCTGTACTGAACATTGGAATAGAGATGTGAAGAGGAGGCAATGGCAATGGGGAGTAGTGCAACTCCCTCACTTCATGTCCTCTTCATTTCCACCCCCATCAGGATCCGGATAGGAAACCAAGTGCAAGGTATGTACAATGGAAGTGGGGCACAGCTCTAATATGGACACTGTCATTACCCTTTTCAGTCTGGAGCCAGCTAACTTTTGTAGTCTATATACGAGAAATGTGAATGTCATTACCTGTAGCCTAATTTATTCTGGCCCCCAGCAAAACCCTGCTATAGTTGTCATTTAGTGTTTAGGAGAACACTAGAAAGATATCAAAATACCGAGAAAATTGGACTATCAGGACGTATCAGTACATGAGTGTGGGCCTTTGGAAATAGCCGAGATCTCTTAAATTCATCAGAGGTTTTTCTGGGCAACAAACACAAAAGACATCTCTATTATGAATAAACTAGTCGATTGGTGTGTGCTTAACACAAGCAATTAAATGCAAAAGGTAGTGACAAACTGTTGGACTTGGCCCTTTTTGCAGGGTCATCCCTGAACTTTTTGCCTTCCTCCTGTATTTTGTCTGACCTGTTTTTGTTGGTTTTAGGACTCTGGGCACTTTACCACTGCTGATCAGTGCTAAAGTGCATATGCTCTCCCTATTGTAAATTGATGTATGAATTGGTGGTTCCATGATTGGCTGGTTTGGTTTACCTGTCAGACCCTAGCACAGTGCACCAGGAGTGCCCAGGGCTGGTATTCCAAATGCTGCTGGTGGGCTTGCAGCACTGGTTGTGCCACCCACAGAAGCAGCCTGTAAAAGTGTGTCTAAGGCTTGCCATTGCAGAGCCTGTGTGCAGTCTGGTACTGTCATGCTGACTGGGCAAGTGCACCCACTTGCCAGTCCCTAAACCTTCCCTTTTCCCCATATCAGACACCCCTATGGTAGGCCCAAAGGCAGGGTGCATTGTAAGTATAAGGTAGGACATGCTCTGGTGTGTGTGGAATGTCCTAATAGTGAATTACAGCCATTTTCGGTTTTCACTATTGCAAGGCAATCTGTTCTGCATAGGCCAGAATGGGCAGTTGATTATTACATTTTATAATCCTAACTGACTCAGAGAACATGGTGGAAATTCAAATTTAGTATGCCTGAATTCAGAATGATAAAATACATCTTTTAGTGAAGTTAGTTTTAACATCCTGTGTTTGAAAATACCACTTTTAGAAAGTAGGTATTTTCTTGTCTAACCATCCAAACCTGCCTCTGCTAGCCTGTGTATTCCTTGTCTGGAGTTTGAGTGACGGGGGCTGGGGAAATTCCAGGAGACAGGATGAGTAAGCACAGGACTGAATAGAGAGATCTGCATCTAGATGGGTGGGAGGAGTTGCACCTGGAACCTGAATAGGGCTGTGCCTTCCCTTCACAATGCTGGCTCCACCTACTGTGGTGCGTCTGATGTCTCTGCCCTGCACTCTGAAAGGAAAGAAGGAGTCTTGTCAACAAAGTGCTCCAGGACTGACCAGAACTGGTTTGGACTAGGCAAAGGCCTCTCTGCCTTCAGAGAACAAAGATAAACTGGGTATAAATATTGGGACCCAAACTCAAGAACTTTAGATCACTTTGGGAAACAAGAAGAAACCTTTGCTGAGGAGCAGAACCAGAAGAAACTGAGGAGAGACTATCCCTAAGCTGACGTGCTGCTTGGGGGATTGGCCTGCAGTGGTTGCCTGACTGCCAAAGAAAGGAGAAATGACTTTGTGTGCACTTTATTCAACTTGTGAAGGATCTCCAAGGGCTTGGAAAAGAGCTTGCCTCCTGCTGAAGTCTCAGGGCCAACAGACTTCACCCACCAGCTCCCCAAGAGTTCTTTGGAAGTGCCTGCTGTTTTGCGAGGTTTTCTGAGGGACTGCGTGTCGCAAGGAGCTGGAAGCACGACTCACGAACAAGAAGTGTGTTGCCGAACTGCCGCTGCAGCTTCTCAACACAAAGCATCTCGCATCGCCGGAGAAGAGGATCGATGTCGCATCAGATGCCGCCGCATCACCCGGAAGCGTATCGCAGAAGAATCAGAGAGTCATCGCAGGTCCACCGAAGCGCCTCGCATCGCCAGAGAAGAGGATCGACGTTGCATCAGATGCTGCCGCATCTCCGGGAAGCGTGTCGCAGGGCCGGTTGCGGCTCATCGCCAGAGAAGAGGATTGACGTTGAATCAGGTGCCGCCGCATCTCCGGGAAGATTGTCGCAGGGCCTGTCGCGGCTCGCATCATTGTGGAAGCAACTCGCATCGCCTGGGGAGAGGATCGACTTCGCAACAGATGCCGCCGCATCACTGGGAAGCGTGTTGCATCAAGAAGAAAGCGCCATCTTTGTTTATTTGCAACAGATCTTCAACGCATCACTGTCCTTGCAACACTTTTGTTGTCTTGCGTTACGCATCTTAAGGTACATTGAACTCTGAGTGTCGCATTTACCATCTTAAGAGAACTAAGCTAATTCTACCATTCTAAGTACAGTACTGTGGATTTTTGTCATTTGTGGTCTTGTGATAAGTCTATATAAAGAATACTTATTTTTTATATAAAACCTGTGTGGTGTCCATCTGTAGTGTTGTCACTTGATTACTGTATGTGTTCACACATGCTTTACACACTGCCTCTGAGATAAGCCTGTCTGCTCGTGCCAAGCTACCAAGGGGGTGAGCAGGGGTTATTTTAGGAGTGTACCCCCTTACCCTGACTAGACGCACATGTACCTACCTATGCCAACTAGCGACCCCCAAATCTAACACAAACTTTATTTTAACCTGTTGCTGATTTTAGAAAGCAAGTTTGTTTGGAGTTTGTGCATTTCTCACCAAATGTAGGCAAATTCTTTCCTGGAAATCATGTGCAAAAATCCCCCGAATTGTTGTAAATATAATCTAGTGAATGCAACAAGCTATTTTACCGTACTTGGACACTAAAAATGATGCTATAGTGACTAACCTTGGAAGCCATATTGTAAAATACACATAACATGATGGTACTGGTTGGGCTTGGATCCAAGAAAGAGCTGAGGGTTCACCTGGACTGATAATCAGAGCCTAATGACAAAAAGTGGAAACACATCCCTATTCTACTTCCTACTTTATTAAGACTTAGGAGGTGAGTTAGACTTTGGCAGAGCGGGATTACCACCATAAATTGCTGGTGTTTCCAGCCCACCAAACCTATGGTTCCTTCACCCCGATTAGAGGTCAGAGAACTGCTGCCTTTTACATGGGTTGAGCCACATCCAGCTGCACCAGCAAAAACATCTGACCCACTGGTCCTTTCACCATAGCACTACTGGCTCATAGTTGAGGCCATCTCGCCATAAATAAGGCAGGGCAGCCATCACTTCTTTCCTTCCTGAAACACCCTGCGCACCAGGTACGTTTATCTTTTGCTTTGCAGTACCATACTTCTGGGTTGGGGACTTGCTGCTGCAAAGCCAACGAGAATACAGAGCACGCACTTCTAAATGGTGCCCTGCTCAGCATTCAACAGTAATGAAAGTGCACTATTGCATCCGTGAATGCCCTTTCAATACACAGATTCCCGCCCAGCAAGCAGGGATCTCCAAAAATGGCAGGGTCTCCACCGACCTGGTGGGCTACCCTCTAATTTCTCATTCACCCCTTCGACAGGCTGAGTTTTTCTTCGCCTATCACATTTCGTCCCATGGATATTCATTGAAAACTTTTTAGTCCTTTTAATTGATTTTCCCAAGCATGTATCATATGTTTTTACATTGTTTGGTTACACAAACAATGTATAAACAAATGCCCCACTAGATTAAAATAAATCACTACTAGTGGGTTATTTTTATATTTGACGTCTCCTCTTTGCATATTGGAAAGTGTTCCCTTGTTCTTTCCATGACACATTAAATAGGTGATTATTGTTTTCCCTAATTTTGACATAACATCAAATCCAGCAGCTTAAATATTGCAGGGTGTGCCAGGAAATGGAGTGGATGCACTTATCAAAGTCTATTTTGGTTTCAACAGAGAAAATAGCCTATCTTGCCAAAAACTACATGAATCATGAATGGCAAAATTGCAGATATACCCAAAAGCAGAAGAAAATCTATCCATCCATCCACAAAAATACTACTTAAACTCGTTGAAAGTAATTCCAGCTGTGGTCACTTTGAAATTTCCAATTTAGCCAGCATCACTGGTCGCATCACTGTTGGCTTCCTAGTCAATGTCATCACTGACAGTGCCAGTGTCGTTTCTTTTGAGATTGAGCAACTAGCTTTTAGTCCTTTTTGAGGTGAAATGGAGACTTTTTTGTATAACATTTTGTTAGCATTTAAATATATACTACATTAACCAATTCCGAGATAAATGAAGGGTCTCATTTGTCAACCAATCATCGACACTATCAACTCGGGACTTTTTAAGGAAAATGAAACTTACTAAAAGGCAGGCGCAGAGTGTGGAACATCTCTCTCCCCTCTCTGGCTGTCGGTAATGTGTATTTGTAGCGCGCACTATCACCTGCGAAGGTATCTCTTTGTTCCCTCTCCCAGCATGAGCATTTGTGCAACTTGACTAACTACTTTACTCTGCATTCACAGTATTAGTTACTGGGTCAATTGTTGTACTGTTTTTACGACGATATATACAGGACACCACCGTGCAAAATACATGGATCATGAATGCCCCACCATCGCTTTCTCCAGTGCTCTTATCACCTTTGTGCCCTGATGTAACCGAGAGGATACATGCAAGCACAGTATAAGATGCATAAATAAATACATCCATAAATACTTAAAAAGTCGTTTTTCTAGAAAACAGAGACATTATACCACTTCATAAAAAGGTAGCCAATAGAGGAAAATGCTGGCAGATTGCACATGTTGTGGGCATTAATGACATCTTTTTTTCTCCTAAGTAAGACACTTCTCTCATTGTAAAATTCAACATTTCAATACCTCCTTTTTATATGTTAGCAACATTAGGGGCAAAATCATTATTCAATTGCATAATGTCTACTCGTCGGAGGCGTGCTGCAATTCAGACCTCTCACAAGAACAGTGTCACTGTTTCATGTGTATAAAGAAATTGAGTCCTACAACTTTTAATGGCTAGTGTTTGATGCTCTCTTGCCTTGTAATGTATGTCCACCTCCTTGCGTAATGAAAGTTCACCAAATGTATCTTTTATAACCCAACGTGTCTGTAAGTTACTGAATCGATTGATCATTGAACCATATCTATAACATTCACTTCTTCAAATAGGGGGCTTTGAGTCTAAACGTTCAGTGGAGGTTGTGCTAGCTCTGTGCCAGATGTTGATAATTCCCAGTGGTCACAATAGAAAAAAGGTCTTACTTATGATTGGAATGGAGACAGACCATTTGCCAAAAAGGGAAAGATGTTCAATCCACCACTATAAGATTTTATTCCTGTCAGTGGTACTCTAAATATGGTGGATAGAACTGCCACTTTTTGACAGATGTTCCTTTCCGCCAAATTCTAAATAAGATCCAAAATGTTTAACCCCGCTGCTCAACCAACAATGTTATGCTCCTTTTACCACCTGTGCCCAGTTCTGGCACCATAAGGTCAAAAGAACTGGCACATTTTAAATGTCAGTTATATTAAATATAGAAGAAAAAAGGGTCTCATTATGATGGCGGTGAAGGGCCTCTGCGGTCCCGTTGGAGTCGGAAAAGAGCGATGCAATCGCATCAGAAGCGGTCCTCCTGACCGCCATGTTACAATGGGCACTGATAGGCAGTTTTATGACCGACGCGGTCCTTCTGACTCTGACAGGAAAGTCCGACCGTGCCGGTGTCGGAAGGGGCCAATGGATATAGACAGCCGGGCGGCAAGCTGCTCTACTGCCCACCCTATTACAATGTGCCTATCAGGCCATCTGACCAGTGGCGTAACAATAATTGAGGGGGCCCCCCTGCAAGGTACTTTGAGGGGCCCCCTCCAGACTCTATCAGGAGCTCCCGGGTGGAAGCACAATGCTGAGGGGGCCCTCTGGAGCTTGGGGGCCCCCCGCACTGCGGGGGATGCAGGGGCCTGTGTTACGCCCCTGCATCTGACCGAGATGGATAAACCAGCTCATTAGAGATGGCGGAAACAGAGGGACAGACAGCACAAACTCAACTCCATGCACCTCCCCACTTACACCATGGATCCTGTCTTACAAGTCCTGCCACTGCTCTACCTGCTTTATTACTATGAAATTCAATGCCAACGCGGACCGCAATACTGCTGTATAGGAAATCACTGGCTTTGCGATCGCATCAGTCGGAGATGAAATCTTTCTGACCTAATCAGTCAGAATTGATGTCTTACCGACCACCGCGGTCAAAGTTTAGCAATGCATATATATGGTAATGGGGCCATTGGAGATTCGCTGGTCCAGCGGTCTGATTTTTCTCGCTACCACACAGGTCAGACGGTTTTTCCGACCAACCTCGTAATAAGGCCCAAAGTTACATACATCTAAAACAGCATAGGTGTACTTCTTAAAACTGCTGATTACCATACGTAGATTGACCAAACTGCCCAACAAGCCTTAACTCGAGTGCTATTACTCTGATAAAATATGTTATTTTGGCAATTCATTACATCAGTCTTTCAATTTTTCTTTTATATTGTACTGGCAAAATATTCATGATGAATGCAACAATTATTCCATGTAACCGAAAGGTTATTTTCCCGTGCGTGTGCAGTGATTCCGTTAGTCTCCAGGCATTGCCTGCACTCCATCTGTGCTGATTCCTAGGTGTTCAGGCCACTTGAGTTGTGTTTGATGGCAGAAATCCATTCAAACTTGCACACCTCTTCAGCAGAGGTATGTATCACATAGTGACCAAGTAATACATCTTCAATAATTTTCCTCTCAAATTTTATGTGGGTGTGACATCATCAGTGAGAGTGTTTTGTTCAGTGGTACTTTTATCCACTTGCAGGTTATAATATAGAGTGACATTTTTACATTGTGTCATTAGTAAATGTCACCAATTTTAAATCTTTAGCTGCTTTTTCTCCAAGTGCACTAACCATGTCAGCAGGCAATAGCAGCTCTAATGGATTGATATCAGGTTTTTGTGTTTTCGCCACGAACATGGACACTTTATACAAAGCGTTCAAATCATTTACATTTCAAGAACCTGTTGCAGACTTTTTAATTCGTATTCTGCTTCGTCAGAGCTCTTCTTTATTTTTAAAATATGCTATGGATTTGATATCATGTTCTTTATGCCTAGTTTCTAGTTGTCTTCATAATTTAGGAGGTTTGTGGTTTCATTTGACACTAATTTGTCACATGCATTTTGGCTGCTGTTCGTGTTCTGAACCTGTATACACATGAGACCCATCAATAAATAAATATTCAACATCATATTTGCAACGTTTCGTCCTTCTTTTGAATTAAGCGGCTTTGTTTTTTGCATGATGCACCTTCTTTGACATTTTCAGTGTTTTTTTTACCATTTGAGCATAAGCCAGCGATCCGTCATCCTTTTTGTATGCCCACAAATGACAAATCTATGTGTTCACAATGTTATGTTATGGAATCATTGGGCTCTAGCCAAGCACACATCTGGGACCGCACTTGCAATACTTTGGTAATGCAGGGTGCCCCCATGAACTGTTCCCAGACAACACCTTTTCTCATGGTCGGTTTAAAGTTGTGTCTGCAGCGCTGGTCTTATGGAACCAACGGAAGACACTAGCATATCTTATACAGGAATATGACACTCTTATGGCCTCTTATTTTTATATAACGTTACACACCACACACCTGCTGTTTGTAAATATTGCACAACATCAAGTGCTTCTCTGCCTGTTTTTCAACTTATTGACATTAGAAGGATTAAAGGGTGAGTTTGGATTGCCATGACTCATAGGTGTGATCTACAGATCACAGTAGATGTCAGCGGTGACGTAGTGATCATTAAATCTATCTAGCTGTACAGATTTAGGTTTGTTCATCATAACACCACCATGGATGCATGACAGCCTGTAAGAGTGTCAGCACGGATGACAAGTCTGTGAGATACCGAGGACAGAGACCCTGGGACAGGAGTGTGAAGGAATACTCGGTGCACTTCAGTTAAGTGAACCCTCTCCCAAACGAGCAAAGTGCCCCAGCACATATTGGAAAAGTGCTGCACTGCACGTCACTCACTATTTTTTACAGCCACATTCAATTTGATTAAAACTCTCCACCTTAACTGGGACACCTTACAGCCAGAACACTGTGCACATTCACACATGCACCATCTGGAACTTTGCCCAGAGTTTGTATTTTCAAGCAGGATTGTTTTCACGCTTCAGCATCATCCCATGTGCACTTCTACACTTCCATTGTGCACTGTACGCATGCTTAGTGGACATGGGAGCAGTAATGCCATTTTCAGATGTACTTCACGTTAGCAGCCTCCTGTGCATTAGGCTTTGATAAAATAGTTCAGCAAACCCAAGTAACTGAAAAAAGCATGCTGCTACAGTTTCATGGCTGTCAAAGACACGTCCATTTGCACAGTATGAGTTGGTGTCTCATACGTGACACATAAAATATCATGATCCAGAACGAGTGATTGCATGACGCAAACCCTCAGCAGAGGTTGCGGAACAAGCAATACATGGATTGACACGAGGTAGCAAAGGAGCTTGATGCAGGCAAAGCAGGAGACCACTCAGCAGCTGCGTCCAGCATGACTCGCGGGTGGGAGGCCGCAAGGTTGCGCAGGGAGGGGGTCGCGGGGAAGGGGGGAATTTAATTTAAAAGAAATAAAAATAATTAAAACTCACCTATGCCTCCGGTCCTGCGTCGCGTCTCCTCTCTCTGCTCACAGGAAGCAGAAGCAGGCAGCCTCCCTCTACTCCCCTAAGCCAATCACAATGCTGCAAAGGCAGCATAGTGATTGGCTGAGACACTGACCGCCCAGGCATCTATGGGCATGCAGCCTACATGGAGAAAATGGGAGAGTGTGCATGACTGGTTTGGTCAGCCATCGGGCTGACCAGTCAGCCCATACAAGATTTGGCTAGCCACTCCTCCCCGACCTATGCCCCCAACCAAACCCTTCATCTGCTTTCTCGCAGTGTGAAAGCAGAAACATATAACGGTATTTATACCATTTTATGTTTCTTCTTCTCGCCCTGCGAGAAAGCAGTGGGGCAACGCTCCTCCGTCCACGTGGAGAAACCGCCCCTGCCACTAAGAATCTTTGTGCCAAGAGACCACATGCTCTTTATGCCAGGAAACATGCTGCAATCTAGGTCTTTGCCCGTGGAAGTATTCCAGCTCTGTTGTGAGGTGTACGTATGCACCCGTTGCAATACAAGAATTGCAGGAGCTCAGATTCTGGCTCAAGTGCCCATGAAAAGCAGTGTGTAGCAGACCGTGCTGCCTAGAAGTTCCCTCTGGGCCACAGTGCACCTGCGAGTACATGTATAGATCAATGAGCGGTCAAGCATCGGCTCTCAGTGTGTGCTGATGATTTTCTTGAAAATCATAAGCATTTCAAAAGTGCTTCCTGCTCCTGAAATAGCAATCAGCCTCTGACTAAAACACTTTTTAAATACTTATGTTTTTTGACAGATGATAACAGACATAACACTTAGAGGTTTCTGCACACCGCCTGAGTAGGCATCGCAGACTCCCAGGGATTCCTGAATAACTGATTAAGAACTACTGTTGTAGAGTAGTTGTCTCGTGTAGTTCAAACATTAGTGATGCTTTCAAAGCATGATTATTGAACATTTGAACGAAAAAATGCGTGACTGATATGTACCACCCTGAATAACATGTTGTTTAGTTCCTATAGGAAGTATACAGGATCTACGCGTTTAGACAACATACACTGTAGGATTGGTGTCAGACAAACTCTGATCACCCCCACCGGGCATGCAGCTCTTTTGTCCCACCTAGCTCACAGGGCCACTAGAATCTCCTAACATGACAACCCTGATCCCTCAGGACCATGGAATCAATATACTACTTTTCTCTCAGCCACTTGTGCTTGCTTAGTCTGTCTCAGAGAAATACACAGAATAAACAGGCAGGGCGTTTTCAATAAGATTTTATTGAACAGTTGGTATTCTGGTGTAGAATAGATGAGCTACAACAACTGTTAGGCAGTATAAGATATAAATGATTAGCTGTACGATAAAGGTAAATGGATGGTATAGCTCTACCATCTTACTACAGTCATGGATACATATGAATATATAAAACACACGATAAAAATATGTGTACTCCTACAATGCCTCCCTAACTAGATGTACCTAAGTGTACCTAGCCTGTGTGTAGGTGTTAAGCCAAGAATCCCTCTAGGATTTAGTCAACCCCATTACCTGAAGTGAGAGACTGTGGGACCCCATCCTGGTCTCAAGTTGGACACCTCGCAAGGGATGTTAGACCACTGCGAGCTGGAGTGTCTGCATGCAGGAACCTCAGCGTCTCTGGTCAGTGTGTCAGCAATGGAGTCTCGGTCTCCTCTCTCTTATCTTAGCAAGATGTGATGTATATATACCCATAGGTCTTCCCAGGGTTCCTACCTTGCTGTATTACTGTGTCGGCCTAAGGATGATGTTGGGCATGAACTTTGTACATAGGTTTTATACAGGAGATGGCAGTCCTGCTGTGCTTCCAAGAATCCTCATGCATAATGTACGAGATTTCGAACTAGGGAAAAACCTGCGTTCTGACTGCAGTGTAATATCTAGGTAAAAGGTTAGTCCCTGTAATGTAGGGAGAGAATATAGGTGGCGCGTAATGAAATTACATGGGCCTATGTTATGATACCTGTATGGAATATAACAAACAGACATAGAGATTAGGCTTTTATTGTACAAAATCGACTGGTAATTTAACCTAGAGACAACCATCTTCATGTGAAGTTTCTAGAAAGTGTACTTGAATGGGCACTTACCTAAAAATATAGCAGTGATTGTTCATGCCAATGAACCTTACATTCTGCTTCGTGGGTTGAAATAAATATTTAGCATCATTCCAGTGCTAAATTATACTGCTTTCAAAACTTTTGCTTTATTAAGGGACCCCACAACTATGTTGCTTGGCAAATTGGTGAGATTACTTTATTCAATCTATTTTTTCAGATTGTAGGTGCACCTACATCTTGGTGGTGTGTTTTTTTAACTGCTGTTATTGTGATACAAACATTGTTGAAATAGGGCCTTTTGATTGCTAGAATAAGGAGACCTGCCGCTAGGTACGTGTTGAGGACTGTAACATTAGTTGTGTATTTGGGCATGTCAGTCTTATTCTGGCTGCGCATAAAATAAAATTAAAAATCCGTTTTGGGATGTTGTAGCCTAGGAATTTGAAGTCATATGTACATAGCCATTTGACATGGCGGCATTGTGGCAGCTCGGAAGAGGCAATCTGACTTTATAGCTATATAAAAATATCCATGATGAATTGACTTTGCACATTCAAGGCAAGATTGTTCATGAGGAGAGGCCATATTGATAGCCATTTTTTATACCCCTATAAGGTGAGGAGGTCAGAAATACTGAGTGTTCTTTTTAGGGTGTATTGTGTTCAATAAAGGACTTGCAGCCCACTCATTGCTTACCACGTGTTGGACAAGTACCGTACCAGTGCAGTGGGTAATAAAAACACCTAGGATGTAATGCCACACTCTACGACGAGTGAGGCTGCGTAACACTTCATGAAGTCGCAACACTGGCATAAAGAAAAATACAAAAAATAATGTATTTGTAATTTCTTAAGCACGTTCTTGACAATTAAAAATACATTGTTGTTATTATTAATATTTTTACTGTTGTTATTCTTGTTAATGTGCCTCATTGTGGTGTTTAATTAAAGTAGCAACCCCTAGGTGCAAGCAGGGACGGATATTTCCTGGGTAGACATGCTATCTTCTTCTGAAAGCAAGTCATGAATATTTTTGCAAATCCAGCTCCTCCACCTGGGTTAAAGTAGTCTGTTGTCAAATACTGAGGCTTCCTGGAAGGCTGATACATTCAAACGGCTGTTAGGGTTGGAAAACATTCCGCTAGACTTATTTTACAACTTCCATCTTGTCCCTGTACTTTACAAAAGACCCGATAATCAGTTTATGTAGAAGATTTGAATGGTGAGCTGAGCGGGATGGCTCAGTGAGTTGAATGACGGCCTAAGACAAACGTTCTAACACAACAATTGCTGAAAATCATGACTACGAATACCGTGAAGACTTGCCCTTCACTCTTCCGATCACGGTTATTTACATATAATAAATTAGCTAATATCAACATCTCCAGCTCCTGCCCCCAGCCCTGCCAGCAGACCACCTGTCGGCACGAGACCACATCTTCCTCAGAGAATATTGTTATTTGTAAGTCAAAATAGTTATTGAGTCATTATTAATTTGACATAATAGTATTTGCCAAGTAGATATGCAATGTTAACACTGAAATCATGTTACTTTTGTTGTATTATTTTAGGGTACATATTAAATGTTTCAGTTAATAGACTTTATTTTTTCACTTTACCTACCCTAAGACCCTCAAATTTGCAATCATAGACTTAAGGCCTTTACATCCTATCACCTTTCACACTCACACATCTGGCGCCGCCCTAGCTCACATCCTGTGTGACGTTTTTGGAGCTCTCACACTATTTTTAATGACAAATTTACAATGACAGACCATACAATATCACATAACTAAAAAACAATGACAAAGCCAATAGATCTCGCACAGGTGAGACCTATTGACTTTGCCAGTACTTGCTTGTATTTTCAGCCATTGCAAGTAAATGACCAATTAAGAAACGTGGCTTCATTTTCACGGTAACAAGAACGTCCATCATGCCTAACATAGCTGTAGCACATCCCACACAATCATTTGTAAGCAGATTGTTGGACACCAGCTACAAGACGCTCTCTGGTAAGAAGAAAAATCAGTAGTTATGGGTACACCAAGCATTTCACCAATGTAACTGTTAGAAATGGGGTTCCTGGTGGCTGAGGTATGCACCCAGGCCAGACAGGAATCACCACTCTAGTCAAGGTAAGCTAAGTGCTCACTAAAAGATAGCCTGTGCTCACCCTTTGGTAGCGTGGCACAGGGCAGCCTAGCTTATTTAAAGGGGCAATGTGTAAAGTATTTGTGCAACACTCACACATGGTAACATAATGAATCCAACAGAAAAAGACTCCGCATAGATATAGAAACACAGATCATTATATTATGAACAAAACATGAGCATAACAACAAAAATCCAATGTATAGAAGCTAAGATATTGAATTTGAAAAGTAGCACTTAGAAGCAAATAGCGTTTTAGGGGTTACTTGAGGTTATGCTGGACCAGGGCAAAGTCAAAGTTCCGGCCGATCGCAATAGAGCACTAGTCAGCTACAGGACCCACACAGACATCAGTGAGAAAAATACCTTTCCTTGTCTCAACAGCAAGGTGCATCATCAGCTACGCTGATGCAGTTCTCACAAGTCCAGGATGCCTACATTTTCTCCAAGCACTGATGGCAAAGCATCGGTTCCATGGGCGGGTGCTAGAGTCGGGAGGTGCTGGGTTTCTTCACGCACTCAAGGGTATGCGTTGATCTCTCCAAGCTACAGTGACAGTAGTGATCGATGTCTGATGTGTCAATCCCGGGAGGCAAAGTGCTAGTTCTGATGTGATGCACAAATATTACTCACAGCCAGGTCGATGCACCGGTTCTGCTACACGCAGAAAGGAGATGCATCAAAGTGCATGTTGTAAGTATCTGGGCCACTTCCAGTGAATCAGGCACAGGAGCAGTGGTACAGACTTTGCTATCCCTGAGTCTCAAGCAACAGGAGGCAAGCCAACAAGCCCTTGGAGCACACATGGAGTGAAGGCAGATTCCTGCTCTTCAGCAAAGTCAGAGTAGCAGGTAGCGGGGCAACATGCAGAAAAACAGGCCTTCCAGATCAGCAGTCCAGCGGAGTCCTTTAAGCAGCACACCAGTTCTTCTGGCAGAACTTCAGTTACAAGTCCAGTAGTGTCTGATGTTAGGGAGCCAGAGATCCAGCACTTATACCCAAAAGTGCATTTGATGTGGGGGTGACTTCAAAGTAGCTCCTTGAATCGTACAGGTCCTCCTTTCAACCCAGCCCTGTCTGCCAGGCTATCTATGGGGGTAAATCAGCCCTTTGTGTGGGGACAGGGATAGGGCCGGGCGTGGCTTGTGGAGTTGCACTCCGCGGAATTCCACAGAGTTGCCTAAAAACTCTGTGAAATTCCACAGAGTTCTGTGAATGGGCAGAGTAAGGGGGATCATTGTACCTGCCACTCCTAGGCATAGCATGCAGCTAATTATTACTTCATGGCACAGACAGACACTTGCACTGGAAGGTACAGTGCTCAATATTTAAAGGAGATCTAACTCCCACGCTCCCTGATTCCCCAAGATAATGCCGGTAAAGACACACATATAATGCTCATGGGACGCAAGGTCACTATAGCGTGAGAAGTTAACTGCAGTAGACTCTCTCTCTTTCCGTTAATTGAAATAGAACACAAACCCAAAAATGAAATGGTGCCTGTACATTGGCTCATCACGCACATGTGAGAAAACTGTGAGGGTAAAAACAAAGTCAAACAGCACAATATAGTGTCACCAGCTGAAGAACCAGTACCAACAGATTATGTACACCAGCCATAACCTGTCATCCTAACAGGAGGAGTTTGTCCATTTCATTACATTGTCCACTTAGTTAAAGTTAATGTGGCTGGTTCACTTTACATTTTACAATAAATACATGGCACCGACTACTATTTTCTAAAGTTATAGGCTCAGCAAGGCTCACCAAATGCAATCTTGAGAGGCATTTCCTCTTTCTATTTGTGCAGCAGATTAGCACACATAGAAAGCGAAAAAAATGAGGAAAAATATAGATATTTCTCTTTGTTACGGCGCACCTCGGGACGCACAAGACTTAGACATTTTCTCAGGTTTATAAGCCCTTGTAAATCTGGAAATGCATAAAAAACCAAAAGCAGGGGAGGTGCATGGGAACACCCATCGCAACACCTGTGTAACACCGCCCTTGCGCAGAGTAAGGTGATGCAGAGATTTGCGCTGCGTTGCCATACATTTATGAGGCCACTCAAACCCACACAGGGTGGCTGTGCATGGCTTCATAAATCTGACTCAGAGCCTTGCCATGTACCACTTTGCATGGTGCAAACGTGATGCAAGGTTCTCATAAATATACCCCTCAATGTATAATTGATAATTGGTGTCCGAGTTTACATTTTGTGTGAACGAGACCATTCATCTCTTAATACAATGCACTAAAGAACATTTGTGAATGGCTGATTATACTTAATCAGATCCAGTTTAGATGTCTTATATAAGGGGGTGGGCTTTTTTCCTGACACACGTTTCAACCTATTTTATGCCAATAGTGAGGAAAAATCAGAATGTGAAACAGTTTCACACATCCATGTACACATTTAACTATATTACAGAAGAAAGAATATTTCTCCCAGTGTTTTAAGATTCTGAGGCAATGAACCTTCTCTGGTCTCACATTCACAGCACACCCTACCCAAGATTTCTAAACAAGCAGAGAGTTTAGGGAATATCCTGTAAACCTTCTTTGCATTACTGATTTTTTTTTTTTTTTTTTAACTTAGGACCCGTACACAGTGTTCCTCAGAAGTGCTTACTTCTGTGTGTGATCACCAGAGACCGATGCGGTTTTAGACCCTTCCTGTGAGCACAGCAACCTTCTTTTGATGCCTTATTCACAGTGCTTAGTATTCGTTTTCATCATGTGAGTTTCCAAAGCATATGCCCGGTGTTGTTTTTGATTTAAGTGAGTGGTAATGTATTCCACAGCTAGCCCGGGCCTGAAAGTGAGAAGCCTCTGTAAATATTATTTCATTAGTCATATGAATAGAAGTAAGAAAAACTTCCTTTTTTCTTGAAGTGAAAATTGCCACCAAGGGACGGTGCCCTTTTAATAATAAAGCCTTTACGATCAGGTGATTATGTGGTTGTATGTTGCATGTTAGAACTGGGGGTCTCTAGTAGGCAGAGGTAGGTACCTTTGACCAAATAGGGACCCTTGCTTCTAAGTCAGGGAAAGGGGATTACACTACTGGATAACCCCTGCTCACCCCCTTGGTAGCTTGGCACGAGCAGACAGGCTTATCGCAGAGGCAGTGTGTTAAGCATTTGTGAACACATACAGTAATACAGTGAAAACACTACAGATGGACACCACACAGGTTTTATAAAAATAAGTATTCTTTATATAGACTTAACACAAGACCACAAACGACAAAAATCCACAATACTGTACTCAAAATTGACTTAAAGATGGTAGAATTAACTTAGTTCAAGTTGATGGTAAATGCAACACAGTTCTCACAAAAGTACCTGGATGCGTAATGCAAAATAAACAAAAGGCTCGCAGCATTGGAGATGCGTCGGTTCCTTGCTTCGGGGGAGAGGATGCGTCGCGCCTCAATCAGGGCTTAATTTGAGCCGGAGCTTTCCGGTGCTGAACACCGGCACTTAATTGGTTTCCGGTGCTCGGCACCGGCACCTAATTGTCAAACCTACACTTAGGGTAGTCTGCCACAAGGTGGCGCGCATCATGTAATTTAGAGAGGAGCAGTATTACAGCTGTTTAGGGGAACAATATACATTAAAAAAATTACTAATACCTGCCTTCCCAGGCATTCCTGTAGCTTTGGGGACCTGGAATAATCTTTACTGTCGCATTTACATGCAAGAGAGCAGGTTAGTAGTTGTTTTGGCAGCGATGACAGGGGCGATGGGTGGTGCAAGCTGCAGTGGCCTCCTGGTCAGAGCCCTGGCACTTAATATTTTACAAATTAAGCACTGGCCTCAATGCTTGCGCAGAGTGGGGGATGCGTCTTGATCCTTACCGGAGAGAAGGTGATGCGTAGATTCTCGTACTGCGGCCCGGTTGCGATGCGGCATGATGGCGCCTTGATGCGATGCGACAATCCGATGCGATAAGATGGCGCCCTTAATGCGACAATGCAAAGACGATGCATGCGTGCCCTGGCAGCCGTGCGATGAAGTTTCGTCATGATCGACCTGTTACCCAGAGCGGGACCCAGATGTCCAGTATAGGAGGTAGTCCTCTGAGAGTTACACCTTCTGAAGGAGCTCTGAGGCCTAATTCAGGCACCTAGCAGTCACAGAACTGAGGAGGTAATACCTTATTCCATTCTCTGCCCCTGCTTCTGACATCATGTGTTTGTCCCCCCACCCCCAAAGTGCTGGAGGGCACCAAAGTCATTAAACACTGTACTTGTACACATTGTATGGATTCGGATTTCAGTTCAAGTAAGCCCTAATATATAGGAGTTCTGCATTTCAGTTGTTAAATGTGTTTACAATCTCAAAACACGAGGTCATAAAAGCATTTGAGACATCCAAAGGATTCCATTGGCTGAAAATTCCTTTCTTTCGAATCTGTTTGGAGTGCTCTTTTTGAAAAAAGAAATGTTTGCATGGGGATGTGAGTGAAGTAGGGGTGATTTGACTAAGCACTGCTTGTAATTTAACTGACTTCATTTTACAAATGCTCTCTTTGACTGATCCAGACAGATTACGGTTGGTTTGTAAAGGCACACATTGCGACAGTGCCCACTTGTAAAATAAATACAAATTGTATTGGGTGGGAATGGGTGAGCGGATGCAAGCTACTGCTCACTTGGGTACCTAGGGATGACTGTTGATAAGGTGCTGTCTCGATGTGGAAATTGATAAGGTGATCAGCCTCGTTTTAGTTCCCAGTCTAGTTACAAGCAGACCTGCCGGGCAGCGTTTTAAGAGTGTCCTTGCAATATGCCTGGTTTTACCTGTCACGACCTGGGTTAATGAAACTCAGTTATGCATCTTTACTGTGAAATCATGGAGACCAAATAACTGTGGATTTGTAAATGCCCACCAGGGAGTGATTGAATTTTAACTTTATATATGGCACACAAAGCCCCAGAATGCCACCATCTGACGTAAAGGCAGAGGCAAAGCAAAACTTTCTGAAAAACAAACCGAACGGCCAGCAACCGCCAGACTCCCCCCACCCCCCCCCCCGACCTTTGCACGTTGCTCGTCACTGTGACGTGGTTGGATTGATCTGCCACCGTCTCTTCCACACAGGTCTCCCTGTAATGATAGTGCGCTTTGGAGCCTGCAGGTTCAGTGTCGCCTAGTCACCTGCAGTAAATGTTTGACTGGGGCTGCCCGCCGTTGAGATGTCCTGCACAAACCCGTGCACTTTGAACGTTGAATGTTCGCAGTCACTAGGGGCTGCTGCAGCATCCGGCGCAAGCCCCGTGATTTACTTGATTGTCTAGCAGGTGTCTTTGTAAACGGGTCGAGGCTGATGTGAACGTCCATCTTTCTGGCGCCCTTTTCTTCGTAGACAGTGGTAGCACTTGCACAGAACAGCACTAGTCTTTGTGAGACTGCTGAAAAATTTTGAGTTGTGTAAAGTCTTCACCAGGCGGCCCTCCCTCGGGGGTCTGCATCCCTAGGCTCCCCTTGCATGCACGGGCAAGAGAAGGGTCACGTTAAAAGGCACTCTGGCTCGCTTCGGGAATCTACTGTTAATTCGGCAGAGTTGGTGGCCTCAGGGAACCCTGCTAGAAAGTGAGATGTTTCTGCATTGGAGGAAGACGCATTAGGGAAATTTTTTTCTGCTGCTGAAATGTTGCAGTGTAAACATTGGAGTCGGAGTTCATCTTAACGTTCACTGTGGTGATGGTAATATGGTTACTCTCAAGGCTGGAATAAAAAACAAGCGCTGAAAGACAAGCGCGGTCCCCGCAAGTTAGTCCATCGGAAGTTCAGAGCGATTCAGACGCGCAACGGCAAAAGTGAAAGCGAGGAATAGCGAGGAATGCAGCTGTTTACAGAAAACAGTGCCCGGATGCGCGGTCACAACGTGAAGGAAGCCTTTGAAATAGGAAACCAAACAGATGGTACACAGCGCGCCCCGTGCTCGCTCCCGCAAGGTAAATGACACACATGCACGAGGGCTCATTGGGAACAGTGCAGTACATGCACGAGTTTCCCAAAAAGTCCTGAGCGATTCCAAGAGGTCTCTACTAAGCAGCGCTTGCGCGCTGCGTAGGCGAGACCTAAAAAAGGACAGGAAAAAAACGCATCAAAGGGAGAAAGCAGGAACCTGCATGAGTGTGAGAAAGGGGGTTAGATAGGCATGAGGTAGATTGAAGACTGCGAAGCCTTTTAGCACTGGCAGCGAGCTTCTGAGCACAGATTTGGGCACCAGTAGTCGAAGTGCATTAAACAAGTATGGGAACTGTGATGCTGTGCACAAAGGGGCGGGGTCCAAGGCATGGCAAAAAATTATATTGACATATTTTGTCCTGTCTTCCACCTTCAGGTAATTACATATAAAATAAGGCAGAGTAAAAATATGCATGCTAAGTTAATCAGTGTGAAATGCACTATCATACATTATTAACCGTCTGTTAGATAATCCACTGCAGATATGTGTGTCTACAGCCAGAGAGCCACAGAATGGAATCCTGCCTGGTTGGTGCAGTGGAGAATAGTGACTTGTGTATGTTCAGTGCTATGAGTTCCCATTCTGTGACAGAAAGCACTGTGAATATGTCAGCCATTATTTTAAACTTGTATTGTGCACTGTAAAAGATAGGCTGCTATAAAATGTGCAAAAAAGGTTTAAGATAAAAAAAAGTGCTTCCAAAATATAGATGTTAGTGAAACCCAGACTGTACATAATGCATTTTTTTAAACTGTCCTTTAAAACACATACTTCACAGCTCAGCTGATAACTCTCCTGCAATATCATTAAAAAGAATAAATCTGTGTTTTCAGGAAGCTTGAAGTGATTCCATCAACAAAAGCCAATACTGGCATTAACCAGTTGTGCACATTTACATTTCTTTCCTGCAACCAAGCACCATGGCATGAAGGCATGTCGCCCCCAATAATGCAGACGCCAACAACCAATTGTAGGTAAAAGGCCACTTTATTTTAAGACTAGGTGACAAACTTTATCCGAAACCAATAAATTTAGTAAACAGCCAAAACCATAAATGCCAAACCTTTTGTGTTATTTCATTTTCTTTAAACTTGTAACTTGAGTAAACTTCCATTGCATTCTTTTCAAAACCTTTTCCCTTTTACC
Source organism: Triturus cristatus (assembly GCF_964204655.1). NCBI lineage: Eukaryota > Metazoa > Chordata > Amphibia > Caudata > Salamandridae > Triturus > Triturus cristatus. The sequence continues at coordinate 1,338,182,231 of NC_140585.1, read as the reverse complement.
GTATTTGTTCTCCTTTCCCCCCTTCCCCTCCTCCCCCTCCCCCTCTGAGGGTGATCAAAATCCGCTCTTGACTTGACCCACCCCCCAACTCCGCCTCTGTAGATTCTGTGGTATATCACCTGTCTTAACCGTGGCAAGAACAAACAGATCACAATCATTACATCGTACAGTGCACCAGACCGTACACTATCTTTCTACTTTTTTAAAATTTATTTATTTATTTATTATATAGGGTGGGTGGGTGGGACCGTGTTCTCCCATCGCCGCTCCCTCTCCTCAGACGCCTAAGCCTCCCGCCACCCGCGCGCCGCTAATAACCCTCCTTGCGCGCGCTACCCTGCCCTTGTTCGCCTGCACCATGTGGGCGAAAACCCCGGGGGGAGACGGCTCGCGCCCGCTTCCCCCCGAGGCCCCATTGAGCTATCTGCCCCTCCATCGGTTTCAAAGAACAGCAGAGTCCCTGCCTCTTGTTCTAGCTGAAGTATTTCAACTCTTCGAACTAAGCATCCCAAGGTCGTATTTTCACAAAAAGTAGGGACACTGTTTTGTTAAATTAAATAAGTATGAGCACACCGTACCCCTCGGATCCCACCCACTTCGACCACTTGATGAATACAAGCCCCAGCTAGGCCCGCAGGACACAAGGGTTCGCTCTCCTGTAATGGAATCTATAAGGAAGTTGGCACGGAAACTGCAAAGTACAAAGACAGCATTTATTAACCCTTAAGGGTGGTCCTACAATCCACACAACACTCTTCAGTATTGCATAGAGTAGCACAAAGAATTTGCGTACATGGTCCCCTTTTATACACAATAGAGGGGCTCATAAGTGGGTGGATACAACATGAGGCCAAAGAACATTACCATTTATGGTCATTTTCGATACTGAATCAATATGTGGGCGGAGCTAACACACTCCTTGAGCCCGCGAAAACATGGTCAAGCAAGGCTAACTGATAACAGATGTGGTCAAGTCTGGGCATGCGCCAGGCGGACAAAGGAACTATTTATAGACTGTTACTAGGCAGATTACAAGAGCAACTAACACGAAGATAGGACTCTCCTCGTGTTGAGCACATGGAGACATGACAATACAAAATGGAGTCCAAACTTCAGTCAACATAACGAAAGAGACATGTGTAAGGCAGGAGAATTCATGTCTTTAGTAAATGCTTAATCACATCGTAGTTTCAATTTACAACACACTGACCGGCCGGCACTCATACTTTTTCAAATTAAGCACTGCGGTGATTCACAGAGCTTGAGCACTTTATTTATTGCTTTTGTGTTTACATCTGCGGGGAAATAAAAGCAGAGTCCATCACTACGACTGAAGGCCTAAAGTGTAAAGATCTTGGGCCGCGGGCTTACTGGAGAGTGACTTTTCATGCCGCTTTGTTAAAGTAGTTTTATCACGTGTGCATTGTAGCAACTTGCACAGCTAAGATTATTTTACAAAACAAAACATTTTGTCCACGAAATAATGTGTTAAAAAAACCTCCATGCAGAAAATGCTCACTAAGGTACAGTAATACATTGTTTGCGGAGCAGAAACTTTCGAGCTTTGGCACCAAAAGTGCTACAGTTTAAAATATTGTCACGCTGCTATACTGTGGCAGAATTAGGTGGTGGAGCTGAGCTGGAATCATATAATCGAACAGGTAGAGACAAAAAGGTGGGCACATTAAAAAGATCGATGACTGAATGCAAGAAACGACCTGGCAGGGGTTAGACGGTGACTTCTGAGGTCTCAACCAGATTTGATAAAAAGCAAAAAGGGAGTCCCATAACGTATTTTGATTTATAATGTAGAGACATTTTTGTGAAAAACATTAATGTAACTATGTTTGATATTTTTGTTGGCAACATCCAGTCAGAATTTGTAGGTAAATGTTACCTGGGCCATGTGTGTGCTTCACATAAACTTTGATCCCCTGCAGCAAAAGAATATTTCTTGTCCGTAGCTTAGGACTGTTCGTTGCCCGTAGCATGGGACTGCTATATGTGGTGGATGAGAGGTTGGGGGCCAACGACACATGTGAGGCCTGGATCAGGGGCACAAATGAGAACACAGACAACAGTGTGGAGTGACGGGCGGGGAAGCCACGAGCGACTTCCGCCCCTTTACTTTATACTCTCTGGCCACGCCTGGCCAGAGTGTTACATTATGAGCGAGCCCATCCGGGCCAAAGGTCCTGCGTGCATCTGCTCTGCCTCGACAGCTAGACCGCTACACTATAGACACCCTCAAAGAATTTAAAATTCAATTGCTGTGTTTTGATTTTGGATCAAAGTTCACGTTGGTTGTCTGGAAGTAGGAAGACAACATTCTAATCTCCACGTTTATGGTTGAATGTTGTTTAAGACGGCAACATATTTTCACTTAAAAGTAGATTACTTTGAAATACCATCTGTCTAAATGTTAACGGAAATGCATGTCTTTAGCGGAACAATCCTTTCTGCAAGTTTCCACTGAGTTATATTCCATTCTAAATGGTTTGATAAAATGCGGTAATTAAAAAAAATGAATATGTACATTATTTTGTGAAGATGTGTTTTGAAATTCGCAGCTGACCAGCTTCTCAATTCCAATGATGCACGTATTGAATATCTTTAATAATATGGCAAGTAGTGTCATTTTGTGAAAAACAGCTAGCTAAATCTATTGTTATATATATGTTGTTTTGGTGCGTTATCACTGCTTTTACTCGAATCACGAGTTTGGTGGTAAAAACGACCAAGCTTGGACGTAGGGAAAATGTAGATTTTCCTAATAATTTATGACGGAAAGTCCTAATTTTATTAAAGACACGGAGGCGAGTATTATGCTTTCTTTTCTTGCTTTATTCCAATAGCAGCAAGATAAAACTACTCTTCCCAGAAGGCTTGGAGAAACAACTACCAGCCAATGGGAAACAAAGAAGCAAATACTGACCAATCACATCATAGATAATAGTATAAGGTGTATCGTGACTGCAAACAGCCCTCTTTTCTTATGCGAGCAATCATAGAGTATGGAAAAATAAAGGAGAAACAGAGAACAAAATGCAAAAAGTCAAAGTCCACGTAAAAAGTTCTTTTCCGAAGACCACCAGAGGAGAGTCGGAGAGACGATCCAGTCCAAGGACAGAAGGTGCCGTATCAGCAGGAATGATCTTGATAGAATCCATGAGGACCTCAGGATGATGCCGGTGGCAGCGCTGGAGTTCCTGTGGGGAGGGAGAACACCAGTTAGAAGTGTTGTGGCGGGATAATACTCGCCTCCGTGTCTTTAATAAAATTAGGACTTTCCGTCATAAATTATTAGGAAAATCTACATTTTATGGCAAGACCGGAGGCTCCTATTATGCTTGTTTAAAGCATATCAACCACCATAGAAGAAGCAGTAAGAACAGGTTTGCAATAAAATGTACGGAACACTGAATCATTAGACCAATCTGCTGACTTCAGGATATCCTCCAGACGGGAGCCAGCCCAAAAGGCTTTAGAAGCCATGGCTCCTCTAGTGGAATGAGCTCCGAAAACGGAGACGTCAATACCTGCCAGGGACATGACCCAACGAACCCAACGGGCCAAGGTAGCAGCAGAAACAGGATGAAAGGGTTTACGAAAGGAAATAAGGAGTTGGGAGCTGGAGGAAGTCCTGAGAGCAGAGGTCTTACTTTCATAAACTTTTAAACATTGGCCTACACACAATTTGGGATTGGAGGGAAAATAGGGATAGAACACAGACTGTAAATTGGTCTTGGTACGTTTATGAATATGAAACATTACACCAGTAGGAGTAAATTGTCTAGAAGAAACATCTAAGGCCTTCACATCAGATACTCGTTTAATGGAAATTAAACATAATAACATAGTAAGTTTAGCTGAGATCATTTTTAATGAAAGAGCAGAGTTATCAGGCCAGGTAGAAAACAATTGCAAAACCAAATTGACATCCCATAAACTAGAATACTTAGCCAAAGGAGGTTTTGAAAAACGAATTCCTCTTAGTAGTCTGCATACCAAGGGATGCGCCCCCGCAGGTTTTCCATCAATGTGGGTATGATTGAGTGAAATGGCAGATCTATAGAGGTTGATGGTACGATAGGATTTACCCGAGCTAGCCTCAGAGGCTAAGAAGTTAACCATAAAGTTTAAAGAGGCTGAAACGGGATCGACAGATTTCTGCAGACACCAGCTTGACCAAAGAGACCAGGCGGACTTGTAAGCCTTGGAGGTGCCAGGGGCCCATGCTCGACTAATAAAGACTGAAGCTTCCTGTGAAATGACGAAATCAGAAGAGGAAGGCTGGAAATTTTCCAGGCGGACAACGTCAGAGACTGGCTGACCATTAAAGGATGGGGGTTGCCCTGAGGATCCGAGAGAAGATTGGGGAAAGGAGAAAGAAGGACGGGGAAATCTACCGCCAATTCCAGGAGAGACGGGAACCAAATCTGGGACTGCCAAAAGGGAGTTATTATTACCAGAGATGTCATTTGGCGACGCACCTGCGATAAAACCCTGTTGATCAACAGAAAAGGAGGAAAGGCATAATTGAGGTGAAGGGACCAATCTTGGAGGAAGGCATCGGTCGCCAGAGCCAAAGGATCCGGACGCCAACTGAAGAAATGAGGCAACTGGGAATTGAGACGGGAAGCAAAAAGGTCTACTGAGAAAGGACCCCACAACTGAGAGAGGGAGAGAAACACGGAGGGAAGAAGCTTCCAGTCGCTGGAATCCCGGAGGAAGCGAGAATGCCAGTCGGCCACCGCGTTGAGATCTCCTGGGAGATATTCCGCAGAGAGCGAAAGTCTGTTGGAAAGGCAAAACTCCCAAAGGCTTTTTGCCAGATCTGCTAGAGCCTTCGATTTTGTGCCACCGAGATGGTTTATATAACGAACCGCAGAAACATTGTCCATGCGTAGAAGGATGGTACAACTTACTCTGTCTTTTGCCAGACTCTGGATTGCAAAGGAACCTGCAAGCATCTCTAAACAGTTGATGTGCAATTTGGACTCCTCTTTTGACCATGTACCGCCAGTCGATATTGGTCCACAACGGGCGCCCCAACCCGTCAGACTTGCATCGGATTCTAATACAAGATCTGGGGCGGAAGCGAAGATGGTTCGGCCGTTCCAAGCCTCTAAGTGGTTTAACCACCATTGCAGTTCCAGTTGAGATTCGAGATCTAATTCTATTTGATCGGAGTAAGCGAGACCTTGCCGAAGATGCCTGATCTTTAGGCGCTGAAGAGCGCGATAATGGAGGGGACCTGGAAAGATAGCCTGAATGGAGGCTGATAAAAGGCCGACTATTCTCGCAAGGGTTCTGAGAGAAATGAGTGGACGGCGCAGAGCCTGGGAAATCTCCGTTTGAATTGTGGAGATCTTGGATTGAGGAAGAAACAGGGAAGCCAGGGGGGAATCTATACGGAACCCCAGAAACTCCATGCTCTGAGTCGGGATGAGAGAGGACTTTTCTAAATTGAGGAGAAACCCCAATTCGAGAAGAAGAGAACGTGTAGTGTTGAGATCGTTCAATAATGCCGATTTGTCTAGATTCATGAGGAGAATGTCGTCGAGATAAATGATGAGTCTGATCCCCAGAGATCGTAGATAAGCTACGACCGGTCTCATTACCTTTGTGAAGCACCAGGGTGCTGAAGAAAGACCGAAGGGCAGAGATTGAAAACGATAAGTGACGTTTTGCCATTGGAATTGGAGGAACTTTGTGTGCGATTCGTGAATAGGAACAGAAAGATAAGCGTCTTGGAGATCTATGCGGACCATCCAATCGTTTAGACGCAAAGTGTCTCGCAAGTGAAGAATCGTTTCCATTTTGAAGTGGCGATAAACCACGAACTGATTGAAGAATCTGAGATTGATCACCGGTCTCATCTTTTTGTTTTTCTTTTGAACAAGAAAAAGAGTGCTGAGGAAGCCGGAGGGATCGAAGGGGGAAACCAGAATAGCCTTTTTGGAGAGAAGGGCCTGTATTTCCGAGGTGACCAGCAGTGACATTTCTGTTGAGAACACTAGAGGGGAAGGAAGAACATGTTGAAAAGGAGGAGCGTAAAGCTCGATACGATAACCCCGGACGGTGTCGAGAACCCATGGATCCGCAGTGAGAGTCTGCCATCTGTGAAGGAAAAGGGCTAAACGACCCCCCACAGGAATAACCGCATTCACCTTGTTGGGAGTTGTTGTTGTTGTGGCGGAAGCCACGTTGGCCCCTGCCCCTGTAACCTCGACCTCGTTGGGGGTAAAACTGGGGCTTGAAATCCTGCTGGTTGGAGTTGAAGGCACCACGGGAGCCTTGGGACTGGAAACCACGGCCGGTAGAGCGGCTCCTGCCTCTTCCGGCCCTGCCAAAAACCCGAGAAGGAAAGACCTTCTTGATGGACTGCTGCGCCTTGTCCAATGAGGCAAAGGTGGTGACAAACCGACTTAAGTCCTTTACTAACGAATCTCCAAAGAGAAGACCATCAGCCTTGACGCCAGGATCTAGGGGGGCAAGGTTGGCAAGCTTGGGATCTAACTTTATTAAGAGACCCTTGCGGCGCTCATGAGTCAAGGCCGCATTAGTGTTTCCCAGGAGACAAAAAGCACGTTGGACCCACAGCGAAATCTCCTCTGGGTTAAGGTCTGTCCCATCCAGACGAGCTGTTTCAGCTAAATCAAAGATGCGGGCCAGTGGTCCCACCAAATCAAGCAGTTTGTCTTGGCAGGAGGACCAAGCTTTATCCACGCCTTTGCGCGGGTCCTTGCCAAACTTCGAGAAGAAAGTGAGGAGAGGTAGATCAATGGCAGGGGTAGAAGTTATGTGAGAAGGGAGAGAGGGCTTAGGACACTCGGACTTTAATTTGGCCCGGACAGTTTTGTCTAAAGGGAGACGAAGTCTGGAGGTTATATACTCTCCGACATGGTCAATAGGGAACCATTCGGTAGAATTAGGATGCCTGATAGAAGCCGGGTCAAAGAGAGGGGTACCTTCAGGATCCAGCACCGGCTCCGACGCAAAAGCGTCGAGTTTCAATTTCTTAGGAGGGGAAGGACTCACAATATCAAAAATATCATCAAGGTCAGTGGCGTCATCCATATCATCATCTGTGTCGTGAATTGTTGAAATGACCAATTTCTGTGGTACCTCCGGGTTGTTGGACTTAACCTTGCGTTTACCAGATAAACTTTTTAACCCCTCCTGAACAGGAGGCCTGGGAGGAACCACGTCCTCTGTCATATGTGAGGAAGACTCACCAACCACTCTTGACGCCAAAGAAGAAACCTTGGAGTGTACCACTGTAAGTTTTCTGCTATCCCCCGCAGATTGGGCCATTGCTTTGGTCATTATACTTAAGAGAGAGTTCTCCATAGTCTTGGAAAAACGCTTCATAGAAGCTTCGACCGCAGTCTCCACTGAGGAATTAATAAAAGAGCTCAAATCCTCTTTGAACTCTTCCCCTTCATTGTCATGAGGCTCATTAGAAACCTGCATTATGAAAAATAAACTGGAGCCTGTTCAAAAACCTGACAAGAAAGGGTTAATTTATGCTTGTGCAGAAAAAAGGAGTGGGCGTATGAAAAAGTAGAAACCCCTCCCCTTAGGGGGCGTGTGAAATATACACGAAGGAAACGTGGTGAGGAGCCGGTAACAGCGCGTCGGACTGAGGAGCCGTTCTGGAGCGCTGCGCCACAGAGGAGGCGGAAACGGTGAGAGAGAGGCGCGCGAGGGGCAGGCAATGCGTGCAGGGCACGGGGGGGGAAACGTAAACTGAAAGTTGTGTGCGCGTGTGAGAGCGCGAAGAAAACGGGAGCAACAAGTTGCGCTACAAAGGCCAAAAATACTATAAACCGAACAATACCATGACAGTAATACAAATTAATTAACTTCATATGAATGACAGGAAAAAAGGTACTTATCTTGACTGCGAGCAGCAAGAAAAGAGGACTGTTTGCAGTCACGATACACCTTATACTATTATCTATGATGTGATTGGTCAGTATTTGCTTCTTTGTTTCCCATTGGCTGGTAGTTGTTTCTCCAAGCCTTCTGGGAAGAGTAGTTTTATCTTGCTGCTATTGGAATAAAGCAAGAAAAGAAAGCATAATACTCGCCTCCGGTCTTGCCATAAAATATCGATTCTAAGGGATTCGGTGAATAGCAAGTGTTAAAACACACTGATTAGGAGTTTTTTTTTGCTGTGTACTGTGGAGTTGTTATTTAGTGAATGCGTTAAACACTGAAAGTAGGTTATTTAACGCATGTGGTAAATACAGCACCTGATAAATAGCACATGCCAAAACATCAGTAAGTGCCTCTTTTTAGGCACTGGAAATTACAGGAGTCAGGAAACTGATTCCTAGAGAACAGAAATAGCCACGGCAACACACAAAAAGTCCATTGGACACCTCAAGAGTACACCAACAACCTCTTACTCGGAGTGCAGGCATTCATTTTGGGTTTATAACACACCTTGAAACAAGACAAATAGAATTACTGCCATCCTCTGATGCCACTCAGTCATTACAAGTAGAAATGTGCCAGACTCTTCCATCATGGACCCTTACAGGGTAAGGACGTTCAAGTTTACTGATCCTGAGCTGCAGTTCCTGACCAAGGAAGATGGAAAGACACCATGGCCATCTAATGTGCCATCAATCAATCAATCAGGAGTTTGTGTAGTGTGGCTACTAACCTGTGAGGGTCTCAAGCCGGTGACGGGGAGGCTGCTCATCCGTCAGGGCACGGAGGTTCAGTCGAAGAGCCAGGTTTTGAGGTCCTTCCTGAATTAGGTCAGCGACGGATATTGCCTGAGGTGGAGGGGCAGGGTGTTCTAGGTCTTGGCGGCAAAGTAGGAGAAGGATCTAACACCGGTTCTGGTCTTGTGAATCCGTGGGATGGTGGCCAGGGCAAGTTGGGCGGAGTGAAGCTGTCTGGCAGGTATGTGGAATGCGAGGCAGCGGTTCAGATATGTTGGTCCTGCATCGTGGAGAACTTTGGAGGCATGTGTGATGGTGATTCTCTTGTTGATTGGGAGCTATTGGAGTTGTCGGAGGTGTTGTGTAATGTGGCTGCAGTGGAGGATGTTGAGGACCAGTGTGGATGCGGCGTTTTGGACGTTCTGTAGTTTCTTGAGCTGTTTCTGGGTGACATTGGCGTAGAGTGCGTTGCCGTAGTCGAGTTTGCTGGTGATGAGTGCCATCTCATGCTGAAGAGGCCCCCCAAAAATAATAAAACCATGCTTGTGGAAGGAGATAGTGAAGAAAATCAATACTGAATTAATATATATCAACGTAATGTTGATAACAATAAAAACAGGTTCCAAACCTTGAAAATCTAGGCATTTAAGCAAGTTGTCAAGCACATGCCCAAACTTATTGTAGTTGGTAGTAATTCTCTACCTAAGTTCTACCTCAAGCTGTGGGAATATAAAATTATGACCATCCTCAATATGTCTGGCAAGGAAGACAAGAAAGGTCTTGGGGCAGGGTAATCCAATGTACAAAACATGAGAGTTGTAATTGAAATACATGTGGTTGTTAAAAAGTTGACTTGTCTAAGAATCATTATCAATGTGAAGATGTAATTTATTACAGATATTCATTTTGATCCATATATGTGATTTCATAGTGGATAACAACTCTCTAATGGTACTGATGACATGAATTCCGGTTGGAATACAACATTGTATTCTTGATGAAGGGTTGATTTATCTGCCCCATACCTTAAGGTTGATGTGTTATTATAAAATGACTAATTTTGCTTCTCGTCTGGATCATGATATTGTGGTTTCGTCCAGAACACCTAACCCAGCAGTTCAGTATACACAGATCTACATTACACAGTATGTGTACACAAATTACGTGCTTCATTGTTTCGGGTTTAAGCACACTTGTTCCGGTCTACACGAGGACACCAGGTGTACTTGAGTGCAGTCAATTGAGTCTAGCATATCAGGAAATCCTGCTATAGCATAGATTTTTGCTTTGCTGGCATTAGCAGTGTGGATGTCCAAGGGCAACTGTAAATGCTACTCACTCACTCTCTGCAAAGTATCTATTACTGAGCAGAGTATTTTGCTAAAGATTGACTGAGAAATGCCATGCGACAATCCTACTGTCTGCTGTGTAGTGCCTTTTGCAAATAATTCTAGCGTTACTAGCATTTTCTGAAAGTGGAGATGGCAGTGGATCTCTCTGTTGGGCTCCAGGATATCCGCAATGATGTAAATATGTGTTGTATAGTGCCCATATCGAGGCTGTGTATCCTCTGGATCTCAAGCTGGCTCATGTTTATTGGTCCCAGCACTAATCTGTCAGACTGGCTCTCGTTCAGCATTACTGAACCATTTGATAGCATTGATTAGTGGCCTAGTTTCAATCCTCATATTGCATGGTGTGTTCTAGCAGATATGGCATAGCTTGATATAGTGACCTAGCAGTGCTGTATCCTTGGTTGTGTACTGCAGAATGGAAGTGTGAGTTGCTGTAATCAACCCATGAGAGGTTCATCTGTCCATGGCTGTTGAAGTACGTTATGTTATGTTATGTTATGTTATTCACTTTTATTAGGCGCACAGCTGCCCCAGCGAAGGGGCGTCCTGGCGCCTGATCAGGTACACAATACAACAGGTCAAGGCCAAGAAAAGAGAAATCAGATAGCAGGGGCAAACAGACGTCTGGCTCTGTGTGCAGGTGTGTGTGTGAGTATATTTTTTTCAGCTCAAACAGGGCATGAACTGTGTTTTTACCATTATTGTGTTCTTAGTTTTTCTACATTGTGTTACAACTTTTCTTATAGTCCCTACACTTTCAGAAATTAATACAGCCTGCTTTTTACTCGAGGTATTTTAAGGTGGTGTTTATCACTGCTTTTTTATAATCTTTAATACTTGTAATTGTGTGTTATTTAGCACGTGTTATTTTTTGCATTTGGTAAATATGACATGCAGTAAACCACACATATTAAATAATGTACAGGGACCACAGACATGCAGTATTTAGATTATGTGCTAAATGTCATGATTTGTTTTTAAATAGTAATCAGACAATTTGCTAACGTCATCTGCTATTTACCCTGGCATGTGGTAATTACCACTATGCCTAACTCATAATCAAGACCTTTGTATATTTATTTACAATAAATTGTTGGGACCATGCCACTGATTGGCCACACTTCTCAGATTAATTTATAAAGTGCTAGCCATAGCGTGGCATCTGGAAATGTTTCAGCATTAATCTTTTCAACTCAAAATGATAGTTTATCTTTTCAGGAACAGTGTCGTTATTAGAAGCACTAGCCATCTAGTAGTCAAGTCAAAAAGGCTTTATTCAGCACAAATTATGTGAACCATAAAAGCATCAAGTTAATACAAACACATACAGTACAAAAGATGCAGCTCACAAAATAGAACCAAATTCACACAATCACCAGTAACAATTGAAAGAGAAGACTTGACATAATAAAACACAGCAATCCCTGGGGTACATAATAAGGGCCTAGGCCAAAATATCTGTTTGTATTCCATGAGTCATCACAGTTAGCTCTATAGAAGGTTACTTAAAAAAAAAGAAATACAATAGGTTAAAAAATATAATAAAATACAAACATTTCACCGATCTGCACCACATCCAGACATAGCCAATACAGTTTAAAATAGGTTTAATCTAACACTATTAAAATATGAGCAATACAAACACTAAGCATAGTGACAGCAGAACAAAGTCTGGGATACATAATGATGGCCTAGACCAAATTAACTGATTGAATTCCCCGAATCATATTATAGGGCTCTAATATGGATCACTTTCGAAAGAAATATTAATTTTCATACCCCTCCTTATCATGAAGTCTGAGAAAGAATCTATCAAAAGCTGCAGACCTTTTGGAGTGAGCGCTAGGACAGCGCATCATCAACATACAGGAGTATTGGGATCTGCCGCCTCCCAATCCTGGGTCTATCTGCGCCAATCACCTGAAGTGTTTCTTCCACATCATTTATGTAGAGAGAAGAGGAAGGACTCCCAAGACACACCCCTGTCAAACCCCTCTCCTTTTATCGAAAGGTGCGGTCAGTTTGCCCTGCATGCCAAATTGAACTTTGGCGTTTAAATCGTTATATAGATGGGTCAAAAATGAAATAATCTCCTTAGGAGCCCCCTTTTTGTCTGGACATTCCCAAAGTTTCCAGTGATCGCCTAAGTTGAAAGCACTACTTAGATCGATGAGACAGACGAAAAGTAGGGGGGTGTATTTGAGCTCAGATTTGAATGAAAGCTGCAAATCTAACGTTGGTGCTTTGCTGGTTGGCCTGGAACGGTGTGCGAGCAAATGGTTGCGGTTACCAATGTCTCTTATGGGGAACATTGCTATAAGTAAGATGATTGTACTGCCTCATGTACTGTACATAATACAACCTATACCTATTCGCATACAGGAATCCTGCTTTTACCAATTGAATGAGCTTCTCCTGGAGATTTGCTGGGAGAACAGCAGGGCACTGATCAGCCAGCGCTGAAGGCAGAATGGGAGGGTGACATGGGTGTGGAGTTGAGGGAACGGAATTGGGTATCCATGTTGGGCAACAGCAGAAAAATCACTTCAATGCATGCCTTCAATTGATACACTATAAATGTACCCACAGGGATTATGTTACACTGCAGTGGCTACACAGGCTAGACCACTCCAAGCCGGAGCAGTGCCCCAAGCGCAGGATAGCTGTGGTGTTGCAAGTTGGAATATTATGTGGTAAGGCTAGAAGGCTCATATTCTCACAATGCACAGAGATGATCCTTGGATTCAGCAACAATAATCATTATCTCAGTCCTGATAGCGTGGCAAAGAGCAGTGATGCATTACTGGAGGAACATGTGTTAAGCATTTTACAGATCCATTATGGTGTACGAGTAATCGAAACAGCTCAAAAGAAATCCAACACCAATTTATAAAAATAGAGCTTATTTTATATAAATAGAGACACCGAAACAAACTTTGTATCACTCATACAACCGGACTTGAGCATTTTTAAAGCGTTCAAAACTAAATGTAGTAAATCTGTCAAACTGGTCCTAATTAAATGAATGGGGGAAAACACAGGTGACACACGCTCACTTACAGGGTGAGTTCAAATTAGTCAGTCAGTCAGTCAAATTACTTTATTCGATGCTTAAAATTATTAAGATAATGAAAGTACACGAAATACAGTGTAAAATATGCATGCTAAAAAATACAGTTTTCATAATTTAATTGATGACAATAGTTTGATTAAAACAAACAGATTTTGAAAACAGGATAAAATTCATGGATCATAAGGCACATTGGCCCAACCGCCTAGTCTTCCATGCCTGAAGGAGATATGAGGCCACAGTAAAGCATACTAATTCATTAGGTAGTAATTGTAATAAAAATACAATGACACTGAATAAAATCATATTTGCGCATAGATTGGACAAGTCTTTTGCAGTGCGTCTTATAAAATTTACAGAAGAAAAGTATGTGTAAGTTTGACTGAGGCGAAGAATCATCACACGGGCAGGGTGGAAGATCTGTTATTGAGTAAATACCGGCTGGGAAAGAAAACATGCACGGAATAAGATTCAATCGAAACCTTTCTAGGATGAATCGGTGGCGTGGGTTGGTCACAAGGCATAGATATCCCGGGGCACCTTCCTGTTCAATTGGACTCTCTGGATATAATCTTACAAGTGTTTGTGAGCAATTTAACTTGGCTCGCTCCAGTGTCCTATTATTTAGAAATTATCTTTTAATTTCTTTTTTTGATACTGTGGTGCAGGTTAAGGGCGATGTGAATAGATGGCCTAAGCCGAGCGAGGTGAGGCTGTTTTTAATGTGTGATAACCACGGGATCTTTAGTGCGTGATCCAAAGTGATGCAGTCTTCTATTAATCTTTGAGTGAGATTTTCTGTCGTTCTTCTCCATATGGAATGCCATAGCAATATGGGTGCCAGCCTGATTATATCATCAATATAAAGGACATCCAGCTCGGTGTGGCAAAGAAGTTAGAACAGCTCGTTTTCAATGGTCTGGAGAGATTGGGCGTTGGTATATCCTGTATGCCTGCCCCGTAAGTTGCCATCGTTATCGACTTTGCGGAATAGACCTTTTTTATTGTATCAAGAGGCCTGGCGGCCAATTTCTTTGTAAAGGTTTTTAGTGCTATAATACTTTTTTCTAGTGCCAAGCCCTGAGACACGATCATGTTTGACCAAGATAACTGCCTCTCAAAGGTTATTCCGAGGTATGATCGGAAAAAGGAATGGGGCAAGAACACACCCCTGGCGGACTCCCCTCAGAATTGGTAATGACCTGGAACACTACCCCTGGTTCCCATAACGCACAGATGCCGTTGCTGAGGAATAAAGTTGTCTAATGAAGGTGGTTATTGCATCGTCTATACCCATTTCTGCCATTATTTCCCAAAGACAGTGGTGGGTTACGCAGTCGAATGCTGCTGAAAGGTCCATAAATGCCAGGTAAAATTTCTCTTGCTTAGCTTTAGTGTACTTGGCCATTAGTAGGGTCAGATTAAGACTTTGGTCCTGGGTGCCACTCCCCTTTTTGAACCCGTATTGCACCGGGATCAAAATATTATTGTCAGAGGCCCATTCCTCTAATCTGTTAAGTAGAACACGACCCATCAATTTGGCCGTACTATCTAATAAGGAGATTGGGCGATAATTTTTAGGCTGAGATTTATCTCCCTTTTTGTAGATAGGAATTATAATAGACCTCTTCCACGAGTCAGGTGGGCCTACTGCAACTATTACGTTAAAAACATTAGTGAGCACTGGCCCCCACAAATCGGGATGTTCCATAAAAAGGTCTATTGGAGTGCCGTCGGGGCCAGGGGATCTATTAGTCGAGGACTGTAAGAGGGCCACTCTAATTTCCTGTAAGTTAAAACACAAGGACTGGTTGGTAGGGATGCCATTTGATGGCAGCTGGCCAGCCAGCTCCTCTGAATGGGAAAAAATGGAAGAGAAATGCGTGATCCAGGAGTCCTCGTCCACATGGCACGCCATGCTCGAATCTTCTAGTGGTTTAAGAAATGGGGCATTAATGTTTCTCCAAAAATCCCTCGAATTTTTAGAGAGAGCCTCATGATGAAGTTTCTCCCAAGTGTCTAACCTAAGGGTGTTAATTCTTTGTTTCCTGGCCTCTTCATAGCTAAGCCGTAAGGACTTAACCAGTGAGACATCCCTTGGAATGGATCTAGGTGCTAAATGTAAATTAGAAAGGGCCTTTGTGCAAGAGTGGTCAAACCATTTGGGGCCTGTCTTATTAGAGGTTCCTTTTTCCCTAGTAATTAGATTCTTTGCTTCTGCCACTATCCTTTCAAAGGCTGTTAATGTCAGTATGGGGTCAGGGATTGCTGCCAAACAAATCATAATATCATCAAGGCTATTGCCAACCAATCCTGCGACAAATTTTTGTTTATCCAACATTTCCCATTTTAAAATGATCCCATTTTTCCTTGTAATTACTGGGTCAATATGTCTTATCTGATCCATAGTGGTACCTCCCCATACCAAGTTAGCAATTAAAGCATAATGGTCGCTGAAACCATAAGGCATAATTGCAGTGTTGGCGATAAGTTTAGTAAGGGATGAGGAAACCAATAAGTAACCTAGAGTTGAACCTTGGCTAGTCAATTCAAAGGTATATTTTAATGACCCAGTGCCGTGGTCAATTGGATTCATAATTTCCATTCATTGATCAAAAATAGCCTATTCAGAGCATCGCCATATGCGTTGTGAGTAAAATGGGGAATTGGGTTGCCTAAGTAATTGAACAGGCCGCATGTTGCTTTATTTGGTAAGGGGCAGTTATGTGCGTTAAAGTCACCCATCCATAGGATTTGTGGGGGCTGTTTAAGACTCTTAAGAAAGGTATTGGCATCTCTCTCCAACATATCCACGCTCTCCTCCATGTTCGTGCTAAAATTATTATTATAGTAGTTAATCAAAAGAATAGTGTCACCATTTGATTCCTTTAAATAAAGAAAGTGGTAATAAGAAGAAGCGTTAAAAAATGATAAGACTGTTATGTTTAAGGTGTTTTTGAGTAGCGTTAGTATACCTCCGTTTGCACGACCAGAGGCAGGAGCGATAACCGTCTAAGTAAATTGGTCCAGTCTCCCATGTTTCCTGGAGGCAAATCAAATCATATTTGTTGATAATTGCTAACCAATCTGGATTAAGCACTTTGGACTTTAGTCCAGCAATATTCCAGGAGACTCATTTTACATGGTCACTGATGGTGGGAAGGTGGTAAGTAGGTGCCACCTGGATGTAAGTTGGATCAAGCCCCGGATCCCTAGGACTTTGGGGTGTATTGATTGGGGTCCCATTCCCCTCCTGTCAATCGCACCCATCCAAGTCTGTCAGGGAGCTAAAACGGTTATTAGTGGGGAAGTGTGTGGTAGAGCAACCTGGGGCTAGGCTTAAAGGTACCGCATGATTTTTGCTGTGTGAGGCTAAGAAGCTTTGGCCCACATATGGGGAACTGTCAGGTCTATAAAAAAAACAAGGGGTAGTGCAAACATCTGAGTATGTGGAGTAGCTGTATCAGGTAAGTGCCAAAACAATTTCTGAACCAGATGATGTGAATTAAAGTTAACAACCTAAAATGCACCCCCAAAACCGTGGGGCTTGTCCCCAGGGCACAGATCAGCAGTCCTCTGGATCAATAATCCAAAACTCGTTCCAACTCAAATTTCAGAATGTATTGTTTTATTCACAACATTGTGGTTCCATTAAGGGAGATTAAACTTCATTTCCCAAGATGCATTAGTGCCGGGTCAGTGATCACAAACTTTACAAATCCCAAATCCCAATGCATTTCGGCCAGTTTAGGCCTTCATCTGGGGATAATCTGGGGGTGCATTTTAGGTTATTTACAGTTACACTCTTGTTCATAGAGTGATACCCAGGCAGCTCGACATACCTAACAACATTTGAAAAAAAAATGTGTGCACGTACGACATTTATTTAAAGTTAACAACCAGACAATCCCCACTAAAGGTTTTCTTAGAGTTTCCTACCCAGGCCACCCATCTCGCCATTAGGATACTTGGTAATAACTCTCCTCGACCCCCCTCGTACTTGCTGATCCAATTGCATGCCTTAGTAATAAGTTGATCTGTCGATTCTAACTGAGTAACCATTAACTTTGGGACATTTGCTAGGACTATAACAAAGGGGCAGGCGGCGGGGAGAAGGTCCAATTTTAGATCGTGGTGATGGTTTGTCCTGTATGCCTCTTCATTATCAGAATCTTTAGTGTGTGTAACTGGCGGTAGAAGCGATAATGGAAGCAGAGTTCAAATTAACTCTCTTGTGGATAAGATCATGCGGGTCCCTAAATCAAGTTCCAACAGTTGTTACTTTGTTACCTTGCCCAGGAAGTCTGGGTGCAGAGATGACGGCTGTCCTTGGTACTGAACGGGATTTCTAGGAGCTGTCATGCTTGCAGTACTTGACAAAACCACACTTGGAGATGGAGTTCCACCATGCCCAACAGAGATTAGAGGCCTTTGGGATCATAGGACCTGGGTTCAATAGCTGTACTTCTTCTATCTTGCTCGTCGGCTCTGGGTGCAGAGGTAGCTGGCAGCTGTCAATCACCCCGTCAGGTCGCGCCAAAGGTGCTTTACCACACACTCGACGACTCCAACTTCAGGATCCAAGAACACAGCAGTGGAGTCATTGCCGATATTGGTTGCCGTGAGTTGCTCTTAGGCTGGCGATGTCACTCAAGGGGCTAATCACTCGACTGGCAATCTCCAAGTTTTGGCTGCAGCATATGTAGTCCATGGTTACTTCAGCTGCTAGAGGTCGACAGGACTGGTGTAGCGGTTTGAAACTTGGTGAAAGCTTAGCTACCACTCCAAGCTTGCAGGACACCACTTCTCTTTGGGCTCACTCTCGACAAGCCCAGCGGTTTGCAATTTTTGTCACGCAACACGTCGATTTTCCTGCAGCTTGGAGTGAGCGATGAGATTTTGCCACTGACACACGGTTCCAGTACATGGTCTCTTTAGAGCACTTAAGTGTCTTCTCTTTGCGCTGCAGCAGAGTCCAAAGTACTGTTGTTGGTGACGGGGTCTTCTTTGTGCCTCTTCTCTGATTCAAATTCAGAACAGAGGTTCTAGTGTCAGGGGATCGCCTTAAATCCTAGTTTAGGCAGTTTTAAAGGTGCTAGGAACAGTGGCCATGCTGCTAGTCCCTGTGGCTAACCCGCCCCTGAGGTGACAACATACTGTGGGTGTATGTTACCTTTCTACCCATAGTCCTCTAAATTTGGGTCATCCAAAACGACAGAGCCCTTCCTCCGCTGTACAGACCTTCTTGCCCACCCTAAAGTTGTGGCTAGCCTTTTGGAGATGTATGCCTCTTGAATAATTCCTTTTTCCACCTGTCGGACTGAACAGGGCAGGAAGGGCTTTGGTGTTGAGTGGGGTACAAGGTAATTACACATAAAGGGTGTGAAAGCCTTGGAGGATCACTGCCTTGATGAATGTAAACACTAGCCATCCTGGAAGGGAGGAGATGTGACCTCCTTCCTGCCCAGGCCTTTGACTTTGAAGTGCTAGCACATCCCACCAGGAGGGCAGTCTTTTGTCTAGGCGGAAAACGGCTTTGGGAAGCAGTCAAGGCACTATGTCACTGTTCCTAGGGGGTAGCAACTCAGGGTGGCACCCCTGTGCATGCCAGCTCACCCTCAACATGAGAATCATGTTGGGGGTAAAAAAGCACTGTGTTTGACGTCAAACATGGTGCAATTCAGTCGTTTCAAATTGGAGCCGGTTATCTCAAGTTTCCTCGGTAGGCAGCTCATGTTAATCTATAGATAGCCGATCACATTCAGTAAAACCTTGCTTTACAGGGTTACTGTAGGAATATATATGCATAACCATTTATATCCACACCTTTAATATAAATGCACTCTACCTCCTAGGCTTAGGAGGACAGCCTTAAGAGTGACTTACTTACATTAAGGCAGTGATGTGGCTCTGCACACATGGTGTGTGCAAAGTCACACTCAAGCAGAAAGGTTGCTCATGGAGGGCTGCAATGGTAGACCTGCTGACACCTTTTTACTCTGGTCACACCGGGCGGCACAATCAGTGTTGCAGGCTTGATGACCCCTTTCCACCCCTTTCCCTGGGTACCACTGGTTCCATATATTAGGGACTTATAAGGGGGCAAAGTCCCTTGGCAACTGGGTGTACCAATTAACAATACTTTTAGGTGAAAGAGCACGGGCACTAGGGCCTGGTTAACAGGCCCCAGTGCAACTATCAGAGTAAAAAAACTGCATCTAGCAGTATAAAATGGGATAAAAAGAGTGGGGCATCTGCAAAGATGCACAGTTTCCTCCAAGTGGGGACTTATATACACATGTGGTGGATATGCCGGGGTGTGGGAGCTTTCTGGGGTGAGGTGGTCCAGGCTTTTGGGGAACTGACCAAGCTACAGTTGCAGCTGATGATTCAGATGTGCTTACTGGGGTTGGTGACCCACACTAAATAAACTAAATATGTGGAGAGGGTACTCAAACTAGGATTGACTATGGCCAAGAACTGTATAGCATTGAGGTGGATAACTGAGTGACTACCCACCCGAAAGCAGTGGCTGTGGTAATTTGCGAGATGGGTTCAAGCTAAATGAGGGGTGCATCACAGATTGGTGTACAGCGGGGGAGGACAAGGGGGCAAAATGGAATGAGACTTAGTGGAAGTCTGTTTACAGCAGGAAATGGGGGACTGCAATGGAGCAGGATGGGATGCAGAATCTGCAGATGATTAACTGCCAGATGCTCACATGGTGATGATATGATGTGATATGCTACGAAGCTGCATATGCTATGTTGTTTATACTGCCCAGATGCCATGCACATACTAATGTTGAAATGTATTTGCTATGGCATGATCCTCTCTTTATATATGAGGGGTGTGGGAATGAAGGTGCCTGGGAAATGTAGTTGAATTGTAATTTTACTTAACTGCCTAAACCAATAAAGTAAATATAAAAAAACAATTTAAAAAACACAAAATGGGACACATATAAGTGTTTTAAGTATTCTGAATGGTAGGCAATGTTACCCTGTTGTCAAATCCTGTAGCCATTGATATATGTCAACAAATGTGTTGGTCTTTATATCATAGAGAACCCCAGGTCCCTAAAATATCCTTGGCTCGAACGCTCACCATTGATATTAGACTTCCACTCCAATAATAATCATATTCTGCGGGCCTATTTCTCCTTTAGTCAGCATTTGCAAGGTGTGCCTATGCTTTTCTCCAGTGACCTTGAATCAATTGGGCGGTGAGTGAAAAAATAATAGACTTAAAAGACCTTGTGCCAATCCATGTGAACAAACTTTTCATAATCTTTAATTAACTCTGTCTGCATGTGAAAAGCATATAGGAGACTGACTATTCTTCTCAGTCAACCTATTCTAGCAGGCGATATACTCAACCTCTTTTCCTTGGTAGGCTGGGTTCTCAGACCCCTCAAAGACACACTCCCTAATCTTTTGGAAAACTCAATGTGGCTGTGAGAAGCAAGCACGTTGGCCAACATATCACTTTAGCTTGTAAAGTGGTGAAAGGTAATTTCCCTTCACACATCCAGTCTAATAAAGTGCCTTAACTATGACCCCATGGAGTGTCCCAACCAAATGCAAAAATACACTCTTGAAAATGCAGCACACCTTGCATTCAGTGTGTATGGAAATAGAAGAACTGTGAATCATGTCTGACCCACATAAATAACCTTTCACTCCTAATCTCAGTTTTGAACCAACGCACACGCATTTTCTGTGTGCCTACATTTATTTTTCATTTATTTATTTTGGAAACTTTCATGAGCTTTGGCTTACATTCGACTCTTTATTCCAGTATTTTAGTCATATATTTATATTTATTACGTATATATATTTGCTGTTTTTCTTTTATACCTAAAATATTAGTAATGAAATCTATATTATACACACCAAAGAGACATGTGATCGCATGTTTGATGTTGTGGTGCACAGCAAACGTACTAAGTTCATTAGTGTGGCACCAATTTAGAGGGTATATTTGGAGAGTGGAACTGCAGTCTAAAGTAAATTACTAAGGATGTCTTCACTGTACTTCCTTGATATAATAAACAATGACGGGTTCTCCTCAGTGGTGCTGTATAAGCAATTACATGCTGGCTCGTTTTTTTTTTAACTACCTAACCATTATACTAACCTTCGAATTAAGAGTTATAATACATGCACACGTGTTTTTTGTTTTTTAAATACATTTTTATTGAAAGAGTAAAAGGCAATCATGATACAGAATATCAATTATATAGATAAATACATATGGGGAAAAAGAGATTGCAGTATTAAAAGATATATTTGTAAACAAGAAGAGGGATTTTTGTATTTTTCCAAAATGAAGATAGAGAGAGGGTTCAAAGAGAAGAGAACGTGAAGAGGAAAGAAAATATGGAAAAGTGGAGGGAGATGAGTGCGAGGAAAGGAAAGTATTAAGAGGTAACCAGTGTAGGAGATATTTAATCTTTTGATGCAGAGTAGAAGATGTAATAGTATGTATTCTATGCTCATCACATACAAAATCCCATCATGTGAGCACAGACAACTTAAAAAAATATTTTCAACAAGAAATATAATGGGCTCTCTAAATCTGCTCGAGCGGATTTCTACTCCGATAAAACTGTAAGCGCTCAAAATTACGCAAAAACACTTTTTAAGGTGGTGAATGAATTATCTGACTCATTCAATCTGCCTTCCTTTCCTCCTCTCTCTCACACTCAATTTAAGGAGATTGCCCTCTTTTTATACAAAAAAATTAAAATATTCACTCCCAATTGGCTAGTGACTATCTACAGGGAGTACAATTGAACGATACCGAGGTAAAGTTTGCCACTCAGAATCTCTCTCTTGTTGCTGGCCACGACTTTCAATCACCTATACTTAATACTTAGTCCCCTTTGGAACCACATCTTTTAATGTTATTCTCTAGTCCATGAAGTCTGGTTCCTCTCTAGATCCTCCACCTCCTTACATGCTCTGCCAGCTGGAGTCCGCTTACTATTAATGATCATGGATCTTCTTAATGCATCTCTGAATGGAGGGGTGTCCCCTAGAAGTGGAAACATGCGATGAGCCTTCCGCTTCTGAAAAAACCTAATTTGGACCCACTTAATCTCTCTAACTTCTGCCCTATTCCTTTGCTGCCTATTTTCTCCAAGATCTTGGAGAAATATTTGAATGGCCAGTTAACTTCTTTAGTGTAAGCTCAGAATTCTCTTCATCCTTCTTAGTCTGGCTTTAGGGCTGGACATTTGACGGAATCATGCTTCTGGGGGTAACTGAGTTGCTAAGGCAGCGCTTGGATGAGGGAGAAACAGGGGCACTCATCTTATTAGATCTTAGCGTTGCCTTTAACACTGTGTCTCAAACTATTTTAATAGACAGACTGATGGCACTAGGTCTTGGTGGCGTGGCCCTGGAGTGGTTCCGATCTATTCTTAAAGATCGGTCCTTTCAGGATTTTTCTTCTACTGCCAGGTCTAAATCACTTGCTCTTTCTTCTGGAGTTCCGCAGGGCTCTGTGTTGAGCCAAATGGTATTTAACATTTATAGCCGCACTTTAGCTCATCTGGTAAAGAGCAGTGGGTTGTCCCTTTTATCCTATGCGGATGAAACACAGATCATCTTTACCTTGTCATCTGCTCAGTAATGGGCCTTCTGACCTCAATTGGGCTTGAGTCAGATTTCCTCCAGGATGTAGAACAGCCTACTCAAGATCAATGGGAATAAAACCAAGGTCATGATTCTGGATGAGAACTCTGCTCTTTGGGGCCCATGTCATTGGACTGCTTCTTTAGGTGTCCTACCCACGCCATCAGACGAGGTTAAGAACCTGGGCTTACTTGTGGATGAATCATTATCCAAGACACATATTGCAATGTCATACGTTTTGATATTTCTTTACTAGTATCATTGGCAGTAAACCACAATATAAAGGTCTTCCTTCCATATGTTAAGCAAGGACCTGTAGGCCAGGCCTTTTTATTGGCTTACGCTGCCTCAGTGGATTATTGTTTTTCGAAAAAATGTCATACATGAAATACGTGGAAAGAAGGGCTTTTGTTAAGTGGCACTTATCTATTGTCCTGTCAAAATGCCATTCACGTTTGCTTTCATCCACAGCATGGAGAAATGGGTCAACCCACTCTACCAATCGATTTGCTTCACTTTCAGGGACTGCACAAAGTTTGTGCATGTTGCTCCCTTCCACCTTTAAAGTAGCTGCTTTCTCAGTGACAAAGCCGTTTTAATGTGTGCTTTTAGATATATTTATTTTTTATAATAACTTTAAATATCAGTTATTTATTGTATCTACACTTTAAGTGCCAAGTTAATCATACATCAATTATTAACATAGGAGAGTCAGCCTCTAAAGACCCCATACTTTTACAACAGATTGGTCTAGAGGAGGTCATATTGGCAATCGATTAAATGAAATGTGGTAAGGCCCTGGGACCTGATGGGGTTCCGGCAGATGCATACAAAGAACACACACTGCTATGGGCACCAATATTAGCACAGGTGTGCAACGCAGCCGCCAAAGGCTGCCTTCCTAATACATGGACGGACAGTATCATCGTCCCAACATTCAAAAAAGGCAATAGGGGACGTGAGATGCTACCGCCCCATATCCCTACTCGACTCCTCCGTAAAGATCATGGGACAAACAGTACTTGGGAGACTGGAAGCACTGGCCACTGATAATAACATCTTGACAGACTCCCAATATGGTTTCAGGGGGAGATGGGGATGGAAGAACAGTGCATTAACTTAAATGTACTTATTGGCAAGTACACATTGGCCAAGAAAGAACAAATCCATCTATGTTTTGCAGACCTACGCTCCGCTTTCGATTGTGTAAATCATGCCAAATTATGGGAAACAATGACCGATATGGGCGCCCCAGATGATACTGTATCATTCCTGTCACAACTATATGCAAGATTGACAACAAGAGTAAGGTATGGGAGGGAAGGAGAGTGCACCCCTAGCTTTAAGGTGTCTAGGGGCATTAGACAAGGCAGTGTCCTTGCACTCTTCCCTTGCTCATTGTATATCAATGGGATAGACAAACCTCTCCAAGAACTGAACACTGACGACCCGAAAGTAGGCCCTCGCCCAACCCCTTTGCTCCTGCATGCAGACAATGCAGTCTTAATATCCAGAACTGCAAAAGGTTCACAACAGCTGATTGAAGCTTTTGTTCCATACATGGAGCAGAGACTTAAAAATAAATTTGACTAAGACGTTTGTGACGGTGTGTGGATGGGGCAGGGCCAAGAAAAAGATTAATTATGTGAGGCAACATAAGTTGGCTAAAATCCAAAGTTTCATTTTGTTTTCCCATCACATTAATTGGGGTCCACATACAGACCAGACAAGACTGAAACTCATCCGAACTGTGGAGGCTCTTTTTAGATTTTCGAATAAGATAGGCAGCAGACCCATACGTGACATGCTCAAATTATATTGTAGTAAATGAATATCAGTAGCAACTTATGGTTCTGTAGTGCGAGGCATTCCAACGTACTTGCAATACAAACCTTTTTTTCTGCCGTATGTTGGCTGTACCAAGGTCAACTTCTGTATATCTTTTGGAGCAGGAACTGGATGCATCACCCTTTGCTGATTTAATACAAGTTAGAGCTTTACGTTCCTGGTATAACATTTGGTGCAAGGAGGGAAAAAAGTTTACCAGGGATATAATCAAGGATTGTTTAGCATTGGAACACTTTAATAAATTCCATGGTCAGCATATATGGATAGGCAACTTAAAGATGTTGATAACAATCTATCAGTGATAAAACCTCTAGGAATATTGCAATATGGTAAAAATGAAATTAAAAAAGATTTATCTGGAGAAACAAAGTCAAGAATGAGCCAGCAGAGAAGAGAAAAAATCTAGTGTGTCAGGATATGTGACTAGTATAACCTTATCTGGGCTACCTGATTACCTAGTCAAAGTTACAAATATGCAGGATAGGTTCTATTTGACTAGGCTACGTCTGGGCACAATTCACAATTGGTGGCATTCCCAAAACATGAAAAATGGCAGAAAATAATTTACAGATGTCCAAGCGATTGGAGAACTACCCAGTCCACAATGCACTTTATGCTGTTTTGCAGATTTTATCGAGATATTAGGCAAACATTTTAAAGATCAATTTTTATAACTAAGAAACTTTTCTTTTATGAGGATGCCATGAATTTTATATGTACTATTGATAATGAAATAGTGTGTCGAGCTGTTGCAGGTTATATTACTTGGGCTGTGAAAAGAAGGAAATCCATTGTATACTTGGATAACCTGGTTTATGAAGAAGATTGAAAGATGATTTTAGGATGATAGGATTTTTAAACTTTGAGATAGTAAGAGGATTTTTACTGATGGATATTTAATAATTAATTAATTGAACTAGTTTTTAAATTATAATGTATGGAACTATGTTTAATATTTTATTCCATGAAGGCTAGATCGATAAAAAAATTCTGAATAAAGTTATTTTGAATTGAGTGCAAAGTTAGATGGTGACTTATCTTCCATTCCATTGTTTTTATAGTTGGTATTATAAAGTGTTTGGCTGACATTGGAAGATTGTAGGTGCCTACAATTTGTGCGCTGGGTTGGATTGTGTCTTTGCATTGCTCTGCATCGAGGGGGCGTTCCATGAGTGGTATATTGTCATTCCAGTGCTACCACATATGGTTTGTGATGCAAAGCCCTATTTACTAACAATAGTGGTCAAGGTTTTGCGACAAAAATTGACACTACTTGAAAGCAGACGTCAAAGGAGAAACATTTCCATTTCTCCCTACTATTTTGACTCTGCATGTGTTCTTCACTGTACAGTACACATAGGAAGTAGAAACAGTTTTAAAAGTTGTCTTGGCATGGTATTTTGAACTAGAAGAGAACCTTTTCAGTACAAAACCTATGCTAGACTCACGCACACACCCTTGTACTATGGTGCAACATCTGGGCGTGGCGCTCGTCTGCAAAGTTCTGCATCAGTGCTAAGAAGCGGTGAGGAGAGTGCCTTATCTCTGCAGATATGGTGCTCTCCTGCTCTCTCTCTGTCATGCAGCGCAACACTTTTGGCTGCTTCGCTGTGTTGTGTGACACTTTTGTAAATATGGGCCGTAATTTGCAGTCATATTGGTTGTATTTTATGAGTGTTTGTTTGATTCACAAACATTTCAGCCTTGCCAGTGCACCATGTAAACATGTAAGACCAGTGTTGTTGTATAACAAATATTAAAACATTCTGATTACTGCCTATTGTAACCCTGTGTATGCACCTCCTGCGCATTGCATGCTGATGTTCAGGGTTAAAACACTTGTGGAGTTTAATGTATTTATTTTAAAAACCTCTATACTGAAGAATGCCTTTCTGCTGAATCTCTCTCTTCTAACGTTCTGTCTGAAACATGTCTACTATTTGGCATAATAAACCACACTTGCTACAGTACTTGTGCAGTATTTATGCTGGGGACTCATTACATTGTATTCCCCTGACCACTCCCAAGATACAGCCCTAGGAATTCTTACTGGTCTGGGCTTATATCAGACGGGAAACAACCTTTACAATGAGGTTTTTACCACATTGTGGCTTTACCACGCATTTGTAAGCACACATGTTTTTACAACGTGTATGTTTTTACAACAGATGCCATAACTATGTATTTAACCCCTTGCCTGCTCATGACGGAACCACTCCGTCATGAACCACGGGCGCCGTGTGCTCATGACGGAGTGGTTCCGTCATGCTGCGGCCGTTGCGGCCGCTCTGCCCACTCGGCACTGATTTCCCGCCTGTGCGGGCGAACAATGCAAGTGGGCGGAGTTGTGACGGAACCACTCCGTCATGAGCACAGCGCGCCCGTGGCTCATGACGGAGTGGTTCCGTCACGAGCATGGCGGCGCCGCGCTCACCCCGAACCCCCCCAGCACCGCGGCAAAATTTGTGCCGCGGCGAAGGGGTTAAGGTAAGTTGAGGGGTGTGGGGGGTCTCCCCCCACAAATACATTGTTTTTAAATGAATAAACAATGTGTGGTAATGGCATCGTTGTACAAACATACTTATAAAAAAATGCGTAGTTAAGGCTTGCGACCTATTTCCCTGCGTTGTTCCGTCGTACAACCATATCAGACCTTTGCAATTATAATATGGGTTGTATACTATATACTCATACATTTCTATTGTATGCATGCACTGACGCATGTTTCACCGTTTCTGAATTGATACATAAAGTACATATGCATTCATTTCAAAGGCTTACAGGCTTTTGTCTAGTTTAAACCTCAAAAAGGCTCTGAAAAAGGCTCTGAAAATTTGCTTTCACACAACTTAACAAGAATCAGTTCCTATTAAATGCTGATGTCATCAATGTAAGTAACGTTTCATTACATACCTTTACTAAATTGTTTTGATTCCATTAGAAAATGAACAAATATCATTCAATATAAGACGTTTTTCGCTTTCTAGTTAAGTACAACATTCTGTTCAAACTAGAAATTTGGAGTGAAAAGGTTGAGTTTGTGCAATGTCCCAAGTGAGCAGTAATATGTGATGGACTGTCAACAGAGGCCTGTAACGTGATTAAGGCGCATTAGTTAACTTGGCATGTGATATTTATTTTGGTATGCTATTTACATTTACTATAAATGACTATATGTGGCAATTACATGTTTCCTTAAAGTTATGGCTTGAGATCCAATTATTATCAAAAGGGTCCTGAAAGCTGGAAATGCAATATGTCTTTGGTCGCTAACAAGCACACATAAAACGATCAAGAACCACATTTGTGTGATGATTACGGGGAGTTAAAAAATGTTTTCTTACCCTCGCCTCTCTCTGAAAATTTAGTATAAAATTTCTCAATGTCATGCCTTCAGATTTGCTGTAGACGTTGCTTGAAAACGTGAACTAACACTATTACCATTCGATTATGTGGGAGATTCATTTGCATGGCGTCATATGTTGGCAGTCATTTACGAACTCAAAGGAGGAGTGGGAAGAATGCATTTCTGCCGCCGAAATTGCAATTGCTATTGCATGTAGTGTTTAAATATTTAAGTAAACTTTGTAATGAATACCGGATGGCAGCTTGGCAAGATGTTGCTCCATAAGGTCCCCAAAATGGTTATTGCTCCACAACGTAATATGCATTTTTCCTATAGTCAACATTTTTCTAAAGTTCCATGGGTTGAACAAAACTTAGAAACATCCTGATCAAAAGGGATTTTAGGGGCCTTATTTATGTAATTTTGGCGTAGGGCAGTTTAGCAAGTCAGCTAAGCCACTGGGCTTGAATTTACATATTCATGTTGTACATATGTATTACTTAAGCCACTTGGCTTTGCTTTTGCTTCTTGTGCCCGTTTGTTGATAAATATTTTGGTTTAAATATTTTGGTTTAAATATTTTGGTTAAACTGATGGGATCACAATTATAAATGTTGATTTATGCAAAATTATGTCTGTCGCAATGACACAGATTGTATTTTTTTTTACGTCGTTTTATATAGTGCAAACTTGACACAAAGGCATCAGGTATCAGAGCGCTTTACATGAGCACCAGTTTCGTTTCAGACGGACACATTCTTTTTTGTTAGGATGGGGAGATTAAGTGATTTGCCCAGAATCACAGGATATTGAGCGTTGTTGCTTAAACTCAAACCCGGTTGCCAAGATTTGAGGTTGACAGCCCTACCCGTTAGGCTACATCCTCTCCCCCTTTGAATAACTTATGAGCGAACTGAGACTTTGAAAGTATGTCAGTGGTCTCAAGCCACCCTTTGTTTGTTTTTAAGGGCGATAGGACACTGTGTTTTTCTGAATGTGGCTGTGACGAAGCCCGAGTGCGGGCGAAATGCGATGCCAATAAACGTTTATGTAAACTAAACCTGTGGAGTGCGAGCTTTCCTGTCAATGATACTTTTCAGGACCTTTGCTAATTTTGTTATGGGCCCTGCATCCGTGTGCTTGCACCAGCTCCAAGCCCCGCTAGTGTGGACGAGACCGCTTTTCGTGCAGGACTTCTTTCTTGCACACACACACACATGCACGCCACGCGTGCGCACGCACGCACACACGCACACACACACACACACACACACACCCCAGTAGGAATTTATAGTTAGGATGGAGTTTCTATCAAAAATGTGATTTTCAGTTGCCTATATCTTTGGCGCCGGTTGATGAATCTTCATGACATTTTCCTAACAAATTTGCCAGGTACTTCAGATGGTGTATGCAAAGTTTTGGGGTGCTTCATGTACGGGGGACCGAGAAAAGGGTCCCAAAAAGCGTTCCCCCCCTTAATTCTCATAGGACCTTTGAACATGACTACAGCCTGAACCGCTGGATGGAATTACATTGGCAGGAAGCTAGATCTTGGCATGCAGATTGTGCTTTTTTTCTTATCTGGTGTAGACGCTCAGTAGTTTGGAAGACATTAACTGGAAAACAAGTTTGTATATATAGAGAAGTGGATCCTCCGTGGATCCAACGGTCCCCGTGCTGTTTTGTGATTTGCTGCCAAGACTTCAACCAAGAAGTGTTGACAGCCATCTTGGGACTCAGCATGAGCTGAGTCCCACAAAAAACATAAAAAATAAAGAAAGTAGTGCAGGGTAGGACTGCCCTAGCCTCCTAGAGTGGGTTGTGGGGTCTCACAGGGACACCGCTGAGGGTTAAAAAAATGGTTTCACCAATTTTGCCACAAAATCACAGGTGGACGAGTGGATTTGTGACAAAATTGGAATAGAAAACATGGCTCCCTCGCTTCTTTTCAAGGAAGCCCCCAGGTGGGTCAAATCCCAGCAGCACTCCTCATTAATTATGTGGAGGTAGCCCACACTGCACCCCCTTCGCCCCAGGGACCAACACCTGCCCAGGGTACAATTAAATATGGATGTGGGCGGGTCCACCACTACCTTCCCAGGGCAAAGAATGGGAAATCAATGCAGGGGGGCCCACCTGGTCCCACAGAAGCCCCGGGGACTGCCACCTCCCGGGCCAAAAAATGGTAACAATGAGGGGGGTCCACATGCCCCCCCCGTAGCCCTGGTGACTGCCACCTCCCCGAGGCTTTCTAAATTGGAATGCGGGTGCAGCAGCAGGGGCCATCACCTCCCCGCGGCCAAATACAACAAAGGAGGGGGCCGCGTGGCCCCTCCTCCGGGAGCCATACATGGCCCTGGGGACAGCCACCCTCAGGCCAGCTCCTGCTATATCCTGTGGTGTCCATCCCTGGGACATAGCAGATAGCCCTGACTTGGAGGAAGATTTGACAGCTCCCGCCAAGTCAGAGCACACATTCTGCTGTCAGCAAGTGGGAAATGTAAAACATTACTGCTTGCTGAGAGCTCAGTTGTCATCTGTTTCTTTGCCCACATAGATTCAGGCAGGGTAACAGAGGACAATTGCTTTTACACACAGGGAACTGCATGTTTACCAGCTCCCTGTGTGTCAAAGCAATGCTGGCTCCCACAGGAGGAGGGAAGCTGGCAGGGACCGCGGGGGCCTAGAGGCTCCACTCGTGGTCCCCAACAGAGGGAATTGGGTCCCCTAGGTAGGACCAGGGCACCCAAAATAAAGAGGCTGGGCCCAGGGAATGGGGTCCCCAGGGCCAGAATCGGCCCAAGGCAGGGAGCCACGTGGCCCCCTCCCTTATATAACAAAAATAAAATAAAAATGGCTGGGCCCCGGGAGATGGAGTTCCTGGGGCCCCCTTCCCTAATAACAGAAGGCTAGCCTGGGAAGTCGCCGAAGGCCCTGCCCTTTTTCACCATCGCTCTGAACATGTGACTCCTGGCGCACTACTGGTTGAGGGATGAAGTCCCCTTGGCTTCTGAGGGTCCTTGGGGGCCAACACCCTCTCCTGTTACCTCCAGTAAGTCCCACGCATCGAGAATGCTGAGAGGTCATCAGAGGCCCCGCCCCCTTTCTCCAACACTCTGCAAACGTGCCTCCTGGTGCACTACTGGTTGGAGGATGAAGTCTTCTTGGATGCAGAGGTTCTTCGGGGCCAGGAAACCCTCTGGTTACCTCCAGTAAGTCCCATGCTGTGGATTGCTGAGAACCGGTAAGAGTCCCCGCCCCCTTTCTCCACCACTCTGCAAATGCAACTTCTAGTTAAAAAAACATAGAAATTCACTGAAAAAAACAAAGGTCACAGGGACGTTATAGTTAGGAAATAGAATTTAGAAAAAATAGAAATTCACTGAAAACACCAAAGGTTACAGGGACGTTACAGGGACGTTATAGTTACACTCAGTTTTCACTCTGACAAAACCGTAGAAACTCAGTAGTTATAGTTACCTGAGCTAACTATAACTTACGCCCCCGCAATGGACTGCTTATGACCTTACATATTACATCACTTATGACATGATGGTCAGTGACATTACTGATTACATCAGTAATGGCATCTCAAATGACATCACTGATGACATCATCCACAGAATCACTCACACACCCATTCACACTACCATAAAACCTCTTGTATGCTCAGTCAGATACCCATACTAGTACTCACACACCTACTCACTCCTCCATAGAGCCACTCACACACCCACTCACTCATACATCCACTTACACAACCATTCACTCACCCAGACAGCCACTCATATGACCAGTCACTCACCCCCACAGCCACCCACAAAGCCATGCACTCACCCATACATCCACCTACACACCTATTCATTCACTCACTCAGACAGTCATTTAGACACCCACTCACTCACCCATACAGTCACTCACAAAGCCACTCATTCAGCCATACAGCACTGACTCACCCACTCACTTAGCAACATAGTAACTCACTCACACACCCACTCACTCACCCACACAGCTACTCACATACCTACTTAAACACCCATAGAGCCACACATGCACCTACTCACACATCAATACTGCCACTCACTTACCCAAAAAAGCATCACACAACCACTCAGATACCCCCTCACTCACCTACAAACCTTGTCAGAAATCCACTTACTCACCCAGTCACATCTATATATATATATATATATATATATATATATATATATATATATATATATATATATATATATATATATATATATATACCTACTGGCGGTCGCCAGTAGGTAGTTATAGTTAGGACCCCTTTTCCATAGGAAATCCGCAACATTCTATTTTGAATAACTTTGGCGCCGGTCGACGAATCCTCGCGAATTTCTCAAAATAGGGGGGGGGGCTCCGCTCCGCTCCTACCCTGAAAGTCTCGGGGGGATTCGTCAAGCGGGGGCTGAGATAAAAGGGGGGTCCCAAAACGCGTTTTTCCCATGCATTTTTCCATAGGACCTTTAGACAGGGCTACAGCCCGAACGGCTGAACAGAATTACTAGAAATTTGGCAGAGAGGTAGTCCTCAGGTCAAGGAAGTGCCTTTTGTAGGTTTGGTGTAAATCTGTTCAGTAGATTCTGAGAAAATAGCCTTTAAATCAATATATATATCTGAGCCAGCTTACGGTACGCTTACCGTAAGCTTACCGTACGCGTACGGTGGCGTGCGCGAGCGCGATTCTGATTGGCTGTTACATCTAAGTAAACATTCGAATCGGTCGAAACCAGGAAGCGGCGGCCGCCATTTTCTCTCTCGCACTCTGAGGGGGGGGCTGTAAATAAAGGCAAAAAACATATAAAGGGGCTGTTTAGACAGCGCCCATGCACATAGCCATGTTAGTTGAGTCCTCAAAGGCCAAAAACGGTAAATTTTTATTTTTTGAAAATTTCGCCGATTACGCTTACCGTACGCGTACGGTGCGCTTACGCTAAAAATTTTAATTAAAAAAAAAAACACTCTCTGTGCATGGCATATTATTGTCATCACTTACAAATTAAATTTAACAGATTACCTATCACAAGGAAGCGCATAATATGTCCTCCATGTGCGCACGGTGCGTAACGTGGGCACGTGGTGCGCGTAGCGCACTGCGTGCCCACCTTGCATGTACGGCACTAACTGTGTAAAGTGGGCGCGCGGTGCGCGAAGCGCACCGCGTGCTCACCGTGCGCGCACGGTGCGCGAAGCGCACCGTGCGCGCACGGAACGAACTGCGTTAAGTGGGCGTGCACGCCACGAAAGGCGTAAAGTAACTTAGCATTTAAAAAACCGTACAAATTCACTGAAAAAACCATAGGTTTCACACACGTTATAGTTAGGAATTAGCATTTAAAAAACCTTGCAAATTCACTGAAAAAACCATAGGTTTCAGACATGTTATAGTTAGCGGAAATTTTACTGATAAAAAACCAATGAAATTCCCCCGTTATAGTTAGTGCAGGCAACTATAACTCACGCGACCGCAATCTTCTGCTGATGACATATGTGTCTTTATGAAAAAAAAATATTTCTAATATATGTATAGCTAAAAATTTATGGAAGAAGACATGGGCAAATAAGTGTCTAAATACAGTATTAGCATCAGCAGAAGATTGCGGTCGCGTGAGTTATAGTTGCCTGCACTAACTATAACGGGGGAATTTCATTGGTTTTTTATCAGTAAAATTTCCGCTAACTATAACATGTCTGAAACCTATGGTTTTTTCAGTGAATATATATATATCCACGAACCCTCCAGCAAAACTGTAGGAAGAGGCCACACAAAGAACTCAGGAAAGAGCCTTTATTGGACATGCAGGTAAGGCATAATGCATTTCGACATTTCAGTCTTCCTCAGATGCCACTGTTGCACTAGAAAACAGCCCCACGCCTCCACTTTTAAGTCCATCCGCAGACCTCCCATATTTGAAAGGAAGCACCTCCCCTACCATGTGATCGCTCACCTGCTGTAGTGTAATCAGTCCTACAGCTCCCAGAATACATCATCTCTGGGTAGGTGCTGCAAGGGGAATAGATGGATGGAATCCTTGTGTCACTGGTGCACTGCAGAGTGGGGCACACTGTTGCTGGTGCATATCAAGTCCTCGGGCTTCCCTGGGTCCCCGCATACGTCATAACCACCACAGCACAAGTCCGCCAAGTCGTAGGCTGGTTTAATAACCAAACCTCTTCGTGAAGTCACGAGCTGCCGGTTGGCAGCTAACCCTGCTTGATCCGTACTGGAGAGGTGGGCTGGAGCAATCCGATACCTCGGGTGCAACAAGAAACTGCTCACGCAGACACCAGTAATGCCACAGCCACTTGACAGATGGGGCCTCTTGAAGCATCTCTGGCTGACGCTCTAAATATCCATGAACCCTCCAGCAAAACTGTAGGAAAGAGCCTTTATTGGACCTGCTGTAGTGTAATCAGTCCTACAGCTCCCAGAATACATCATCTCTGGGTAGGTGCTGCAAGGGGAATAGATGGATGGAATCCTTGTGGCACTGGTGCACTGCAGAGCGGGTCACACTGTTGCTGGTGCATATCAAGTCCTCAGGCTTCCCTGGGTCCCTGCATACGTCATAACCACCACAGCACAAGTCCGCCGAGTCGTAGAGCCACACATACACCTACTCACACATCAATACTGCCACTCACTTACCCAAAAAAAGCATCACACACCCACTCAGATAACCCCTCACTCACCTACAAACCTTGTCAGAAATCGACTTACTCACCCAGTCACTCGTGCATGCATTCACCTACCCACACACCCACTCATACTGATACGGACTGTCACACACCCACTCAGATTACACATGTTACAGAAAGTATCACTCAGTAGTAGTACAACTAGTATTCTTTTTAGTTTAACAATTGAGTTTATTCAGCAAAATTCAAATATAATACAAAACATAAGTAATCATATTATAACAAGAATTATAAAAGAAGGGAAGTGTAGGGAGGGTAAAAAAGAGGAGGGGAAGCATAATCTTGAAACTCTAGCTAAAACCACAGATGAAAGGGTAACACGTAGATTATTTCCTATAAGCATAAAGATAGTATTAGAGAAATAAACATATCAAGTTACAATATGTGAGAAAAACAAGGGGAGGATTAATAAAACATTTGATAAGAAAACAAAGACAACAAGCAAATCATGGAGGTTTCCTTACTTCAGCAGCGGTTCGGACCAAAGGAGCACTATGTGAAGCAATATAAGTTAAATATGTGGAGACAGGGAGCCATAAAAGGTCTCTTTTGATTGACACAGAGATAGGGGTATTGTAACTAATATCTAGCCTATGATGGAAACAAACTGCGTTCCACCATGCTCGAAAAGTGATTTTATCAGCTTGTTTCCAATTAGAGGTGATCAAATGGAAAGCAATCGCCAATAACAAATCTATGATTTTAAAATTAGAGGGAGATTGGGGCCAGCAAGGTGATAAAGAGCCTAGAAAAACATTAGAGGGGGAGAAAGGGATGTTTGTGTTAAAGATTTTATTAATTTGAGACTAAACTAGAAGCCAGAAACGGTTCACGGGGGTACAATCAAAAAGCATATGGAATAGATCTGTCTTAATGCAAGAGCAAGACCAACAGGTGGGGGGTAGATGTTGAAGTAAAAGAGGCTAATTTTGCAGGGGTAAATAAGAGGCGTTGATAGACAAAATAAAGGGTTTGAGAGTTATTAGCAGCTCTGGACGTTTTGTGAATTTTGAGCCACAGCTTATCCCAAAAAGGGGTTGTCCAACATTCTAGAAGCTCTTTTTCCCAAGCCAATTCAACTCTCGTCTTGCCCCTGTCAGAGGAAAGAGATAAACCCTTGTATAAAGATGAAGCAGAGGAAGGGCTTGATAATAAGGGAAAAAGCGAAGAACAGCCGATGGAAGGGGAAGTCGATGAAGGTAAAGATCTAAGGTATTGACACAATGAAGGATATAAAAGATCATATTGAGTTTTACAGGAAGAAGATAAGGAAAATTGCGATTGAAGGTCCGGAAAAGATAGAGGGATATTGTTTGATAATAATTGTGAAATCCAAAGTATTCCTTTAGACTTCCAAGATTTCCAGTAGATAGTGCGGTTTTTAATGCGTAATAGCTTATTATGCCAGATGGGTTGCTGATCTAACGTGGAGATCGAAGGATAAGAAGAAGGCAATAACGGGGTAATTAGTTTCCGAGTATGTGAAATAATTGGATTACGAAAGGAGGAAATATTGTTTGTGAAGGCAAGGGCTTCTTCAAATGTAAAAGGAGACATAAAGTAATTTTCCATGGATAACCAGATAGGAGAGGAAATATCATGATCAAAAGAGAGCCAACGGGAAGATTGTTTTAATGAGAAGGCTTGATGATATTTTTTGAAATCTTGAAATTTAAGACCACCAGAGGTTTTATCCGCCTTCAAAGAGGATAGAGCTATACGTGGAGATTTATTCTTCCAAAGGAATTTTGTTAAAATAGAATCTATTTTTTTTAAAGTAAAAATCAGGAATATGTACAGGAATCATAGAAATAATATATAAAATGATAGGAGAAAGCATCATTTTAATGGAGTCTAATCTTCCCCACCAAGAAAGAAATAGTGGATGCCAACGGTCAATAGAATCAGATAGAGTCTTAGTTATGTAATCAAAGTTTAGTTTTAATGTGCTCGGGATATTCGAAGAAAACCACAGACCTAAATATTTTATCTTTTCCGATTGCCAAGAGAAACCAGTAGAAATAAAATTCTGCTTAAGGCAAAGCACATTGAGAGGTAGTATCTCACACTTGTCTGAGTTAAGACGGTAGCCAGATAGCTGAGAAAATGTATCAACCTGTTTCATAAAGGACGGAATGGAAGAGGAAGGATTAGAGCAGTAGAAAAGAATGTCATCCGCATAAACAGACATCTTAACATGAGAAGAATCAAGTCGAAAACCGGTAATCTGAGTGTCCTGTCTAATCTTAGTTAAGAAAGGTTCCACAGCAATTATGAATAAGAGTGCAGATAGGGGGCAACCTTGACGTACTCCTCTAAGAAGTGGGAAATGATCCGAAACGTTACAGTTGACAAAAATAGACGCTTTAGACCTGAATATAATAACGAGATGAGGGATATTAATTTAGGAGGAAATCCTATCCAGTTAAGTGCCTGAAACATAAAATCCCATCCAATCCTATCGAATGCTTTTTCTGCATCCAACGTTATGGCTGCAATAGGATAATCAAGAGAGGACGCTTTGCCTAGGATATTAAAAAAGACTCTGGAATTATCAGAAGATAAACGGCCTTTCACAAAACCTGATTGTTCAGGGCCAATGAGGGTAGGTAAAATGGGGTCAATGCGGAGAGCAAGAATTTTTGCAAATATCTTATAGTCAAGATTGACTAGGAAGATCGGACGATAATTTTTGCAAAGAGAAGGGTCTTTGTTATCTTTGGGAATTAAACAAATCATGGCTTCCTGAAAAGTACTGGAAGAAGCGCCAACAGCAATGAAGAAATTGAAAAGTAGTAAGAGACGTGGAAGAAGTAGATTAGCAAAATGTGCATAAAATTCGATAGTGAATCCATCCGGACCTGGAGCTTTTCCTCTTTTTAGAACAGAAACTGCATGCGTAATTTCAGTAAGAGTGATATCCAACTCTAAAGAGGCAAAATCAATATTAGGAGGTGAAGGGGGATTAATAGATTGAAAATAAGAAGAGAGGTTAAAATTAGTCGGCTGACGCTCAGGAGTATATAAAGTCTTATAAAAGGAAGCAAACTCGTTTAAAATGTCATTGTCCTTAACTAAGGAGATGCCAGCGTTATTCCGTATAGACTCTATCCTAGTTCGATCACGACGTATTTTCAAATAGTTTGCCAATAATTTCCCCATTTTGTTCTGACCGCCATAATAACTAGCACTGCTTCTTAAAAGATAGGAGGAGGCGGCTTCTGTGGATGTTTTTATTAAACTTAAATTTTGCATCAATACGTTTTTTTAAGGAAGATTCCGAGTTCGAATGGTAATAAGAGTATTCAAGTTGTTTAATTTCAGCAAGTAGTTGGGATGATTTGACTTCGAAGGACTTCTTTTTGCGAGAAACAAAATTTATAATGAAGCCTCTGGAAGTCGCCTCAAAAGAGTCCCAGATCGTAGCGGGAGATAGGTCCGGAATAGAGTTGATGGTAAAGAATTCAGAAGCAAACAAGGTGAATTGGCTTGTAAAAGCAGGATCGGTTAATAAAGTATTATTAAACCGCCATCTACGTGTGGACGGAGTAAAGGGTAATAAATCAAAATCCACATATACTGGGGCATGGTCCGAGATTAAAATAGAACCAATTTCAGAATGGGAAACCTGTTGAGATAGGGATTTACTGAAAAAGAGGTAGTCTATTCGGGATTGCAAGTGATGTGCAGGGGAATAAAAGGTGTATTCTCGAGTGTCGGGGTTACAAAGCCTCCACATGTCAACTAGGAACTTGCATCGTATGGTGGACGTAAACTGGGAATGCATCTTAGTATTGGTAAATTTAACGGAGGAGTGTCTATCTAGTATGGGGTCGAGAACCTGATTACAATCACCCCCAAAAATAATATATTCATCATTCAACAAAAGAAGTTTCTCAGATATATGAGCACAAAAGGCGTTATCAACAGTAACTGGAGCATAAATATTAAAAAGGACTAAAGGTATCTGATTTATGAGAAGCTTAACTATTACTCATCGACCTTCCAAGTCACATTTCTGAAGTAAGACTGACATCTGATACTTTTTGTGGCATAAAATAGAGACTCCATATTTCTTGCCTAAGGCTTGGGAGGAAAAAACATTACCTACCCAGACTCGTTTCAATTTAGATGCTTCAGCCTCAGATAAATGTGACTCTTGAATCAATGCGATGTCAGCTTTTAATTTAGACAGATGGGTTAATACCCGTTGTCTTTTTATGGGGTTATTTATTCCCTTAACATTCCATGTAACGACTCTGAATGAAACACATCAAAATTAACTTAAAACATTTTTCATGCAAAACAATAAGAAATGTAAATACATTGCTGAAATAGTATAAAATTTTAGAACAAAAATGTAATCGATTGAATTCAAATTGAATAATTATCTTACGAATAATAGGAAAAGTAGAAGCAAAGCTGAGGGAAAGGTAGAAATTAAAATGCCAGGAAGAATAATATGAGTTCCAGACTAAAGACAGGAAAGAGAAAAAAGTAAAGGAACTATCATCCAGAAAAAGAGGGAAAAAGTGAAGGAGAGGAAGAAGAATAAAGAAAAGGGAAAAAGAAAGGAAAGATGAAAGAGCAAAAATAGGGTAGAGATGAAGAGTGTACAAAACAGGAAAATAAAATAGAACAAGCTACATATGATAATGCAGAAAAATGTCTAAAAGACATACCACAAAAAGATAATGAAAGTGGGGATGGAGGAACCACATGAGGGAAAACAGCACACCGAATGGAAGACTCCAAGAGGGCGCAGCGAAGGGAGAACAGCCTCCGGGCACAAGACGAAGATGTTATAAATCAAAAGGGACCACAAAATCGCACCTAATAAAGAAGAAAAAGAAAACATTAGGAGGACACCTCAGGACACATCAAACTACAACAAAAAGGATAATAATACAAATTACGGAAAACATATATTAAGAAGAATGTACAAAGCCATCAAGACACTTATAGTTGAGGAGTGTCCATGCATTATCTCTGCAGGAATTAAGAAATTGTTGAAGGAGCACAGGATCTTCATAGTTCGTCGTTTTGTTGTTATAAGTCACTTTGAAGAGACAAGGATGAAACAGTCCATAGCGTGCATTTAAGGAACGAAGAGCAGGTCTCATATCCAAGAACTGTTTACGACGATCCGCGGTAGCTTTAGCATAGTCTTGAGCAAAAAAGAGATTAGAACCATTCCAAGTGAGTTTCCCCTTCTGTTTGGCAGCTTGAATGATCTTTAACAGATCTGTATATTCTAGAAAGTACAAGATGACACCCCTAGGTTTCGCTGACATGGATGCAAAGTTAGCAGAACGAGATAGTGAACCTAAGCGGTGAGCTCGTTGAATATGTAGGAGAAGATGGAAGACCAAGAAGCGTTGGCAGAAAGGATTGAAAAAAGGATATAGGATTGGGACCCTCAAGATTTTCAGCAAGGCCGTAAATACGTAAATTATTGCGTCTGTTTCGGTTTTCCAAATTTTCAACCTGTTGCTTAAGAGAAAGTATTTCTCTATGCATTCCTGGAACTTGATCCGAGATTGTCTGCTCTGAAGACATTTTCCTCTCAAGTTCTGCAACCTGTTGCTCCGTATGTGACCAATTGTCCTCGAGGCTCTGAAGGCTGACATTTGTTTCGGCCATG
The DNA here is from genome assembly GCF_964204655.1 of Triturus cristatus. Taxonomy (NCBI): domain Eukaryota; kingdom Metazoa; phylum Chordata; class Amphibia; order Caudata; family Salamandridae; genus Triturus; species Triturus cristatus. The sequence continues at coordinate 1,338,141,920 of NC_140585.1, read as the reverse complement.
TATGGTTTAAGTGATCTTATTTCCTCACGAAAAAGTTCCATGGAAATGGAAGAGGGAGTGTTGGTCGGAGAAGGAGGATTCGCCTTCACTCGCTTTCCTGATGCGGAAGGTAGTTTAGAGTTGGTTTTAGATCCTGTACGAGAAGTATTAGGGGAGGGGCCTTTTGCTCCAATAGGATCAGTAACTGTGTCATCCATAGTCTCCTGTAACACACTGAAAGGATTATTGTCCTCTAACGGAACGCAGGTAGTATATATATATGTTGTGCGTTATTGCGATTAGAGCGAGCCATTGCCATCAAATATGCGTGTAGGAAAAATATTAACGAGTAGGTGATCACAGGACCTCAAGTTAGTGGTTCAGAGAGTGATGAAAGACAAATGGGAAGGCAAAAAAAAAAATCCAATAAACGTATGTTGAAAAAATAAATAATTGAACCCATCCTTATTTTGAACCTCAGGAAAAAAACATAATCCAGAAAAAACAAAAAAATATCCTTATTTAAAGCTCAATAGGAAAAAGAGCAGGTGCAATGGCAGGCAGACTGACAAAAAACTAAAATGGCGGCCGAAGACCTAATGCTCCGAGCTGAGGAGATGAGAAAAAACGGAGCTGAGAGCCAAAAAATAAATCAAATGCCTTTTCGATTAAGTATATAGAGTAGAAAAGATAAGAACTTGCTGAAAAAAGTCATTAGGTCTGGAGAAATGCGCTGTGAGGCGACATACCGTGCATATATTATCACAGGACGCACGGGTGACTGAAGGTGCATAAAATGGCGGCCGCAACTCGGGGATTACATCAGGGGCCGAAAAAACACCTTGGGAGCTCACCCCGTATCACCGCCGAATCACAGCCGAGGAACTCCGTAGCTAGGGGACACGGCGTCACGGAACACACAGCGCCGGTTTGCGCCCGGAGGAGTCCCGTCGCTCTACGGTCCTCCGGAGCTCTCCACAGCGGCGGCCATCTTCACCGGCGCCTAAGCCACGCCCCCTACAACTAGTATTCTAATCTAACTTTTGCAGTAGGTTTGTATATATGGTTAACACCCATAAACTCTTAGAAACACTTATATACACTTGATGATGTAATCAGTGATGTCATTTAAGATGTCTTCAGTGATGTCACTGACCATGTCATGAGTGATGTAATATGTGAGGTCATAAGCAGTGCATTGCAGGGTCGGAAGTTATAGCTGCTGAATTTCAATCGTTTTGTGTGAGTAAAATCTGAACACAACTATAAAGTCCCTGTGTCTTTTGTTTTTTTCAGTGAATTTCTGTTTTTTTAGACTAGATTTTTAGAGAGAGAGAGAGCGAGCGAGCGAAAGATAGATATAGATACATATAGATACAGATATAATAAGTCCTTGTCTCTAAAAATAAGTGATGATCATGCACCACTTGCAACCACTGGGACAAGTGAAATCTTCTACAATCCATGACCTTTCAAATGCAAAAAAAGATAAATGAAAATGAACCATGCTAAGCAAGTGAGGATGTCAAAGACAGAAAGAGGACACTTGGAAGAAGGAACATTTGCTTCACTAAAGCATCAACCACCAACTAAAGGAAGTTTGAGTTACGTTGCCAACACCCCTGCATCATAGTGGTGAATCTATGGTGCACTGTAACACATTGTGGTATGAGTTGTGCAGTATGGGATGCCTGCAGAAGTAAAATGTCCACATTTACTCCATACTGGGAACAAAGTATCCCATTGTAGCACTTGACTCTCTCAGGGCAGCAAAGCAGAGCAATTCAAGGTCCACTCAAAGGAGGTGGTGTAAACTATTAATCTTCATTCTCTGGCATACAGTAACAACACTCAATAAAGTATTGTCCATTTTACAATTTACAAATATATACATCAAGCGGATGCCAATAACTTTGATGGTATTCTTGATTCACATTTGAACCCCTACTGGGTCATGAACCCCCCAAAAACATAATCCCACCATCTACACCAGCTATAACATCACAATATAAATGTGTGTCATTATATATAAGCTGACCTATTGGCTTTGTCAAAGGGGCACCATTTTAATATATTAGCCAAGCATATTGGCTTTGTCATGGGGGTCACCAAATTCAAATATAAGGCAATTGGTCGGCGCATCAAAAGACAAGGCAAGTCTATTGGGTTTTTCAAGGGATCACCACATTGAAGAACAATAATCACATGATAAAGGTAATTATCATGTCAATAGAATTGATAAACATATTTAAATGGAAATCAATATTAATAAATGTTGTTGAAATGTTGATTAATGAAATTTCAATAACGCATTTTAAATTAAGTATTGCAATTCAAAGTAAGAAGTGTCAGAGTCTTTCTTTTACATTTTCAAGCCACATAAAATCCAGTGCTAGGGCCCACCATTAGAGGTCCTTGCCTGTGGCGGCCACTCCATTAGGGTGTTGGAGCGCTGCCCCACTGCAGGGGTATGCCTTGTTGGGGGCAGGTGGGAGGCCGGTATGCCTGGTTGGGGCGGGTGGGTGGGTGGGTCTGGTAGGAGTGCCCCGACTCCTTGGTCGGCACTGGGGCTGACCAAAGCAGTCATGCGCACTCTACATTTTCTCTATGTAGGCTGCAGGCAGCCTACATAGAGAAAATGGCTTCACTACAGCTGCCCAGCTGGGTGCTGCCCGGGACTCCCCACCATTTACAATGCTGCCATTGCAGCATTGTGATTGGCTTACAGGAGTGGAGTGAGCATGCCTGTTCCTCTTCAGGAGCAGCAGAGGCGGCGAGGGACCTGGCCCAGAAGTAGAGGTGGTGCCGACCCGGTCAGGTAAGTTGTCATTCCAATTTTATTTTACCGTCCCCCCCCCCATCCCCGTGCGACCCCCCCTCTTAAGTATTGCAGTCGCAACTGCAGAGAAGCACTCCCAGAATGGGCGGTTTTATTTACTACAAAAATGTTAAACTTAGGTAATCACCCTCATTAGAAGTTCTCCTGCTCGGATAAGGAGGGTGCGGGGCCTAGCTTCAGCTGGCTAAGTGTCACTGTGCATAAGCTGTTTTGTACTCTGAGCTCAAGAAAGAGCGGAGATGATTTATAAATAATGCCCCATTAGAAAGGGAATGGCCGTGTGCCATCTCGTGCATGGCTCACACGGGGGTGACAGGATTTAATCCTAGAACAAACAACCAACCTGTCTGTCAGAGAATCTGATCAATTAGGCGGGGGCGCTGTGTTGTTATAAATCCGGCCTGTCCAATAAAGCCAGCATCAAATTCATTAGCCTCCTGTCTCGTGGCCTGGCCCCGGGTATCTGCTGCAAACGTTCTCCATGCAGATAACCAGGTAGCGTACATGTCCCTTTGCTAAATGTCATGTGTTGCAGCGCCATAACACGCTATGGATCATTGCTCGCACACAGCAACCCAATTACATTAACTAGCGCGGCAATACGGTGTAATGACGTGACATTAACGGCGCATTCCACGGGATCCAGGCTACCGCATGCTTGCCTGCGTCAAGAGGCGCTATGCCCTTGTACCAACAGTGGAACACGAAAGATCCTATGCCTTCAATCCTGCCTTGGAGCCAAGTCGGTTTATGTGTCTGGGTACGTCGAGCTGTATTCCGTCCGATTGTGCTGTTAATACGAAGTCACTGTGTGATAGGTTATTAGCAAATCTGTTTGATTAATTTGAAATTGTAATTGATAACATTAACCCACGGAATAAATTGTATTCTATCCCCGATTTTAGGCTTCCAAGTGACTCTGAAAGTGTAGCTGTGAATTCAGCTTGCAGGTTTAAAATTAGCGTGTGGTTGCTGCTTGTGTTTTTTTTTTTGGTGAACTAGGATTTCGCAAAACAAGTGTCTGTATCATTGAATATGTCTCAAGTTCCTATTTAAAAGCTATTTCACCATATAGCATGGAAAACAAGCATTGGCATAGCCAATAGGTATCGCTTTTGGGACCTTATAAGTATTTAGTTATGCAACTGTTGCATGGCTAAACACTTATAAGGTCCCAAAAGCAAGACCTATTGGCTATGCCTATGCTTGTTTTTAAGCTTATGAGCATGATGACAGATTTGCAAGTGGTGATGGGGGGGCAATTTAAGAGATGCGAGCGGGTTCCATTTAAGTGAAGTAGGGCCAGGTTGCCGTAATTGTGGGGGAAGTGTGGAGCAATAAAGGAGCTGGGTATAGGGGGATTGTGAATTATTTTTTAAAGCGAGTTGAGGTGCCTGCGGTATCCCGGGAAAAACAGTGGACGGGACGGGGAGAGTCAGCCATTCAGTGGCACCAGCAAGGGATAGAACGTAGGGATGGTTTAAATAAATTAATTAAAAAAACATGCCAAATGGGAAGGAGATTAGTTGGGGAAAGCAACTCGGAGAGCAAGTGTAAAGGGAGAGCAACTCACAAGAAAGAGATAGTAATCGTGGTCAAGCGTGGCGCGCGCGCCCGCGCACATGCACTGTAGCTCTAGGCTGGCCTGGTAGCACTTTTTGGAGCCCTCTCAATAAGTCTCGCCAGACCAGCGCATGCGCTGGGTCAGGCGAGACCTAAAAAGGTGTGCACCATCTCTCGGGACCTCAACCTCTGGTGCTGGTGGTGTGTTCCAGTGGAGATTGGTGAGTATATCTTCAGGGGAAAGGCTTTCAGTGTCTGCCAGCCTAGTAAAACGCGTTTTAATCTTCCTATTCTTTTACAATGACAGCGGTAAAAATGAACTACATTGTGAATTAAATATTTCTTGTCTCTGCGTTATGCTTTATGGGGTTGAGGCACAAAACATCTTTTAATTGTAATTATAACATCTGAAATATACTTTTTGTCTGGCTAACTCTTGGGATTTGGCTAGATTTCAGACTTTTTGAGGATATTTAAAAGTACCCGGAACCATCTCTTTGCACGTTGTTAGATTCATGTCAGTTCTGCATTTTTACTCCTGCGGTTTGCCACAGATTGCATATGTTTTGTAAATATAAGAGAATTAACACATTTGGCAATTTTAAATTATATTTGTGGCTGGTCCCATCTGTTTTCTACACTGGAAACACATTTGCTCCCGCAGTGTTGTATGAAATACATTTAGAAGTGTGTCGGGTGGAAACAGCCATGCAAATGTTAGCAAATGACAGTTCATGGGTCTTCCACACATTTCTTACGGCCACGCTCCTGACACACCTCAGTTCATGTCCATAACCTTAAACCTCCATCTGCAAGCATATGCCATTCTTGTAGACTTTCTGCAGTTGGGTGGTTCAAGTGTGGGCACCGGTCACCACAGGTTCCGACTCTTATCAATCATCATCTGTGAAATTGCTCTTGGATGTTTTTTATGTGCGCTCCGAGTGGGGTTCCAACTAGTTTTTCAAAAGTGCAATTTAGATTTCTTTTGCTTGTGCGGTCCAGAAAGTCTCAGATTTGAGATTTTGTGAGTTATTTGAAAATCAACTTCTCTTTTCTATTTTTGAAGGGAGCACTGTGTTTTGGCGAGCACAGCTTGAGTTGTCATCCATTGGAACGGGATTAATGCTTTTAGAGATGGTGCATGAGTTTCTAGTTTCAGTTGCGCAGCAAAGCATCCATTTTGGATTGTGTAAATGTGACTTATTTGAAAAAAACTTTTCTCTGTCTACAGGCAGTACATTTCCTGCAGATTCTACTGTGGGTAAAACTATTATGGATATTGAAAAATGTGGCCTATTCACCTAAAAATCATTTTTACTTTTAAAACATGAGAAGTTTAGTTGTTATTGTAGGCAGCTGATAATGCTGCTGTAAAAACAACAGTTGATGGACAGAATGCAGAACAATGTCATACATTCACCCCAGTACAGAGATCTTGGCCTAAATCCATAGTTTTTTTGCTCACCATGCCATTCCAGTTTGAACCCAGCCATATGCAAATCAGTCTTGACCCTGTGCCTCATGGGAACAGTCCAGCCCGAACTGCCAAGCCAGGTCCTCCCTGGACTGGAACCAAGCATCTTAGGACCGGTTTCGGGGTTTCACCCCTCTTCAGCCAGGATAGCTTGATTCCAGTGGCATGGAGAGCACGGGACTCACGTCTGAGCATACCCGTCCCACTCGGGGTGACAAATGCAAAAACTACATTTGATGGACAGAATGCAGAACAATGTCATATATTCACCCCAGAACAGAGATCTGGGCCTAAATCCATCGTTTTTTTGCTCACCAAGCCATTCCAGTTTGAACCCAGCCATATGCAAATCAGTCTTGACCCTGTGCCTCATGGGAAAAGTCCGGTCCGAACTGCCAAGCCAGGTCCTCCCTGGACTGGAACCAAGCATCCTAGGACCAGTTTCGGGAATACTGCACTGTTGTGTGTGAAATCGAGTTTGTTGAAACATTAAAGTATTGCAGAAGTGTCACATTTACAGAAGGGATATTATAGATACGGACCGCTGCTGATTTTCGTAGGTTTTAGAAAACGCACTTAGCGCTCTCCAGGGAGTCGAGGAGCGCTTGTGTTTCTGTGTTGATGCCGGAGCATGCTGAACTCTTTCTTTAAGGCTGGCGGGCACTACCCAGGAACAGAGGGGCTCAGTCAGAGCACTGTCACAGCACTAGAGTGCACTGAATACTGTAAAGTATTTTATTTGTCATGTTTCTAGTGGTACAAGGCCCTTGTGCTCTTGTGTTTATACGGAACTGAATACACAAAAGCACTACCCATAGAAGAAAATCAACCCCCACGAAAGCCATGCAGGAGCACTGGGCCAAAGTGTGCCGGCGGAGCATCCCATTAAACTACCTCGGAGGCAATTTGAACAATTAAAGGACACTCGCACAAAGCAAATGTGCACCTTCATCAAAAGCAGTTCTGAATTACCTTCGGGTCGCGTTCCCACTCTGAACACTAACACTCTTTGAAGTGCAGAGTCACTCTGCACTTCAAAGAGTGTTAGTGTTTATAGAGCAAGAACGCAGACTGGTGCAGAAAATGTTTCTCACTCTGAAGCTACTGCCCCTGCCACGCGTGATGTATCTCTGAGAAGCATACACACTGAGTGCCAGCACTGGGCCTAGCTTCAAAAACCTAACAATAGAAATGTTTCTGACGCTAGGCCATGCAGGCACACAGCGTGTATATTTCTCAGAGGTGTGTGGTACTGGCAGGGCCTACCTTCAGAAACATTTCTATCTACATGTTGTTATATGACATCCCTTTATTAATGTAATAACTGCACTTTCACAATTGCTTTATTAACCTTCTTGGTTCTCAAATTTGCTTGAAAATGCACCATTTACCAACTCTTTTTTCAAATTTTCATCGGGCAGAGAACCCCCTAGAACCCCCCCTTAAGATGTTCAGGCTTGCTCACTCGCCGCGGTGCACTTGGACAGAAAGTTTACGCCCACCACTTTCAAATGTGACCCGCCACCACTGGTCCTTGTACTTCTTAGCTATTATGCAAAAGCTCCAGCCTGGGTTAAAAATGCCAAACAAGTCCCCCCAGGTCATTCATCCTGTGACCTGGGGGACATAGGGCTAGTGGCTTTCTTGGATATAATTTTTATTTTCATCTGTAATGTCATGTGCAGGACCATCATCAGCCTTTTGAGAAGTTATTGACGGCACATCATAATTGGCATGTTGTTTGGCGATGCTCTGTGCCAGGTGGCTCCATGCAATGTATCCAAAACCATCATACCCAATGAGAACTATACACAGAGCCTACTTTTCAGCCATGTCTGTGACCAGTACCCTTCTGTTTTACTTTGTGGTTGTTGGACTTCAGGAGCATGTTTGATACAAAAATTAGTCTGATATTGTGATGGAGAGTTTGCATTTGTTTTCTTCTAAAGTGGTTTAAATCAAAAGCATATACAGCCACTCTACCTCCATTGGGGTGCTCTCTGGCTCACCCTTTTTTGTCACACTTCCATCACATGCCACACACTTAACTTCTTTAGCAACTCATAATGGGGAACAATGGGGAACAATGCGCAAAGATTAAGCCTATGTCACCCAATCAGCCAGCTCAGATTAAAAATGTCCTTGATCCAGTTCTCTAATTTAATGGCCAGTGTAGCCTAACGTTTGTAACCATGTTTGGTGAGAATTTCTCTAAAATTGCAGGATGGATTGTACCAAATAAACGTTATGAAAACCAGATATTATGACTTTTGTAGAGTTAAATGAGTTCCAGATGGTAGCAACAAGCATTGTGAAAGCCAATAGGTCTGGCTTTCATGTACCAACACGGGTATGCAAAAGCATATAGTTGTGAGTGCCATGTCCGTGTACAGTTTGTCGCTTAGGTGACTCCTAAGTGTGCGCCCTAATTTTTTATTCCAAAAGCTTAGCAACAACAATACAAGCTTAGGGAATAAAAAAGCTACTAAGTCCAAAACCTTTGTGAATGACAAAATAGGGCACAGACAGAGAAGCCACATAAATAGGTTGCACTGATTCACATCCGCTCACTCACCCACACAGTCACTGACACCAGTGTGGTCTTGCATTCACAGTAACTCAAGTTTACCCTTACATATTTAATCACTGTAAAGCACAATTCCACCAACCACCCACTCATACCAAACCCTCAATTATTCATGCATTCACTTTGTTTTACATTATATATATATATTTTTCGAGTGGTGGCTCTGGAATTGTCATTTAAGATGTCTTCAGTGATATCACTGACCATGTCATGAGTGATGTAATATGTGAGGTCATAAGCAGTGCATTCCATGGTCGGAAGTTATAGCTGCTGAATTTCAATGGTTTTGTGTGAGTAAAATCTGAGCATAACTATAAAGTCCCTGTGTCTTTTGTTTATTTCAGTAAATTTCTATGTTTTTTTAGATTACATTTCCTAACTATAACGTCTCTGTAACTTTTGTTTTTTTAAGTGAATATATATATATATATAAGTTTTTCTTGCACCCAGTCATGTCATTACACAGAAACACCGGAGATCACAATGACAAGGTAGACACTGCTCTCAACTGATAAGAACCTGGCCTGTTAGCTTCCTGCAAACAAAAATAAGATTCCTGAGGTATGTAGAAGCAAGCAGCAAAGCCAGGATACTTGATGCATCTCTTAGTCTGTTAAACTGCATGTCCAAGCTGTCCATCCACGCTACTTCTGTGCACGCGAAATTGTGCTCTCTTTGAGTATTGTTCCTGTGTGCATGTTGTGCAGCACTGGAAACAAATGAGAGCTCTATCATCCATCCCTTCTAGTGACTGCAACGAAGAATATAAAAATGTAATTGGGCTAAAGCAAATACTGTTAAAAACCATACCTGGGGATCTGTATGCTGCCTAATCACAGCTTTAACTTATCATAAATAGCATAAAAGGTTAATGTGTCTCCTGCAAAGCACAGTTTGTAGTGGGTCTGTCAAAGACTTGTGTTTTGGCTCACTGGGACCTCTAGGTCAGAAGTTAAAAACCATGAATTCAGCTGTATCTGGCAGTCTTACAGTGCATGCATATCTTACATGCGAAGATTCAGAAATCTAAACAGACCCCAAGGAATTAAATTGTGAAGTGACAAGCTGATTGTCTTTTTCCTGGCCTCAAGGTGTCATCTACAGAAAGCTCCCAGACTGGGGAAGGATTGCACAAAAGGAATGCTGGTGGCCCTTTACACTAGGTATTTGTGTTGGGCTGATCTGAAGCTGAAAAGGAGAGGCCTTCCTCATTCCCTGCATGCTGATGTACAACCACGTACCAGTACTGTTGGAAGTCTTCCAAAGTCAGCAATGGGAAACAGTCAGGACATTTTGCTGCAGTGGGGACGGATCAGGCTCAATAATTGCTGCCGCAACCAGATTACCTATTTTGGGTGGGTCCTTCCTCTGTGTTAATGAAATATCTCCAAGCCTGTCTCAGCGACTTAGTGGGTTGATCCCATTGCGATGTGTGAATCTATAATTTGAGCCCACAGCTTGGGCCTCGGCTAGGAAAATGACAAATAATATGTAAATACCAATAGAAAGACTTATGTATCGCTGCATTTTGGGCCATGGTTGCTGTGCTGATTATCTTGCAACAGCCAGTGGCACTTCCTCACACACTGTGTATTTCTACCAGTCCTTAAGTGTTTGGAAAGTGTGTTCTCAACATGACTGTCTACTTTGCATTTTCAACCATCTTTTAATATATCCATAGTATATGAGTTCATCATTTTGAAGCTATCAAGGGAGATAGAGGTATCACTGGGTGTAAATTGTAAATTGATTTACTTGTATAGGTTGTACACTGGGATGATAACACCCCCATTAAGGCATTTTCTGATGCCAAACGCAGTGAGTGGCACCTGAGAGATTATCACTGCAAATTAAATTTCAGGTTGATTTGACATTGGTGACAGGCAATCACTGATGCGCTGCCCGTGAGTGAGTTGGCCGCCCTCCCTGTCTCACAACTCTCAGCGCTGTGATCTCCTCTTCCGGGTGCATGGAGTCCGTCTCTGCTGCTCCTGGCGGTTGTGCATCCGAGGGACACGTCGGGTCGCCCCGCAATGGCAGGGACTGCCAGGGCCGGACTGGGAACTAAAAGCAGCCCTGGCACATTTTGCCAGACCAGCCCCCGTCCGGTGCGTAGCGAGCGAGCGCAGCGAGCGAGCCCGACCGCCACTAGAGGGTTTGGGGGGGGGGGGGGGTTTCACCCCCACGAAAATTTTGAAAAATGACAGACCAAAATGGTGAATTTTACGGCACATTTTTCATTATTCAAATTGTATTAACTTTCAAAGCACAGTAAATAGTAGATGATGACCTTAAAGAGCACCAGGTTACCCACCCAGGCATATGTACCCATAGACATTCTTTCAGAGAGCACCAAAAATAGACACAAATAGTGAATCAGAGAGAACAAAGTAAAAGTGAGACAAGCCCTCACATGGTGTGTAGTGAGCAAGCAAAGTGAGAAACCACTACTAGGGGGAGTTTGGGGGGTTGAACTTCTCCCCCCCCCAAGAAAATTTGGGAGACAGAAAGGCCAAAACAAAGCATTTTTCAACACATTTTTCATTACATATTAGATTGAATTAACTTTTAAAGCATAGTAAATGAAATTGCATACAGTGCTGCCCAGGACTCTTTAAGAGGCTGTACAGTGATGATCACAACACTCTTCGGGCCACTCTTCTCTTTTCAACAAAAAGTGCTATGCATTTTAGGCTTTTTTTTTTAAGACTGTTTCAACGTCATAACTTTAGAGCATAAAAACTACATTCTGATATTCTCTTTTGTATTTTCAATAAATTGTCACTCACGTTGTCACACATTAAGCACCGAGGCCAGAAACTGGGAAATGTCACTCATAAGCATCTGATAAATAGTACCTAGGGCACAGAGGCCAGAAACTATGGAAACATCACACCCATGCAGTGTAACTCTTAATAATGATTACAATTATTCCTCGAATTTAAGCAGTTTGTGCAAGATCAGTTGTTCTGGGTACACGTGTTCTGAATAGTGATAATGCTCCCTGCCCCCTCTACCCCAACCCCCAGGCGGACCCGCCAAGAGGCCTAAACACTCATGAAAAACAAATGAAGATGTCTGCATAATACATTCATTGACAAGCACTCACTGCGGCAATAGGTCTGGCTATGTTTTTACGTGGGGAGGAAAGAGAGGGGGGGAAGGAAGGGGGAGAGAGAGAGGTAGACAGAAGAAGAGAAAGGGTGAAGAAGAGGGAGAAAAAGAGGAAGAGAATGAGAGATAGAGGAAGGAGGGGAATGAGAGAAAGACGGAGAGAGGGATGGAAAGACTAGAGAGAGAGAGAGCGATAGAGAGAGGGACGAGAGGGAGAAAAGGCTAGAGAGCAAGGGGTAGAGAGCGAGAGAGATATGGGGATAGAGATGGAGAGAGGGGGATAGAGAAGGAGTGAGGGAGATAGAGGAGTGAGAGAGCAAAAGAGGGATGGGTATAGAGAGAACGATTGAGAGGGAGAGAGGGATAAATGGAGAGCGTGTGAGGGAGCGAGAGAGAGAGAGAGAGAGAGAGAGAGAGAGAGAGAGAGAGAGAGAGAGAGAGAGAGAGCTTAATATAGAGCACTGTCCACCCAGTCTTTAAAGGTTGCCATATACTAGTCAAGTTATGTCTATTAGCTGATCCATTCAATATAGCAGCTTCCACTTTGAAGTTGTCCATGAACGGTATCACTAGTGCCTATTTCTGTTAAGGGGTCCATCCATATCTAAACTGTGTTTAACCATGCCCAGTCTTGCAAACACCATAACTTTATGTTCCCTTGCCATGATTGACTCCTCTGACCCTAAACAAATCTAACAACAGGATGGTATCATCCGCCGACTCTAGAGTGTTATTGACATTTTTAAAAACTGCTCCTCAGATCTCCACCAAGTCCTGACATAGGGCAAACACGTGCATAACATAATCTATGGCACATCGAGGATATTTGTGTGCTTTCCCTCTCCCTCTCTCAACAGGTTTGACATATGTGTTACACTTGAATTTTCAGTAGTACTTGTTTTTTTCCGTCCTCTGTGAACCTTTAGTTGGTGCAGTTAATGGTCAGCAGCAGCCGTACTCTGAACATTGTTCCAGCAGCAAGGAGAGTGCAAGCCAGCACTCATAGGAGCAACACCGAATACTATAGAAAGCAAAAAAAGACTGCAAGCAAGTACCTCGTGTAGGGAGCAAGAGTGAGAGTGCGAGCTGACATGCATTACAACAAGGAGGTGGCGCAAGTCAGCGACAGCGAGTAGAGACCAGCAGCACCCGTTGTAGCACACAGCAGAGCAATGAAAGCTTGCGACTGTACTAAGACAACAGTAGCAAAGTGCAGGCTATGAAGTTTTATAGGGAAAAACTTGAGTTTGCAACCTGTCATGTGCTACAGGGAGAAACGAGATAGAGCGAGCCTTCTTATACTAAAGAGAGAAACCCAGGATTTCAACCTCTCACGGAACCCCTCAAGTGAGAAAGGAGAGTGTGCGTTTTTTCTATTTATAGGGGGTGAACTGAGAGAGCAAACTGTCACTTATCACAGAGGGAAATAGGCGTTTGCAAACTGGCACTTTTATATTCAGGAAAGTAAAGGCGCAAGCTGTCACTGAACATGCTTCCTTTATTATTGAGAACTCTGGCAAACCACATTTCATTTCACAAAGTCCTCAGAACATGTCTTTTAGATGCTAAATGGGTTGGACATTCTCCTTCTGTCCTATGCTCCCTACCTTGAGGACGCCCGTCTCTGTGTGCTTTATACATCTACAATTAATTATTTCATTCATCCATGGGGAGAAACAGGTGTGCGCGCCTTGAAGTCTAATTGGGACACAATGGGTGTATGCATCCTGTTACACGTAGAGTAAAAGAAGAGGAATACATGCTTACACTTTGAACAGACACGATGTCGATAAACATGTAAAAAATCCATCCTGATGATTTCATTTCAATTTCCGCGGATTGCTGCGTTTTTCCTAGTTCCATCTTTAAGACCCACCTGCTAAAAATGTCTTTGTAGCACGGGCCCTGCACAGTAGTGCTGTGCCGCCCACCACCCATAAATCAGATCTGGCCCCTGACCACTGCAAACAAACAAATACTACACTCACCTGCGCTGCGGGCGGCAGACAGGGGAGATTAAATTCCGGGGTGCGGATCTCTTTGCAGGCTGTCCTGCTCTGAATGCCTGCCTTGACCTCGCCTCAGTCACGCGCACTTCCCAATGCGCATGAGCATCACTGCAGACACCACCCTAAAAAAAACCAGCGGTGACGCGGAGGCAGTGACATATGCGCGCTGCGCGTCTTCAACAACAAAACATCATCATGGTCAGGTGACAGGAGGTGAGGTCAGGTGGTGACGTAGTGTGTAAGTGTAATGAGTAGGGCCGCTGGGCGGGGTGGCGACGCGGCGGCCTGACTGCCCCATAATCAAAATGAAATAATTTATGCGAAATCGGCGCGGCACCGCAGCTCACACCAGGGATCTTAGACAGCAGCCAGGCGGCTGATTGTGATGTGCTTAATGTACTGCTGCTGTAAACACTGTCTGAGTTCTGTTGTTGGGGCCGAAGTGGACCGTCAAATCGGCCCCAACAACAGAACCGGCCCCCGGTCACGAAACCGGCCCCCACCCCATCCAGCCTACCGGGGGATTGCCCGGTGCCCGGAATGACCAGTCCGGCCCTGGGGACTGCCTTGCTGGACTGCCTCGCTGGCCTGGATCAGTTGATCTCTTGTGGCTCTGGCTGCTGCGAGGCTTGGCTCCACGTAGGTGCATCACTGAACCTTGGCTGATGTGGATCCTCAAGGCTGCTCCACAGCTCTGCAGAGAATATTATCGCAGGGATATCAGGACTTCCCGTACTCCTGCAGGATGTATTAAAAGAAAAACAGGAAAGAAAAAGCAAAAGGTGGAGGACGCTGTGTTCCTGCTGTCTTTGGAGCACAAGTTAAAAGCGGTAAGCCCTGGAGGGTTATTAGAGTGCCCCCCTCGCAAGTTTTGGGGCACCGGCTGGTGTACTGTGCTCTCTATGAACTTCTGCGGTCTCGGACTTGCTGCGTGTATTATTTTGGGGGGGCTCACTACTTAATTTAGGGTTGTTGGTATACCTCATTCTATGATATTAGTTAGAGGGACACAGTACCCCTCGTCAGCGTCGTGGGGGTCACCAGGTAAAACTACAGGTGCACCTTCCTATGGTTTGTCCCAGAAAAACACCCTGGAAGTGGGTCGCTGGGTGGATCCCCTGCCAAGTCTACCCTAAGATTTCAAAGAGGGAATATTCCAATCCAACACAATTGGAAAGCATTTGAAAATTTCCAGTATGAGGACGAATACTGATACAGCTGCCAGCCTCAAAAGAAAAGCACACTTTGACCAAGTAAAATCTGCATCTGCGGCAGCAAGGGCAGACCACAATCTAAAATCACAGCGTGGGTCTGCTGCAGTATCAAGTCCATTAAGCTCTGAGGAAGATATTTTGGACAGTGGAATCGAAGTTGGAACTAACAGGCCAGATATGGAGAACACTCAACAGGTCGAACCAAAGCCCCAAGAAGGACTGGAGCCGAATCCTGCTTTACAGGACATGCCCTTCACCCCTTCATAATTGTTTGATAGTAGAACTAAGCACCCCCAACCAGCCTAAAATACTATTAATCAATTTCTATAATTCGGGGAATGCGATTTCATGAATGAACATTTATCTTTTTTGAAAAGATTTTTAGAAGTCTATAGGGCGAAGCAATCCACTTTTTTCCACATTATACTTATTGGTGATTTTAATATTCATCCATGTGATATGAATTGTTTTGTTGGCGATCAAATGGGCCCTGATTATTCGGCGCCACCAGACTTTGAGCACACGCAACAGGGGGAGGCTTTGGAGGATCTCCTAGCAGGAGCTGACCTCTTTGAACCTGGTTTTAATTATCTATCAGAGCGGGTTCAGACATTTAAGGCCAAGGGAAGGGATACCATTATTGATTATATATTTATGTCTCCCTCTATGCTAGTTAATGTAGTGTTCTATAATGCAAGGGTGTCATCTTTTAGCGATCATAACCTAGGAATTCTTGAGTTAAACAATGACCTGCGTCTTCTGTGCTTATTGGGCAGGAACACGGGGATTAACTGGGTGGCAACAATTGACCAGGGGAGGAGGCTCAAATGGGCAAAGGTAATTCTGGAATCTTTCTTTGCTAATCTATGTATGAAGGCTAAAAATGATATTGCAAAATACACAGATTATACCCTACCAAAATCAGAGGTTATTAGAGCTTTTGAAGGTATTTGTGGACAGGTAGCAATTGACTTGACTGTCTCAACGACCCTCAGACCTAACTCAGGTGAAAGGTGCTTTGATGCAAACTGCTCCAGGGCCCATTGAAATCTAGTACAAGCCCAGAAAAAAAACAAGAGACAGTGAGCAGATAGCTAGTCTTAGGAAGCATTATAAGTAAGCCTGGGCAAAGTACTACGCTACGCTCGCGTAGTTTGCGAAGTTTGCGCTACTTCGCACTATGCGAATTGCATGTAGCACAGTGCAAACACGCGTAGCGTAGTGCAGCGGTCATTTTTTTCTTGCTCGCGGTCCTCAACGTCAAGTTGGCGACCGCGAGCAATCAAAATGACATGCCGGCGAGACTTTTTCCTCGTTCGCGATCAGCAACATCAAGTTGCCAAACGTGAGCGTGGAAAATAAACCTCCCGGCGAGATTCTCAACGCGGGGAGGTCAGGTTTCTCATTGCGAGTGGTCGCGAATGTTCGCGACCGCTCGCGATGAGAAACTACCAGTCCGCGTTGAGAAAGCTGCCGCTCGAGTAAAAATCTACTCGAGCGGCAGAAAACGACAGCTCTCACTGTGCAAGATGCCGTTTTCAATGATTGCACAGTGCCGGATGCTTGTCCGAACTGTGCAATCATTGAAAACTGCATCTTGCACAGTACGAACAGGGTACGCAGTTCGCGAAGTGCTACGCGTAGCTCGCGTAGTGCACTTTGCGTAGCTACGCGTAGCGCTACTTCGCGAACTATGCCCAGGGTTAATTATAAGTTAATGGTATATACCCGCAAAAGTGAGATCAAATCAGAGGCCGGGACCGCTTTAATGTCCGTAGAAGTCTTAAAGGATAGCTCGAAATTCTGGGCTATTGTCAATACACCCTTTTTTTGGGCTTAGAGAATGACAGCCTGGAAACTAACATCTCAGAAGAGCAGTGGCTAGCGCACTTTGAGATTATTTATGGATCAAGTGAGGCCCAGGATCTCTTTCCAGTTTTAGATACACATGGGGGTCTTCCTTTGTTGGTTTTTAAAGAGGCGGACATCGAAAAGTCAATATTAGAGATATCGATCAATAAGGCACCGGGCCCTGACTGTGTTCCTGCAGACCTGTATAAAGGTGAACCCAAATTTTGGGCTAAGATCCTAGCAAATATATTTAATGCCTCAGTTGTGCAGGGGTTTCCCGCATCCTGGTCACGGTCTACTTTTATACCAGTTTTTAAAAAAGGACAGAGAGGGGACCCACGGTGCTATAGGCCTATATCATTGATTGACTCTGCCGTCAAAATTTTAGGCAAAGTGATTTTGGTTAAAGTTACTGATTGGGTTAATGATAATAGGGTTTTATCCAATCTTCAATATGGTTTTAGACAAGGCAGAGGTACCATGGATCAGTGCTTTAATCTATATTTATTGGCAGGCAAATACACTGTAGCCAAAAAAGGCTCCCTGCAAATGGCTTTTATGGACCTCACCTCAGCATTCGATCTGGTAAACAGATCAAAGCTGTGGTCTATTTTACTTGATATGGGTATTGATCCGTGTCTGGTCTATTTTTTAGCAGATTTACATCAGGATCTCTTAGCAGCTGTTAGAGTTACCCAGGATGGCAAATGCACTAGACACTTTAAGTCGGACAGAGCGTCCGCCAGGGGTGCATATTGGCGCCTTTACTTTTTACCCTTTATATCAATGTCCTAGATAAAACCCTGGACAAGGCCAGCCTAGATATTCCTTGTGTAGGGAATAAGACTATTCCGGTCCTCCTATACGCAGACGATGCCGACATCAGGATCCAACTAGACAACTGCAAAACATCACCCCTCATCCTCCTGGACCTGTCAGCCGCCTTTGACACGGTCTGCCACCGCACACTAAAGACACGCCTCCAAAAAGCCGGAATCCAAGAGAAGGCCCTGGACTGGACCACATCCTTCCTCTCCGGCAGAACCCAGAACGTCCGCCTCCCCCCTTCCGCTCCGAAGCCACCGACATCATCTGCGGCGTACCCCAGGGCTCATCCCTCAGCCCGACGTTGTTCAACGTCTACATGGCCCCCCTCGCTCACGTCACCCGCCAGCACGATCTCAACATCATCTCCTATGCCGACGACACCCAGCTCATCCTCTCCCTCACCAAGGACCCGCACACCGCCAAAACCAACCTCCACGAGGGAATGAAGGCCGTCGCCGATTGGATGAGAGGCAGCCGACTGAAGCTGAACTCGGACAAGATGGAGGTCCTCATCCTCGGATCCACCCCGTCAGCCTGGGACGACTCCTGGTGGCTGACCACGCTGGGAACAGCACCGACACCCACCGACCACGCACGCAACCTAGGAATCATCCTCAACTCCTCCCTCTCCATGTCGAAACAGGTCAACGCCGTCTCCTCCTCCTGCTACAGCATCCTCCGCTTGCTCCGCAGGATCTACAAGTGGATCCCCAAGAAGAACGGTGACACAGGCCCTCGTCAGCAGCAGGTTGGACTACGGCAACGCACTCTACGCAGGAATCCCGGCCAAACACCTGCGACGACTGCAACGCATCCAAAACGCCTCCGCCCGACTGATCCTCAACGTCCCCCGCCGCAGCCACATCACCCCCCACCTGAGAGACCTACAGTGGCTCCCCGTCGACAAGAGGATCACCTTCAAGATGCTCACCCACGCTCACAAAGCAATCCACAACACTGGACCAGCCTTCCTCAACAGTAGACTCAGCTTCTACACCCCCACCCGCCAGCGCCGCTCCGCCAGCCTCGCCCTTGCCGCCGTCCCCCGCATCCAACGAATGACCTCCGGCAGCAGATCCTTCTCCTTCCTCGCTGTCAAAACTTGGAACACGCTCCCTACCCACCTACGAGAGACCCAAGACATGCTCACCTTCAGAAGACTCCTCAAGACCTGGCTCTTCGAGCAGTAGCGCCCCCCCCCCCCCTCCCTCAGCGCCTTGAGACCCTCACGGGTAAGTAGCACGCTTTATAAGTACAATGATGGATTGATTGATTGTTATCTCGAACTGCTACAGGTCTTCAGAGACTTTTGGATGCATTTGGGGCCCACATGAAATCCTTGGATCTGGTGGTAAATATGTCTAAATCACACGTTATGATAATGGGCCAAAGATATAGAAAAGCTAGAACTTTCTTATGCAATGGAGCTGAGGTGTCCAAAGTGACCTCTTTTACATATTTAGGGGTCTTATTTGATGACAGATACTCTTGGGTCCCCCAATATAAAGCAAAGAAAAATGCAGTAGTCAGATCGACCTCAGCTCTATTGGGGTTCTCAAAGCGGCTGGGAGCTAGGCCTTTTGAAGCAATTCTTGCTATTTATCTATCTAAATGGCTGGCTATTGCTACACATGGTTCTGCCATTTGGGGCTACAAACAATTGACAGGGGTGCAGTTGGCTGAAAATAATTTTTTACGCACCCTTTTGTCTGTGCCCCAATCAACCCCAACTTTTTCTATTCACCAGGAACTGCGGTTGGGCTATGTGACTGACTCGCTGAGATTGGCTCCATTAGTCTGTTGGATCAAAACCTGGCTCAACCCTGAGATAACTCTGAACCACCAGATTTTACCGGACTGTGTTGCCCTGGATAAAGCCAGCAGTATCCCGTGGCTGTCTTACGTCAAGCGTATGTTTTTCAAACTAGGGCGTCTTGATATCTATAACGCCCCAGAAGGGATTAAAAAAGAAGACATAATATGGGTGACAACACATTTTTTAAATATATTGATGTTGGAACGGGAGGAACTGGAGTTACAAAAACCTTTGGTCATGGCCCATTATTTAATAATCTCCTCCCCACTAATTAAGCCTTACCTGAGAATTGTGACCAAACCTTACCATCGTTGGCTCCTGACTAGGTTCCGTTTTAACTTAATTCATTTTTCGCTGGGCAACCTTCCTGGGTGGTGTAAATTAGAGGATATAGGCCCGTGTCAGTGTGACAACTTCTCACCACAGGATACAATGCATTTTATTATGTTCTGTGATTTTTATAATGACATACGGAGGAGGTTTATAGTCCCTCTACTGAGGGAAAAGGGCTTCCTACAGGTTAGACCAGCCCTAATCTATCTCCAAATGTTAGATGATGTATGGAACATTTATAATATTGCTTGTTTCCTTGTTGCTGCTGCCCGCCTCAGGAAAAAAGATTCCCTATGATTAACGCTGTATGTTTTTTTTTTTTTTGTAATGGACCTGTTTTTATCTGATAATTTTTTTAATCTTGATGAATTATAGATTTTTTGTTGATACTTCATACCTTTTTCTATCGCCCATTTGTATTTAAGATAATAATTCTTGATTCGTGTTTTATGTATTGTACTTTTATGATTTTAATTAATCGAATAAAGTGGTTTGTCTGTCTGTCTGTAAGGAGTGTCGCGATCTATCTGGGGCGAGGGATAGAATGGGAGGTTACACAAGTTCAGAGGGACCCCCAGGGTAGATGGATTTGGACTGCAGTTGGGTTAAATGGCAATTTATTGGTGGATGACACAAGGTCTATCATTAGGATAATGCGTTGGTCAGAGGAGCTGCTAGCCTCATAATTTTCAGGAGGGGAGGTTCAACTACATTTAGGACCTAGCACATAACACTTCAAATAAAACGCAAAAACAGCTGAAGCCAACTACTAAGAAAGTACTAGATGTATTGATACAAGATCATCAGTTGATTGACCCATGGCGTAGAGCTCACCCATGTCTCAATGCACTTTTTATTCTCGAGAATTCCAGTCTGCCTCTCGTATTGATTATTTCCTTGTGTCTTGCTCCATTAGGTGCCTCGATTCTCAAACATGGGCTAACTCTTTTTCTGACCATTCACTGATAAGTATTAAGCTAGAGATAGAAGCCAGGCGAAACGACAGGTCCAGGGTTCAGGTGAACCGCCTTTTTCTCTCTAATCAAGAGTGGCTGTTAAACATGGGCACTGCAACACTTTTTGTAGGTCTGGGGGGCTTTCAATGCGTCGATTCGTGGCAATATCATTGCCTTTATGGCTGCACAATCACAAATTTGGGTGGCACGCATAACCAAACTTCAAGGAGATCAGTGATTGGCCAGCAGTTAGCTGAAGCTCAACAGGAACTGAGAGATGTTTTTTATAATTGAAGAATTAAATAATATGTTTTCACCAAACGATGTATGAAGAAAATCAGTTGATGGGTACATTTTTGGCCTGGTCAACACGAGTGAAGCAGGAGGCTGCATTAATTATGGAAATGGAGGCATCAGAAATGGGGGGTTTGGTCTCCGAAAAGGAAAGAGCTGTGAAACAAATTTCTGAGCACTATAATAACCCCTACGCTATTAAATATAGAGCTTCAGAGAAGCAATATTCCAGTATTTCTTAGAAATTATTTACCACAGATGTCAAGCTCCCAGGCAGAGGAATTAGTGGCTGATATCACTCGATCAGAAATCTGGCAAGCTTTAGTTTCAATGCCATCGGGCAAAGCCTGCAGAAATGATGGGATTCCAAGTGAATTCGACACAGAGTTCCAAAAAGAGTTAATACCTTTTTTAGTAGAGATTTTTAATTTTGTAAAAGCAGGTGGTGAGGTCCCAGCAATCTTTAAGGAATCCACTATAGTTAGATTTTTTAAAAAGGGGAAGAATCCTAGAGATGTAAATTCCTACAGACCAATCAGTTTACTAAACTCTGATTATGAAACTTTAATGAAAATCTGGGCCAATCGAATTACGCCCGTTGCCCAGATGTATATTCATAACAATGAGACTGGTTTTCTGGCAGGTCAACAAATGTCATCTAATACTGTTTTTTAATACATGCGTTAGATTTCTTCAACATCAATCAGATACCTGCATTCATAATGATTGTAGAATCTGAGAAAGCTTTCGACCTTGTCAATTGGGAGACCGTTTTTTTTGGCCTCAATGAGGTGGGGTTTTCTAACTCAATTACTATCATGCTTTGCAATATATATCAAGGAGCCCAGGCTCAGGTTTTTGTGAATTCCAACTTAGCCAGAATCATAGATCTAAATCGTGGAACTCGGCAGGGCTGTCCTTTATCGCCTGTTTTATTTACTTTTCTTATTGAACCACTGGCAGCGATGTTTAGGGCAAATGTAGGTATTGAAGCCCCTATAAAGGGCATGACTAAATTAAAGCTGTTTGCAGATGATATAATTCTATACCTAAAGCTGCTAGAACAAAATCTAAGAACGATGCTCGCTGAATTTGCTCAATTTCAATCAATTGGAGGGTATAAAATTAATCATAAGAAAACAGAAGTTTCGATGCTTAATACCTTGGTTAAGATCCTTCCTGCTTCTCTCCAACATTAATCTCTATCCAACAATCCAATTCGGTACCTCTGAATATACATAACTAATTCTTATGCAGAGCTGTATAATTTAAATTGAATGAATGAATGACCAACTTATAAAGTGTGAACAATTACCCAAAGGCGTCAAGGCACTAAGCGGTTCCACTGCCAGGGGGGCGGGAGCATCAACCCTCTGTAAGAAACTGTTACAGGGCAAAATGCCAGGTCTTTAAAGACTTACAAAAAGAAAGGTGGGACTCAAGACAGGAGATCAACATAGGGAGGGTGTTCCAGAGCTTAGAGGCCGCCACACAAAGGTGCTTCCTGCCCACCTAGCCCTCCTTAACCTGGGGAGGACCAGCCAATTTTTATTGGCAGAACACAGATGTCTAGTGAGGACATAACATTGGAAGAGGATTTGGATTCCCTCTGGACCCAAGTTGTGAAGCGCCCTATGAACAATGCATTGGGCCTTGAACAAGATTCGTCTCTGGAAGCCAATGCAATCCTGAATGACAGCAGACATTTAGTGACATTTCAGTAATTCAAGACAAGTCTTGCTGCAGCATTATGGACAAGTTGCAGCTTATTAATAGATCCCTTATTGATATCCAGGTAAAGTGCATTACAGTAATCCATCCTGGACAGAATCTGGGCCACAGATGCTTGTTACCGCGCGGGGAGAGAGAGAAATGGAAAACTCTTCCTAAGGATCCTTATAACCCAGAAGCAGGATAAGACAGTCCTATTAACTTGGAGATCAAAAGACAGCTTGTTGTCAGCTAGGACACCAAGATTCTTTGCCGAAGCAGCTGGTCGAGGGCATAGTCCAAGCATTCCTGGCCACCATGAATGTGTCCATATAGATTGTTGGGTACCAAAGACCAGAACCTCAGTTTTGTCCCCATTCAGTCGAAGGTAGTTATTTACCATCGAAGATGCCACAACCTACATATAGTTGTTAAAGTTGGTGGTGAAGGCCTCTATATCCTTTGTGATAGACACAATTATTTGTGTATCATCAGTATAGGATAATGCCTCCAGTCCAAAGGATCTACCCAACTTAGCCAACAGAGACATATATATTAAAAAGGGTGGGGCTCAGAGAGGAGCCCTGCGGAACTCCACAGAAGGTGGGTGCGGAGTCGGAGTAAAACTGGGCCATATTTACTCTCTGTGACCTATCTGTCAGAAATGAGGACAAGAGCTCCAAGGCAGAGCCTGTCACCCCAATTTCCTGAAGGCGGTCAATCGGCCTTGTTGGAGAGATGGTATCAAAAGCCGCGGATAGGTCCAACAGAATCAGCAATGCAGTCTGCCCGGCATCTACCAGGAAGTGGATGCTGTTGACCCATGGCAACTCCTGAATCCATACTGATCGGAATCAAGCAGATGCTGTTGTTCCAAATAGGTACTCAGCTGGGCTTTTAGATGTTTTGCCAAGATTTTGATGAGAACAGGTAGTAAGGAAATGGGCAGATAGTTTTCGAATTTAGAACGATTTCTGATGCAGAGGCTTAATAAAAGGTGTTTTCCAGCTAAGAGGATAGTTTCCAGAGGAAATGACAAGATTGAGAGTTAATGTTAGATGGGGAATAATAATATCCTTTCCCAACTTCATTAGCTTTGAGGAAGAAGGGTCCAGTGGGGAGCCTGATTTGATCCCCTCTAGAAGCCGGTAAGGGATGAAGGCATACAGACAGGCATCCATCTTCTTAGTATGGTGAGAACTACAGAGTGAGGAATTAATTTTTGGGGCAGAGATAGAGAGTTCAGAGTTGATTGTCCAGGGAAGAATAAATCTCAAGAATTTTACAGTGAAAATATTCAGCAATACGGTCACAAAAGTCCTGCAAACTTTCGTTATGTGCTGGAGCAGGCAGTGTGGATAATAGCTTGATCAATTTGAATAGATCACTAGGGGACCTAAGTGATGTTGTCTTCTGATGTAATGTCTTCTGATGTAAAATATTGCTTGTTCTAAATTGATGGTTGCTTTATATTCTGCCAACTTGACCTTATGATTTATTCTATCAGTTGGGTCATAGTGTTTCCACCAGATCCGTTCTTGGTGGTGACAGGCTTGTCTGAGTATTCTAAGCTTTTCTGAACACCAGGGAGCTGTGCTTTTTTCTCTGTCTACATAAAAATCCTTAAGGGGGGGGCAAGAGAATCAAAGGCTGCCATGTGCCAATTAGAGTACTTTGTGGCTGCCAGATTAGGATCATTATCATTGTTGGTTACCAAGGACCCAAGAAAGCAATTCCTTGCTGATGCGTTTATAATTTCTTTTAAGTACCTTATAATTCCCCTTAGTTGCGACTTCACGTATTGCTGGAAATTAAAGTAAAAATGGAACAGCATGATGGTCAGGCCAAGAGAGGGGAAGAGGTTCAACCACCCTAAGACAAGGATCATTAGAAAAAATACTGTCAAGAATATGTCCTGCATCATGGGTGGCTGTCTTTACTAGATGGGAAAAACCACAGCATAACAATGTTTCTTTAACCCCTTCGGCGCTCATGACGGAACGGTTCCGTCATGAGCGTCGGTTGGCCTGTGCTCATGACGGAACCGTTCCGTCATGACCACGCCCGCGCAAGCAGCGCTCAGCACAGCGGGGGAATCCGCCCCGCATGGAAGGGGTTAAG
The DNA here is from genome assembly GCF_964204655.1 of Triturus cristatus. Lineage (NCBI taxonomy): Eukaryota > Metazoa > Chordata > Amphibia > Caudata > Salamandridae > Triturus > Triturus cristatus. Next base: position 1,338,117,229 of record NC_140585.1, on the reverse strand, counting down.
AGTCTGTGATACTTTGCAAGAGGTATTATCTGCGGCTTCACGTATTGCTGGAAATGAAAGTAAAAAGGGAACAGCATGATGGTCAGGCCAAGAGAGGGGAAGAGGTTCAACCACCCTAACACAAGGATCATTAGAAAAAATGCTGTCAAGAATATGTCCTGCATCATGAGTGGCTGTCTTTACTAGATGGGAAAAACCACAGCATAACAATGTTTCTTTAAGAGTCTGTGATACTTTGCAAGAGGTATTATCTAAATGAAAATTAAAATCTCCAAGATTGTAATATTTTGTTTTTCAAAGTAGGGCTCTATAAGATTGGCAAATTCCATGATGAAAAGGCCCTAGGTCCCAGAGGCCGTTATTTCAGGACTCCAGCAAAGGTTTCAGTTGGAAATACTTTTAGCAAAAAGAATAATGCCTCACAAGAGTCTATATGAGTAGTTAGTGGCTCGATTTGGCAGGTGTAGTAACCCTTAGAAATAATGGCTACCCCACCCTCACATTTACCTATTCTATCAAATGGGTAGAGGGTATATCCCTGTGGAATAACATCAACTAGGTCAGGACCTGAAGAGTTCTTGGCCCAGGTTTCTGTGATGAACACCCAAATCCAGCTTTTGATAAAAAACAAAGTTAAAAAAATCGATTTTATTTTTAATCAGAGATCTAGCGTTGATCAAAAATCCAGAGAGGGTATTCTCACATGGGTCAGGGGGGAGGGATCGTAAACCCCAATTTGGAGGAAGTAAACTGAAAATTGTAGACTGAACAAGCAATGATGTTATCAGTTGAATGAACTTCCATATTTATAGGGAAGTAACAACCAGTATTTCCCTGCCCTCATAAGTCAAGAAGCTGTTTCTTAGAGTAGGCAAGTAAATCATGTTTTTCCCAGGTGTAAAGGCCAGGCTTCCTGGCACTTGGTGCAGTCCAGGCACGGACGGGCACAGATGGGCTTGCCTTTGGCGCTCCTTTGGCGCATCTGCTGCGCGTCTGGCCCAGCATGCTGAATTTATGGGTGTTACTACTTAGAGCACTAAGCTGCTAACCCAGCTGAAAGTGCTGCTAATCACAAACTAAGAAGTTCCACTTCCCTCCACTCAATTGACACAAAAAGCCGTGGCAGGACCGGGGAAGTGCATCACGAAGGAGGTGAGGTTAATCCATTAAAAATAATATGCAAAAAGACACAAAGAGGCAAATGTCTTTATGATGAAGAAAATTAGCGATGTATTAGATAGATGGTCACTTCTGCCTCTTACCTTAAAAGGGCACGTTTCCCTTATTAAAATATGAGTTCTACCCCTATTAATTTTTCTTTTTACTAACGTCCTGATACAAGTAAATAAGGCATATTTGAAAGAACTCGAAGTACTATTTCGCCAATTTATTTGGAATAAAAGGGCACCCAGGGTTAAATATCCAGTACTTCAACTGGAAATTAATCAGGGGCACAGCTCTGTCCCAGATCCGAACATACTATCAAGCCTCTCTTATAGATATGCTTGATCGCATAATTGACCTCCAGGGATCCTTAAATTGCTTCTTTCTCGAGGTAAGGTTAAAGGAAGCAGGGTCCCAGCTCCCGGTCTTTATAAAAATAGCAAAACTTCCCCAAAAAACTAGGTAAAAGACACTACAAGAATTACACATGCAACTTCAGTCTTTATACTCTATGAACACTATAGCTGCTGGGTATGAATATCTGAAGCTCAGTGAATGTAAAGTTGTGGGGCTACATATCCAGTGCAGTCATTTAAGATTTTGGAATATTCATGGCTTCAGAGAATTGGGTCATTCTTTGGTGGGAGGGAGATGCCTTACCTCGCAGGAACTCCAAGCTAGGTGCAGTCATAGTTGTACGGTATTCTTTTTTGGATATTTGCAGCTAACGCATCTAGTGAAGAAATGTTGTCTTGTTGCTAGTCCAGGTTCATCACAACGGATGTATGATGTTACAACGCATGCTTTTACAACGCATGCTGTTACAACGAAATTTTTACAACGCAAATGCAGTGACAACGCAAGTCTTTACAATGCAAGTCTTTACATCGACTTGCACTAGATGGCGTGCTAACATTAAAAAAGTGTAATTTACTATTCTAACTCCAGTCCACGTAACAGTAGGGAAGGTGTTTGGATAGTAAACTACACTATTTTAATGTTAGCACGCCATCTAGTGCAAGTCGATGTAAAGACTTGCGTTGTAATGGCATGCGTTGTCAATGCATTTGCGTTGTAACAGTTTCGTTGTAATGGCAGTGCGTTGTAAAAGTTGCGTTGTAAAGGTTGTTCCCCATCACAACTAATGGTTGCCCTCTTTAGAATGAAGCTAAGAGGGGTCGGCAATTGGTATAGACTTCTGCGGAATCAAGAGGAAAGTCACTTAATAAAAAACCTTTTGGTTAAAATTTCCGAGGCATCACATTGCTTCTTTTCTGAGGCTGAGTGACAGATGATCCCAATACTCAGCAGCAAGTCTTTAAGGGGTGCCAACTTTAAGCGAATGTCATTCTTGTCACGCTGGATGGCTTACTATACTCCGAAAGCTCTCCATAAAATGTTTCCTGACTTGGAAGACAAATGTTTTGGTGCCAGCAATTGGGAGCAGGAGACTGGCTCCATATTATTTTTTACTTGCCCAATGTTGACCTAGTTTTGGGATACAATATTTGCGGCTCTTACGAATGGTCTGCCGATCCAATTTGAGCCAGAAGCTGTCGTGGCGCTCTTTGGCTTCTCTCAACTGAGTCAAAATGCCTTAAAAGTCAAAAAAGGGGGTCCGATTTTTATTGCAATAGCCTCCTTAGTAGCACGATCCATGATTCTACAGAATCGGAGGACATCTTGAGTACCTACGTACGTACAATGGTACAATAAAATGACTTGCATAAGGAAATTCAAAGAAGCCTATGCAAAATGGGTTGCAGCAATTAGAAAGTTTGTTTGGGTCTGGACATTTTTGGAGGGAGTAAATAGAGACCAGATGTAATCTAGGGTATATCATAGTTGACTCCATTCCGGTTGAAGCAATGTATCGTATTTGTGTTTTTTTAGGTCACGGAGGGTTAGTGTTGAATAGATATTATCATGCTTGAATAATATAGTTTTTTCTTTAATTTTAGAACATGCTTTCTTAAAGCTATTTTCAGCACTTTGCATTTTATTAAATGTTTAAGAAAGGCTAGAAAATATTATCTCAAAGTCATAAATTCATTTTAGTTTTTCACGATGAAGTATATCTATTTTTATATTGTTAATGAACTTTTCATGACATAATAATCTTTCTATGTTTGCTCCTCAATAAAAAATTTGATAAAAGAAAAAAAAAGATTTGACATTGGCTACGGAAGTCAGAAAATCAACCTTTAATCAGTACATTGGATTTAGTCCAACCATTTTGTTGCTTTGTTGGAAATGCTATGGGGCCATAAATAAGAGATGGGATTAAAATGACTGATTATATTGGGTTTATGTCTGGAGAAGGCATTGTTGTAAGGCTGACATATGGCATGTGTCACAGTACTTGCTTCTGTAATCAAAGTGTGTTTTTAAAGTATCTCCCTCCTCTATCCATCAGTGGAGCTGGAATAATTTTCAGAGCTCCCACCCATGTTATATCACTGAAGTCATAGGGATTGTGAAAAATCCAAGCATCACATAAAGAACACGTGTAGCAAATGTGCCTCACCCATTCATCAGAAGAATGGTTAAAATTTAGTATACAGAAAGTGGTGCATTTTGGAGCACAATGTTCTGAAATATATTACTAAAGTATGGTGTAGTAACCTACTACCATTCACAAAAAGCACGCTTTTCATTGAAATTGCCACTAAATTTGCAACATGAATGCAATTTAACTAATAAGACTATAAAGCACACAAACGATAACGTGAAAGATGCACAACCGGTCGTCAATGAGAGTGAATAATTACATTTTTAAATGCTCATCTGAATCTTCTTTTGAGTTTTATTTACCCATTAAACTAGTTCCTGTTAGAGACACAACTCCTCATTTTCAGTGTGCCAACTTGTGAGGTGCATATATTCTAGCTCAACCTTATCAACAATAAATGGTGAATTTTACCTATGGGAACATCAAGAGCCATTCTCTCATTTAGGGTCCTTAGGATTATGGACTCTGAGAGTGTCAACAACCTAAAGCCCTAAGGGTCCCTGTGTGGGTCTGAAGTTGGTGAAATTCCACAGACTTCGTCATCGCAGGCCACGGAGTCTTCGCCATACAGCTAATAAGCCAAATTAAGGCTGAACTCACTGGTCAGGAACAAATAAACATTGATTTGATATGCTATCGGCTCGGGATATAAATAGATGTTTAGTGGCAAGAGGGTTACCTTATTTCCTGCCTTCCTTTATTTTTTAGTTCAAAAACCTGATTGTATTTGCTATGATGCTTGATTACTTTTGGTACTCGGTTATGTAAATTAGTGCTACAGAACCACGGTTCACAAGTGGCTTTAGAAGTCCTGTGTAAAGCATACGTGGAGAACCCACCAAGAAGGGAATAAATAGTATTGGAGTTGCATGTCTTCTCTGCGAACAAAAAGTCAAATTTTAAGACAAAATGGCAAGCAGCTTGGTCGTTAAGAACACATGACAACCATGTCAAATTCCAAGAAAGTAAACTAATGGAAGCTATCAGTGGATCCGTACTGAATGCGGAGTCAGCTTGTGACTCTTAGGTGGCACCTACAACCTGATAATTTAGCATTTGAAGATGGTGTCAGCTCATATCCTCAGACTTGCTGAACCAGCAGACTATTGCACCTGCTAGTTAGTTTAATCCAGGAAATTCGTAGTTTGTCTGCTGTATTGTACTCAAGGAAGGAAGCCCCTTGCACACGGAGAACTGGCAAGGAGGGACAAGTATCTGGGGATCCGCTAAGCCTTATTTCCCAATCCTTGAACACTACACTCAGACCCTAAATCAAATTAGGGACCTCTGGTTGGTTCTAATTCATCTCAGTGCTTCTACTGAATATTTCTTCTCCCCTTTTATGAACACACATGTTTAATGTTGGTTGAGGTAAAATGGCCTAGTACTTCATGAAACTGGAACAACCATACTATATTCCCACAATTGAGAATATCATGGCGGCTCCTTGAGAAATATTCTGGGGTCAAAGTCAGTACGGAGGGCATGAACGAGGTTGCATGCTAAGATTATCGCGGAAACGACATTTGCAAGATATGAGGTATACTAATACTATGTTCATTGATAATATCCATGTTGTAAATTCCTATTATTTTAATGGCTATATCAGCCTATGAGTTAGCAGTAATCAGAAGCAACCAAGACAGTTTATTCTCTCGCGCCACAGGGTTCAGATACAGCGGTACCATCCTCGGTACTCTATCACTGATGTGCATAATACTAGGATTCCCACAAAAACTCTGCACTTCAGGAAGGACGGCTGAAAGGCTGGAGTCTGCAACTGTAGTAAAAGTGTTAGTATCAGTGCTACTGTTATGTGTTTTTTCTCCCTGCTAGGAAGATTATCTCTCTTTTCATTCTGTGCTTGTTGGTCTCCCTAACTAATATGTTAATTACTAATTTTGAACTCTTTCTGTAAAGTGAAAGTTGACACTTTAGGACAGTGACCAGTGGTAAGGACCCAATCACCATTTTGTTTGACGGACATTAAGCTTTTCCTTTTCGCCTTTTAACTCGTTAATGGCTGAGGCTTTTTCACCCCGGTGCTGAGCTCTTTTTTGGATTTTTTGGCGTAGGTCCTGCTTAGGGCTCCATAACTTTTGTTCAACACAAGGAATCTACACGAAGTTTGTGTAATTGTTTTTCAACATCTTAGGGATTTTAAAAGTATTCAGAGTTTGTAGGTTCCCTTCGAGCAGACCTAGAGAAAATATGCAAAATATAGGTACATTTTGGGGTTTGGGAAAAGAAATTGGAAAAAAGTGATCAGCAAAAAAGTGTATTTTTCTCCCAAAAATGGCATCCATGACACGTTTATTGTGCTAAAGTCACAATCTTCCTAACATTCAGGAAAAAGCAGAACTGAATCAAAAAAATATTTTTTGGGGGGCATTTTACAAAGAGGTAGACCATTTTCCCTAATTTGTGTGCTTTCACTTTGTGGTACAAACCAGTGTGAAACCCATGGGTGATCCCGGAAAACAATAGATTTCTGAAAAGTAGATGACATTCTTAATTCAGCAAGGGGTTATTTGTGTGACCCCTCAAGGTTTTTCTAAAGAAACTACCTACTGAAATAAATATTTTTGAAAATGAGTAGGATGAAATGGCCATTTGTTTTTATATATAACCTCTTGTCACAATGGCCGATTTACAAACTCAGTTTACCATTATGCAACCATTGTGGTTGCAGGGATATATAGGATTTGTTGGTTTTCTAAGAACCCAAGGCACCCAGAGTCAACAACTGAGTGGCACCTTACACAGGTTTTCCATCATGTACCAAGTATAGAGCAATTCATATGATGAAAAAGAGTGAAAAATAGGTATCAAATAAGCCTATATATTTCTGAAATGGACACCAGAGTTTAGAAGCAGTGGTTATTTATACAACTCTGAATTTATGGGTACCCGTACTAGCATGTGATTTTGAGAATTTTTCAAAATGCCTTCTTTCTTAGACACTAGCTTACATTTGGGAATGCACAAAGGCAAAGAAATCTGATTGGTGATAACAATTATTCTACCAGTCTGTGTTCCCACATGTCTCCCAATACAAATAGCACTCCACTTGTGTGGGTAGGCTTTTTGCCCGTGACTGGAAAGAGACCAAAAAGGAAACATGGACACACCACATTTTACTGAAAACTGCCCTTTTTTATAATGTGGATAGCTGTGGATTTTGGGCCCTAGCTCAGCCGACACCTATGGAAAAATAGCAAACCTGCACATTTGTGAAAACTAGACACCCAGGGAAATTAAGGGTGAGTTAACATGTGTGGCTCTCATAATGTTTTTTTCCTAGAAGCCCTTGCAAAACTCAAACTTTGACTAAATATGCACATTTTCCTCCCATTTCTGTGAGGAAAACTCCTGGAATCTGTGTAGAGCCACCCATTTCCTACCACACAGCATTCCTGCAAGTCTCTCAATGAAAATGGTACCTCACTTGTGTGGGCTAGTCTAATGCCAACGAGAGGAAGGGATCCAAAACTCAACATGGACTCATTACATTTTTCCATTGAAATCCAACCCTTTTTTGCAGGGTAGGTAGCTGTTGATTTTGGGCCGTAGCTCTCCCTGCATCTAGGGAAAACTAGTAAACCTGTACAGTTTTGGTAACTAGCCCCTGGGGGTGAATCCTGGGTGGGGTGAATTTTGTGGCTCTCAGTAGATTTTCTTATCCAGAAGCCCTTGCAAACCTCAAACTTTGACTAAAAAGAGGCATTCTGGGATCTGTGGGGAGTCACACATTTCCTACCATCCACCATTCCCTCAGTCACCTGAGAAAAATGATTTCTCACTTGTGTGGGTAAGCCTCATTAAGGGCCCAAAATGCAACATGGACACCACATTTTTAGCACTGAAAGCAGACCCTTTATTTTAAATGTGGGTAGCTGTGGGTTTTGGGATCTAAGTTGGAACCTAAGGAAACTAAGCAGATTTGCACATTTGTGAAAACTAGACACTGGGATGAATTGTGTGACCCTCCCCAGGTTGTCTTACCCAGAATCCCTTGCAAACTTCAAACTTTGACAAAAAAACACATTTTCCTTACATTTCTTTGAGCAAAAGTTCGAAATTTGTGGGGAACCACACATATTTTACCACCCAGCATGTAACCAAGTCTCCCAATAAAAAATCGTAGCTTACTGGTCTGGGTAGGCCTAGTGCCTGCAACAGCAAAAGGCCAAAAAAGCAACATGGACAAGTCACATTTTTCCACTAAAAATAGATCCCTTTTTTGCACTTTGGGTAGCGGTGTAATTTTTGGCCCTAGCTCAGTCGACACATAGGCAAACCTAGCAAACATGCACATTTTTAAAATCTAGGCACCCGGGGAATTGCAGTATGTGGTGACTTGCATGGTTCTGACTGGATTCTCTTACCCAGAAGCCCTTGAGAACCTCAAACTTTGTCTTAAAACCCACATTTTTCTCACACTCCTGTGAGGTAAGTTCTGAAATAAGTGAGTAGCCACAAAGTTCCTGCTACTCAGCACCCCCCCCCCCAAGTCTCCAAATAAAAATGATACCTCAGTTGTGTGGTGGACCTAGAGCCTGTGGCAGGAAAAGGCCCAACATGTGGAGACATTACCGTTTGCTGTTAAAAAATGACCAGATTTTGTACTGGGAGGTAGCTGCGGTATTTGAGCACGGGATTGGGGTCACCCAGGAACCTACCAGGTAGCAGACATTTCTGAAAACTAGACACCCGTGGGAGCCCAGGGTTGTTTGCCTTGCAAGGATTCCATGATGTTTCCTTACTCACAATACCCTAGGAGCTTCCAACGTATTCTAAAATCGCACATTTGCCTTGAATTTTTGTGAGGTCAACTTCCAGAATCTTCTGGGAGCCACATACTTCCTACCACACAGCATTCTCCCACTTTTCCCAATAAAAATGCTACCCCACTTGTGTGGCTGGCCCTAGTGCCCGCAACAGGAATAGAACAAACCAGGACTAATTGGAGTCCCCCTGCAAGGTTTAAAAGCTGAAAAGGAAACCCTCTGTTGCGAGCTCCAGAGGGTCCTTTACAGCCCTCTAACACACAATGAGGAGGTAGTGTGGGCGTTGGCCACAGTAAAAGGGTTAAAGTAATCATTGTATCTACAAAAGCTTTTTAGTTTTTTTGTCTTATTTAAATCTGAAACCTTTTTTTCTAGAAAGAGGTTTTGTTAAAGAAAAATAATGTTCTTTAGATCTGCCTAAAAGTGGCAACATACTATGATTATTCAACAGCCTTCTCCTATATAGTCTCTAAATCCATGGTCTCTTCCTTATTTCCCTGTGTTGGACTTGTCTTTCTCTGCAGGGTGACTCCCAAACCTTTTGCTTTCACTCTTCCTATTTTTGTGTAATTTGTTTTTATTGGCTTTAGGACTCTGCACACTTTCCATTTGCTAACCAGTGCTAAGGAGTGGGTGCTCTCTCCTTTAAACATGGTAAAATTGGCTTACACCTGATTGGCATATTTAATTTACTTATAAGTTAATTGTAGAGTGAAATACCATATACTCAGGGCGTGTAAGTTAAATGCTACCAATGGGCCTGCAGTACTTGTTGTGCCACCCACTTACTAGCCCCTTAGAATATGTCTCCCACCTGCCATTGCCAATTCGACTTAGCAATATACCCCTTTGCCAAGCTTGAAACTCCCCTTTTATTGCATATATGTCACCCCTAAGGAAGGCTTTAGGTAGCCTGGAGGGCAGTGTGTATTGCAATTGAAATGTTGAACATGTACTTTTAAGTTTTACATATCCTGGTAGGAAAAAAACATCTAAATTCGTTTTTCACTACTACAAGGACTACCTTGCCCATTCGATAATTTTAGGTCACCTCATTACATTAAATAAGTGCTACCTTTTGGTTGGGAACAGTCTGACTTTTCATGTTTGGGGTCCGAGAAATTCTAATAAAAATACTCTTTAATGGGTAAGTTGGATTTTAAGTTATAATTTTGAAATTGCCACTTTTAGAAAGTTAAAAACACACACTGGGGTGAAGGTTCAACATTCTGTCCATCAATTGTTTTTTTTTGCATTTGTCACCCTGAGTGGGACGGGTATGCCCAGTTAAGGTCCCATGCTCCCCATGCCATCAGAGTCAAGCTAGTCTTGCTGATGAGGGGTGAATCCCCGAAATCGGTCCCAGGATGCTTATTTCTGGTCCAAGGAGGACCTGGCCTGGCAGTTCGGGATGGACTGCTCACATGGGGAACAGGGTCATGGCTGATATGCATATGGCTGGTTTCAAACTGGAATGGCATGTGGAGCAAATAAATAATAGATTTAGGACCAGATCTCTGTACTGGGGTGAATGTTTGATATTGTTCAATATGCTGTCCGTCAATTGTTCGTTTTGCACTTTTAGAATGTTGGCATTTTTCTCCCCTAAATATTTGGTGCCTGCTGCCGGTTGCTGGGTTACATGACTGGGTTTAGCTGACAGTTGGACTTTATTTATTCTTCTGAGACAGCCACACAAGAGAGGGATTAGGTGCGCCTGGATGGGCCATCAGCTAGCAAGATGGGAGGGGGGTGTAGCTGAGCACAGCCCCACTTGTAACTGAATAGGCTGTGCCCCGCCTTCACACAAAGGATTTGTCACCCCTGAATTTTCCATGTAGCTATCTTGAAGCCATGGCAGAAGAGTCAGGAAACTTCAAGCACTTCAAATGAAATTTTCTAGAAACTTCTCCTATTTCAAAGGAGGCACCAGGGATAAAAATGGGACTCTCTGACCCACCCTTCAGTTTAAATTCTAGACCTGTGGTTGGAGTCTTAGAGGATTGCCTGCTTCTGTGGTCTACTGTGTAATTGCCCTGCTGCTTGAGCCCTGCTCCACTCTGTAACCTACAGCTAACAGAGTGACTCCAAGGTCTAGTTGGCTGGCCTCTTGATCAGAGCTTCAGGGACAGAAAAGTCTCCAACCATCTGGAACCTGCACCTAAAACCCAGCCTGAGTGAGTCCTGACCCCCTAAGTGGTTTCCCTCAACTCCTAGTCCCTTGGTGGTGGTGCTTAGTATACCCAGATAGGCAAAAGCCAAAACCTGGTAATTTTTTTGCTATACAATGCTCTGAGAACCAAGAGGAGACCAGGACCAACCTAATCATCCATCCACTCTAAGTGCATCGCAGGTCGGCCTACTTCATGACAGTTCCTGCTACATTCTTCCCTGCAGCAGGAAATCCTGGTCAGCGGTCCTTCAGTAAAGGGACATCCGGACTCTTGGAACTCCTGTCGGCAATAGCCTCCAGCTTCATCCGCTGGAGATTTTAGACTTCCAACAAGATGACTAAATCTGAATGTAGAAATTTTCACTGTGACTTCGTCCAGCAGCTCCCCAAATATGACTCTTCCTCTGCCGAAACTGCTTGCAGCCTTGCCCCACTGAACTTTACCTTAGACCACTTTTCTTCAAATTTCTTCTAAGCTTGAAGGTATGAGCTGACCAACCCATGCTTTATAGCGGTTGCCCAATTTTCCAACTTTGACCTGGTTTCGCATGATGGGTTGCCCACCGTAGGCGCTTGTTTTTTTATCTCAAAGTTTAAAATCCATAAGTTTGGTTCTACTACTTGGATTTTTGTTGTTTTGGTGTCAAATAATGTATAAAAATGTACTTTATTTTTCTAAACTGGTGTGGGATTTGTGTGCTTCATAAATACTTTACACATTGTCTGTAAGTTAAGTTTGACTGCTATTGTGCCAAGCTACCAGAAGGTTAAGCACAGGTTAATTTAGTGACTATAGTGTTTTGCCTTGACATAGATTGTGGCTGTTGCTTGGGTTTGGGTAATAGTCCACTCCACTCAACCAACAACTCAATTTCTCACACCCGGTGTACCTGATGGGTCCTTTTGAATAGGTAGTGAAATAGCAACAGTGAAGGTGGCAGCTGCTGTAGTGGGCTTATAAAACTATGCATTAAATTGTAAACCTCCAACCACAGATGTCAACAGTGCAGTCTTGGAGGAGAGCCTGCCAATAACTAGCGAGCAAGGAAAAAGAGGGGTCACCCTTTTTTCTTCCCTTGAATGGACGATCCGATTTAGTGTACACAGGCTATTAATCAATTGAGGAAAATTTCAACTTGGGTGTCTAATTTGTCGCACTGCCATTATAAGATGAATGTAGTTTCCTCCTGTGACCTGCATGAGGTAGTGCAGGTATAGTTAGCCCTGCTTTGGGAGCAGTAAGGGGCATTCGGTTTACTAAAACCCGAACTATGGAACTCTCTGCCCATCAGTCTGAGACTTAATGATAACCTGTTAAATTTTAGAAAACTTATTTGTTTACATAATTGGTTTGTTCTCCAACAGGGATGGCTAGCACTGGGAAGCCTGTTTCGGGTAGCCATACTCCCAATAAATGCTGGTAATAATATTAATAATAATAAGAGTACAGCCATGAAACTACTTAAATGACTGAATTATGGTCTTTAATGCCCTCGGGGTAACTAAATCCTTACTGTGTATGACCCCCGCCCCCCATGTGTAGAGAGAAGTCACTATAAAAGCGAACTCCTCCCCTAGGTTAAATTCCAAAGGTTTGCTGTGCTCATCTCCCCAAAAGGTGCATGGACTTCTGAGGCTACAACAGATATTTTAGGGGCATAATCTGCTACATAAGAACTATCACTGTCTTGTGGATGTTTGCCAGAAGTAGTAGAAGCAACAGACCCAGGTAGTGTAAAAATGTTGCAGTAGGTACAGTAGCTTTAAGTTGGTCGCAATGCTTTCAACTAGATGATTTAGTGTGTCCCCCTTAGGTTCATGCCTGACATTTTGCAAATTATACAAGAGAGCTTCTTATGAAAAAAACTGTTCCTGCCAGTTTCTTGATCAAACAGTATGACAGTGAGGCATTTTCCGTACTTTGTAAGTGTCTCCATCGCACCACCACCTCTTTGCTCCACGGCTTTCCACTCTTTTGAATTTTTTTCAATTTGTGTCCTCGAATGGGGGTGCTCATTGACAGTGGCAGTGATTCATTTGACTTCCTTCACCGCCTTGCTTTGTGAATAGGTCTGATAGGACAATCTTGCGGGAGGCAGACATTGACCAAGAGTTTCCACACCAGTATTGTGGGCCTCCCAATTTAGGGGGCACACCCAGTTTGACTGCCTGGGAAGACACCCGTCCTAGACCCATAGTGTATACCGCTAGCCAACCCTGTGGACCATAAGGGTTGCAGTCACAGAGCCCAGCGGCATGCTCCCAATGCCCCCTGAAATGAGAGAGGGACAGGTACCCCAGGAACAAACATGAGAAAATGATGCACGTTATTAATAGGCCATAACGTTAGATTTGCAGTGTTCAAAATTAAAGAAGAGATATTAGACTGCTTCTACTCCAACCCTGTCAAACAAACCTATGCCCATCAGAAGACCAAAAGTAGGAAATAAAGTAGGCATATACAATGGGCATTTTAAAAGCAACACACGCCACTCCAAACATCTAAGAAATGGGCTGGGAGGGGGAGCAAACTAGTTGTTTCTGAGCCAGGCTTCCCCGCAGCGGGGCCGGGTCAGAAGGGTGAACAGTTGACGATGCGTTTCTCATCCCCAGCTCCGACCTAAGCTTTAGGAGCCACGGCACCATCTGCGTTACTTCTGACTGCCCCGTCATTTTCCAGCTCGTCCGAAGCCTGCAGAAGTAACCCTCCCCTCCCTTCGCCGAAAGAGAGAGTTTCTGTCCCCTGGCCCGGCCTAAATGTGCTTCTACACATCTGGGGAGCATGCATTCCATCTACCCATAATTTTCCTACGCCACGCTTAGCTACATCTATAGTCATTTGTCGAATTTATAAAATGTCTGTGATGGAAAGCAGTACAAAAGCATTTTTCGTAAAATCTAGCGAATTGAATAGCCGCCCTGTATCAGATAATGCATCAGTTAAGATGTTCTAACGTTAGGGACTGGAAGATGGGCGCCATTTTATATTATAGTGCTTCATTCATACAAGTAAAGTACACATTACAAATTCATTGTAATGCTAATGATTTAACTTGTCAAAATAGCTGTGCGCGTCATTTAGCAATGGCTTTATTTTTACCTTATTCATTTAAAAATGAACCAGTAAAGGGGGGCGGGGGAGGCCGAAAGGGAAGGTCTCATCTTCCCAAATAAATCGTTTACTGAAAGGAATATATTTGCTTTAACAGCTTGTTTAGGCCCTGGGGCCAAGCTAGCCCTTGCGGACAGACCCCTACGTGCAGTCATTTTTTCGCACTTTCCATCAGTAACAGAAACCGCTGATTGAAGGTTGTTATTACAGCTGGGGTTGTCATCAGCGCCCTGGGCAGCGGCTCATTTTTGTGAAGTGCTCTGGGAGAACACGAATGAATCATGGAGGCAGATCAGAATGACACAACTTCAAAACAGGATTACATGGGACTTTTCATGATAAACCCACAAAAGGCAAATAAATGTGCAGTTTATGGTTCTACCAAGATGGCAGAAATATGTAGTCTCATTTCTAGAACTGCCCAATGCAATGTCAACTCCCTGAAATAAAAGAAGGGCTCATTTGGTTTCTGTGCTCTGGTGGTACATCTGCTTTACATTTCTCGCAGGCTCTAATGGCCAGCCATCTCTTTTGTGTTTAAGGTGAGCAACTGAATTCAGAGCAGAAAAAGAAGAGGAAGCAGCGGCGGAACAGGACCACCTTCAACAGCAGCCAACTGCAGGCACTGGAGCGGGTCTTCGAGAGGACACACTACCCAGACGCCTTTGTGAGAGAGGACCTTGCGAGAAGAGTCAATCTCACCGAAGCTAGGGTTCAGGTATTGTTTAACATTGCTTAAGGGTTTTGCTAAAGTATACGTTTATAATGTTATATTGTATAGTATATGAAGTTCTCTTATGTTTAAATGACTTTTTCTCAATTAACTTAAACTTAAAAAAAAAAAACATTGCTTAAGGGACTAGCCCATCACTAATGATTCTCTAGCGTGTATCTTTTCAAACCAAAGAGTGGCTTATGAAATTGGAATTACCTACACCTAGGATGTCCAACCTTAGCGCAAGAGGGGCAGATCAAGGCCTGATACCCATGGTACCCATATGAAATACAAGTGTACACCGTCAGTCCGACTCAAAATAATTTATAACTCTGAATGTCCGGATTTACTACCTCGCAAGGGTGCACAGTTACTTAATATTGACATTCAAAAAAGTTCCCAGGACTCCTGTGAGGAACTCGTGACTGCTGCAGGTTTGCAGGAGTACTCTTGTGAAAGTTTTGTGAATTCTGACCATGCACAGTACTTTCACATCCATGTCGCACAAAGATATCGAAAATGCTCTTGTATGTTGGCTGACTCAGCAGCTGTACCAATCTCGATTTTAAACGTATTGAAATATATTGCTATAATCTGATTTGAAAAATAACGACATTGATTATTGGAAGATAAAATCTCTTGTTTTGAACATTAAATTATTATGGGTTAGATGTTTATGAAATGGTCCTGGCACAATTTCATGGGCGTGCCCTTATGTTGGCTTGAAACACCACGGGTTGTTTTTACCCATGATTAACACCTTTGGCCAAGCAGTTTTGAGGAGCACGAAGGGCCTGATTCATCAAGCGATTACGTTGCCTTTGCGTCACGCAGGGTGTTGCAAGGGCAATACAATCCCTAAATAAGATTTAGCAAACAACGCGAGGCCACCTTGTGTGGCCCTGCAGTGCTTGGTAACTCTGGAGGAATGCAAGTGGCGCCTTGCGTTATTCTGCCCTGGGAAGGCTTCAGTGGGAGGGGCGTGGGTGTTCCAATGCACCCGCCCATGGATTTTGGAATTTTCCCAACACTGGTAATTCTAAGAATGTATCAAAATGCGCAAGGAGGAGAAATATCTTTATTTTTACTTGTTATTTTCTCTTTGTAAGTGTGGTACATTCTGCAGCACACTCGGAAAGAGGAAAAGTCTCATCGGATTGTTTTGTCACTTCCTGCTCAAAAACAATCCTGTATGTAAAGCAGGCACCCTTGCATGGTGGCACAAGGGTGCCTGCATGCGTGCTAGCCGGTGTATGTCTTTAACACAAACGTGTTTACAATGCATCCCTTTACCAAGCATTGCCTTTATAACGGAAGTCTTTATCATACATATGCCTTTCCTACGCATGTCTTTACAACACAATGTAAGTATACATAAGGTCAGTGAAAACCTGATAACCCCCAAACACCCCACTTTTTTATAATTACCTTTACCATCCCATGCTCCTGCCCATCCCTAAACCTTAAAAACACCTTTACCACCATATATCCTTGCCCAGCCCTATACCCTAAAAACACCCTTTCCACCCAATACCTCTACCGACCTCTAAACCCTACAAACACCTTAACCACCCAATACCCCCACTGACCCCAAAACCCTAAAATCACCTTACTACCCTATACCCCTACCCACCCTAAACCCTAAAAATACTGTTACCATCAATACCATTACCCACGCCAAAAAGCCAAAAAACACCATTACCAACCTATACCCCACCCACCCCTAAATCTCCAAAACACCACAGTTATCACACAATACCCTCAACCCCCAAACTTAAAATCACCCTTACCACCCAATACCCCTACCCACCCCTAAACCCTAAAAAACCCTTACCACCAATATCCTTACCACCCCTAAACCCTAAAATCAATGTTACCAAACAATGCCCTTACCCATCACAAAGCCTAACAACACCTTCACCACCCAATACCACAAAACCCTAAAAACACCTTACCACCCTATACCCCTATCCACCCTAAACCCTAAAAATACTGTTACCACCAATACCCTTACCCATGTCAAAAAGCCAAAAAACACCATTACCACCCTATACCCCACCTACCCCTAAACCACCAAAACACTATAATTATCACCCAATACACTCACCCACCCCAAATCTTAAAAGCACCCTTACGACCCTATACCCCTACCCACCCCAAATCTTAAAAGCACCCTTACAACCCTATACCCCTAAACCCTAAGAACCCTTACAACCCAATACCCTTACCCACCCTTAAACACTAAAAACACCCTTACCACCAAATGCCCTTCCCCATCACAAAGCCTAAAAACACTTTTACCACCCAGTACCCCAAAACCCTAAAAGCACCTTACCACCATATACCCCTACCCACCCTAAACCCTAAAAATACTGTTACCACAATATCCTTACCCATTCCAAAAAGCTACAAAAAACACCATTACCACCCTATACCCCACCTACCCCTAACCCCCAAAACACTATAATTATCACCCAATACCCTCACCAACCCCAAATCCTAAAAGCACCCCTACCACCCAATACCCTTACCCACCCCTAAACCCTAAAAACACCCTTACCACCCAATGCTCTTACCCATCTCAAAGCCTAAAGACACCTTTCCCACCCAATACTCCTACCCACCCCTTAACCCATATATACATATATATATAATTCACTTTAAAAAAAACACAAAACCACTCACACACCCACTCGCACCCCATAGAACCTCTTGTATGTCCACTGACACACACAATCACTCACATACCCATTCAGAGACCTATACCACTACTCATATACCCACTCCCTCCTCCATAGAGGCACTCACATAGCACTCACTCACTCACACACACACTTTCTCACTCACTCACATGTACAGCCACTCACACAACCATTCACTCACCCAACAGCCACTCATTCAACCGGTCACTTACCCGTACAACCACTCACATAGCCACACTCTTACCCATACAATTACTGACATATCCATTTATTTACCTACAAAACAAAAGCAGGGAACTCTGGGTAGTTCCCAAGTTTAGAGCAAATTTAGAGTGTCACTGGTGTTGTAGAGTGCTCCATATAGGAGCTGCTCTCCACCTAAACTTGGGAACTACCCTGCGTTCTCTGCTTCTTTTTTTCATAATGTTTGCACTAGTCTATGCCTGAAAGGGTATTGTTTTGACTTATACTGGGTGCTCCCTGGCGTCTGGACAAAGCTAAACCTCTCTGTAAAGCTATAATGATAGTGAAACACATGTAAGGGGCTGCTTTTATTTAATTCAGGTTGGCTTGGATGGTATTTTACCAGTCCAAAGCTATAATACTGTGCCCTTCATATTTACAAAAGGGAGGGGGCCTCCCTTGCCTAGCTATTGTAGGCCTCAAGGAGCCCACCCCTGGGGCCATATTCCCTAAATGGAGATGGACACAGCACCCCTCCTGTTTTATTTAACTTCTGGTCCCGGGGATAGGGTTCCTGGAGCCTAATTAGGCTCAGGGAGAGAGGATTCGCACCCCCACTCCCTTTACAAGTTACTTGGCCTCAAGGATGGGGTGGCCAGTGTCTGAAAAGGCTCAGGGAGGAGAGCTGCCTGGCCTCCTCCTCTTTTCAATTAAATACAGCCCTTATGGATTGGGGTCCTGGGGCCTAATAAGGCTTGGGGAGGGGCACATTATAGACCCCAGGGAGCCCATCCCAGACCAAAGTTTACCCAAAAAGGGGAGCGTCACATGGCCATTCTCCCCAAATCATTATAGGCCAAATGCTGACCATAGGGCTACATTTAACAAGGAGAGGGTGTTGCTTGGCCCTTCTCCCCAAGCCATTGTAAGCCCTGAGGAGCCCACCCCCGGGGCTGAAATCCTTTTAAAAAGGGGAGGAGGCAGTGCATCCCCTCTCCCCAAGCCATTATGAGCCCCGGGGAGCCCACCCATAGGACTGCATTCCGTAAGGTAAGATGGTCCGTGCACCCCCTTCCCACACTATTATAGGTCCAGGGAACCCACCCCCAGGGAAACATTCAATAAGGAGATATGGGTGTGCAGCCCCCTCCCCGGGACAATTATAGGCCCCGGAAAGCCCATCTCCCGGGCCGCAATTCAGAAAAAATAAAGGAAGTGGGTCTTGCCGGACCCCATGACCCATTATAGGCCCCAGAGAGCCCACCTCTGGGTGCGAAATTTACCATAAAGGGGAAAGGGACCTTGCGTCCTCCTCCCCAAGCCTTGAAAAGGCCCTGGGGACCCCAGACCGATTACCTTTCGAAATAAAGAGGGGTCTGCTGGGCCCCCCTCCCTGAGCCTTATTTGTCCCGGCTGTCCCAGCACCTGGGGATGGCTCACATGCTTTGTCCTTGGGAAGCCACCCCAGGACACAGCAGTTCACATGCCCACATCAGCGCAGGCAGGGAAACTTGTGTTTGCTCCCACTTGGTGGGAGCATTTTCAAAATTCCCGCCAATCCAGGGCAAACACTGAGTCTGCTCCCAGTGAGTGGGAGCTTTGAAAATACTCCAGTCAGCTGGGAGCAGACATGTATTCTATTTATGCCCTGCCCGAGTTCGGAGTGTCGTGCAGTGTGGGGTACGCCTGTATTCCCTGAGGAAATCGTGGAGGTGTTGTTCAGGGTCCGCTTCTTACACACTGGCAATGCATAACATTTTATTCAATGTCCTCATAAACCGTTCCACATCTCCGTTGGCTTGGGGCCACTGGGGTTGATCCTCCGGTGATGGATCCCACGCTGACTGAGGAATGTTGCGAATTCAGCCCCCTGGAACGGTGGGCCATCGTCGCTCCGGATCTCAGTAGAGAAACCAAAGGTGGCAAATATTTTCTCCAGGATGGATGCCACATGAGCGAACCCGGTCGACGGAACCGGTTCCACTATGGTGTACTTGGAGAATGCATCTACCAGGACGAGCGTGTTCTTCCCTCAGGGGGAAACGTTCAAAGTCTATGCTCACTTTCGACCATAAAGACGGTGCAGGCCACTTCTGTGATTACAGGGGCCGGACGCTCGGGCGTGCTTGTCATCTGCAGTAGGTCCTCAATCATTGTCTCGCATTCTGGAAACCAGACCTTTTCTCTCATTCTCACCTTCATTTTGATAACTCCTTGGTGACCCTGATGGGCCAGTTGGGTTGCTTGTTGTCTCAGAGCTTGAGGTATTACCAGCCTCGGGCCTCGCAGGAGTACTCCATCTGACGTGGCGCTTAGCTCGCTCCTCACCCTCCATATCTTCGTTAGTTCTTCACGTTCCTCTGTCGCCCAGGTGTTGGCCTGCTGAAGGTACATTTTCCAGAACCCTTCCGGCTGGAGAGTCCGGGTGCATATGGGGTCTTGTTTGGTGGCTTTCTTGATGTCTTGGAGCGTCATCGCCTGTGGACATGCAGCGACAGAGATCATTCTGGTGTATTGTTCTGACCCCTCAGTATCATCGGCCTCTTCTCTGGGGAATGGGTGTCGGGATAGGAAATCAGCTGGGTCCTTTGCCCCGCATCGGTAGACTACATCCATCTGGTAGGGCTGGAGTTGAATGGCCCATCATTCGATCCGGGGAGGTGGGTGAGGGTCCGACCCTTGGAAGAGAGGAAACAGCGGTTGCTGGTCAGTCACCACAGTAAAGGGCTGGCCTGCCAGGTACAGGTGGAAATGGTTGCAGGTCTATTTAGTAGTGAGCGGTTCCCGCTTGATTTGAGCATACCTTGCTTCAGTGGGGGTCAGAGACTTGCTGGTGAATGATAGAGCCACCCACTGTCCTGGATCCTGCTCTTGGGCGAGCACAGCTCCTAGCCCCACTGGACTGGCATCCACCAGTAGTTCTGGGTGCTTCTCCAGATCGAAATAGGAGAGCGTGGCTTCTCCCAACAGTGCATCCTTGATGATTCTGAAACACCTCCTCTTCCCGCGATCCCCAGGCCCACTTGGCATCCGCTTTCGTGAGAAGCCTCAGCGGCTCAGCGTGGGTTGCAAGGTCCGGGATGAACCTCCCACAGTAGGTGGCCATGCCAAGAAAAATCCTTACTTAGGTGGGTGTGGTGGGAGCTTCGGCATTTCGGATGGCCTGCGACTTCCGAGAATCCACCGGGATGCCATCGGACTTTTCGGCAATGACCATCGGGGACACCCACTTGGTCGGTCCCAAGACCTTCTCAATTACTCCTTGCCATTCAAGCTTTTCAAGTTCTTTTTCCACCAGGGGCCTCAGGAGGAAGGGGACTCACCAATGTCGTAGTGCCACAGGGGTGATGGTCTTCTCGATGTGCAGTTTGATGGTGGCACACTTGATGTGCCCCAGCCCTTAGAAGAGCTTCCGGAACGGGTCCAGTATCTCGTCCACTTGATGCGCTTGGACGCTCTTGGCGAATGATACCAAGCCGAGGTCCTCCGCAGTGTGGCTGCTTATTAGGGTGTCGGCTTCATATGGATGACAGGGGGAACAACCTTTACAACGCAACTTTTACAACGCACTACCTTTACAACGCATTTTTTACAACGCATAATCCATTACAACGCATGACATTACAACACATGACACTACAACGCATTTTTAAAAACTACCTTTACAACGCATTCCATTACAACGCATACTACCATTACAACGCATACCATTACAACGCATAATATTACACTACACTATCCAACACTTACCCTACTGTTGCACCCCCTGGAGTTAGAATAGTAATTTGTACCCCTATACTATCCAACACTTACCCTACTGTTGCACCCCCTGGAGTTAGAATAGTAATTTTTACCCCTATACTATCCAACACTTACCCTACTGTTGCACCCCCTGGAGTTAGAATAGTAATTTTTACCCCTATACTATCCAACACTTACCCTACTGTTGCACCCCCTGGAGTTAGAATAGTAATTTTTACCCCTATACTATCCAACACTTACCCTACTGTTGCACCCCCTGGAGTTAGAATAGTAATTTTAACCCCTATACTATCCAACACTTACCCCACTGTTGCACCCCCTGGAGTTAGAATAGTAATTTTTACCCCTATACTATCCAACACTTACCCTACTGTTGCACCCCCTGGAGTTAGAATAGTAATTTTTACCCCTATACTATCCAACACTTACCCTACTGTTGCACCCCCTGGAGTTAGAAAAGTAACTTTTACCCCTATACTATCTAATACTTACCTTAAATGCAATTTAATATTATGCGTTGTAATGGTATGCATTGTAAAGGTAGTATGCGTTGTAATGGAAATGCGTTGTAAAGGTAGTTTTTAAAAATGCGTTGTAGTGTCATGCGTTGTAATGTCATGCGTTGTAATGGATTATGCGTTGTAAAAAATGCGTTGTAAGTGCATGCGTTGTAAAAGTGTGCGTTGTAACGACATACATCCGGATGACAGTCATGACCTCCTGGTCTTCTGATCTAACTGGACGGATAACTTTCCTTTTAGCGGCAGTGGGGACTGGCTCCCATAGGCGAATATCTTGGTCCGGGACGGGGTGATCGGTGGTCGAGGTTGAAGGCGACGGTACTGTTGGAGGCCCATCACGTTCACTGAAGCCCCTGTGTCGATGATTGCTCTCACCTCCGATCCTGCAATCCTGACTACACACTGGGGTTGCGGCCTTCTGCAGCGCTTGAGTTCTCGTGCGAACGAGATTAGGTACGTTTCTACCTCATCTTCCTCCGTGGATGAGTCTTCTGGCCCTTGGTATCGTCGGCTGGCTCCTTGGGGCTCTTCCTGCTGCGCGCAGTCTGTGATAGACAGCTGTCGCACTGCTCGTGAAGATGGCCTTCTATCTCGGGTGCCTCGGCCTTGGTTTCATCTCCTGTAAACTGCTGCGAAATGGTTGGGAATTCTGCAATCTGCGCAGGGCAGTCCTTTGCCGCATGTGGCACATGCACACAGTATCCACACCGTGTCCTGGATGTTTCTGGCCTTGTCTTCTTGGGTGCGTCACTCCATGTCTTCGACCATATGGCGTCAGCATGCTCTGTTTTGATGGTCTCTGATTTTTCCTGGGTCTTCGTGAGGGCCTGGTCCATCTTGCTTGCCCTCGCAGTGGACAGGTCGTGGGTCCACGGTAATATGAGTATGTCTTCTAGGGCGATTTGTGGCTGGCGCAAGAAGAGGCCTCTCACTGTCTTGTCTCGGCACCCTTGAATGATCTTGGCCATTATTTCCTTCTGCTTGTCATCTGCCATGCATGTGCTGACCAGCTCGCGCAGGCAGGCTTAGAATGCATCGATCGACTCCCCTTCTCGTTGACATGCTTGACGCAACTTGAATCCTTCAAAATAGGGGTTAAGTTGGGGGTCGAAATGAGCATCTAAGGCTGCTACCACAGCTTTGTAATCCTTGGTGATACCGTGTTTGGCAGGTGTTTGAACAACTTGAATATCTCATCTCCTGCATTGTGAAGGAGTAGCGACCTTTTCACCTCCCTGTCAGTCTCCCTTGTGGCTACAAAGTAGTTGTTTAGTCGTTCTATCCAGATCGTCCACCTCGGAGATGCTGTTGCCTGGTCCTCCAGCTCACTAAAGGGTGGTAGTACCCCGGTGAGAGTGTGTTGCACTGGGGCTCTTTGCTGGGTCTGTGCCTGGTTTTTCATCACCCAGGCTGCTGGTGTGCGGTAACCTTCCCTGGGGCAGCTGCACCACTGGCCACTTCAGCTGTGCAGACTTCCTCTCAGTAGTCTCTGCGTGTTGTCCTTGCCTTCGTTATTCTCCAGCTGCACCACCGGCCACTTCCACTGTGCGGACTTCCTCTCGGTAGTCTCTGCGTGTTGTCCTTGCCTTCCTTATTCTTCCTTTTCCCCTCTTCTTGTTTGTACCTCTCTGTGTCTTTCTCCACTTCTTTTTGTGTTTTATTTTTCCATCTGTTTTTCCCTTCCCCTTACAGATTCTCCTTGCATCTCTCTTCACTCCTTGTTTTCGTTTTTTTTTTTCTCCTCCTCCTTTCCCCTCCAGTACCCTGTAGACACAGTGCACCCTCCTGGCTGCACAGATTCACCTCCAGCCGGTGCCCTGCATACACCTCCGCTCCTCCTATGATGCGCTCGCTTAGAACATGAGCACGTGGCCTTCCTTGCACTACACAGGGGTGCCCTCCTGCTTGGCTGCTTCCCCCCCCCCCGATGGCAGAAATGTCCGGCAGGTGGCGCGGCAGCACTTTCAAGCAGGGCCAAATTCCTGGTGAGGCGGAGAGTGCAGGGGTGTTGCAGGGCGTCACCGCGGGGCAGCCAGGAGGCTGGGAGCACTTTCTTGGGGATAGCACTCACCCCTGACGGCTGATGCGTACACCGCTCCTCCGTCACTGCAGGTGCTGCAGCAGACCTTCTGACGACAAGCGCGGCAGCTGTTGAAATCACCGGCCGCGGTACAGAGGCAAATCAATGGCGCAGAGCGTGGATCTCGGCTCCCTTCATCGCCAGTGTTGTGTCCCACAGTCGGCACTGTGGGGGCTTGGGCAGGTAGGCCTCAATGACGGGGATATATATTATGGGGAATATGAATTAACGCAGGCACACACAGTTGGTTAGTCTCGGGAGATGAACCATATGCGGCTCCTCCCCTTCTATTTAACCATGCAGGCCACGCCTGGCCTGCGGATGAAGTGCACACAATATCCGGCCTGCTGGCTGGAGCACGGACCGCTGACCCACTACAGTAGGCAACACTTGTCAAGCAGCTTACCCAGAGCCTCTGAGCCCCGCAGGTCCTGGAGAACTTGCCTGACATGGCTCATTAGGGTGATGGGTTTGTGCAATTGATGCCTACTCGACATACATGTCAGCAGATCCGATTCAGACAGGAGACTCCCAGTTTTTTAAACCAAAAATTGCTTTTTTAAAATTTGTTTGCCGCCTAAAATTGATTCTGCTTCCATAGAAGTCAGTGGGTAAAACACATTCCCCTATTTCTTTTTTAAATCTCCCATTTTCCTGTTCTAAACTGGTGGCATACATGGTGTATGTTTGTCATTTTAACTTGTTTGGCAATCAATGCAATTTGTGTCATTTACATTGTCAGTAATTTCATGCTTTCACTCTCATTCCTAGTAGAGTGTTAAATACAAGCCCTAACATCATGTAAGAATAGCCCGGAAGGTAAAGATTGTGTTCTGCTTATAGAGAGTTCATTGTATTTATTATTTGATAGCTACGATGTTTATTGCGAAGTATTTGAATGTTTTTACTTAAACCTATCAACCTACAGCAGTGTGGAAAACACCTTAAACTGCGTAACCAAGCTGAGTCCGAAAACCATGGGATTTCCTGAAATTTCTTTAGCATAGGTATGACAAATCCGCCACCCTTACTTTATTAGCATGATATTGATCTTCTATTTACTGATGCTAACTAATACATCACGCTGGACTGCTGAACTCCCAGTACATGAGACGCATGGAGAAGATAAGGTTGGCACGGTGTTGAGGCATGGCTGCGCGCATGGAGGCAGGTGAGTAAGGGAGAAACAGAGAGGGAGTTGGATGAAAAATAAATGAGAACCAGGAAGAGAGGAATGGAGTTGAGACACTCATACGGGAAACTAACATGCAAACCGGATTGTAAAGTGCAGAAAAGAGCCATTAAATAATGGATGGATGGGTGGACGGAGACATCAATATGTGAGGAAAATACAGTTATGGGTGTATATGTGTGTAGGCGAAGGAAACTCTACATTGTTCTTATGACTAAACTTTGTCCTTCATCAAATCCATTTCGGATTCCAAAGCATGAATATTGTTTCCCAACAGACTTTAAATAGCAATATAAATCCTCATCAACTACTTTTGCATGTGTTGATCTTCCCTCGGCCTCTTGCAAAAACATGGCCTCTATTTCCAGGCGGCCAGGGATATGTTAGCTCAAACACATGACGCAGGACAGTATTTTATAGTACTCAATCTATTATTTCCGTGTGCACACTACCATTGGGGAATGTATCCGGACACACAGCCGTTTGAGTCTGTCTTCAGTCTCCTCCACCTTTCGGCACCCTCACATCTCGCAGACTGCATCTTCCAGTGCCTCTCCCGAACAATACGTCAACACCTCGCTTCATGCTCCTTAATACAAACACACTGTGGGGTCCACCTCACTCGTGTGGGGCTCTTGAACAGTTTTAAGGTCTCGCCTACGCAGCGCGCATGCGCTGCATAGGCAAAAAGACCTTTCGCAATCGCTTTGGCTTTTCAGTCAAAAACGTGCACACATTCCATTGCCTTCAATGGCAACGCGTGCATGTGTGGCGATTCACTTGCCGGAGCGCGCAGCGCCATATGGTAGCAATTATCGCTCCTGGCGCTGCTCGCTCTCGCAAGTGAAACGCTTTCACTTTTGGGAATCGCGCAGGACCCCCTCCTCTCTTCCCCCTCCCCCTGCTGCCATGCGCGATTGTGCTTGTTCTGATTTGATATTGCATGAATTCAACCTGGCCGTGATCGCATGTGCTTGAAACGCACGTTTGAATTAATCTGCATTGACTTTTCCAGAAGACAACTTTGTGGTGGCTCGAAATCTTGCGATAAGCGAAGGCTTTTGTTGTCGGAAGCCAGTGTCTAGTAGTGTAATTGAAACCGATGCAGGACGAAGGCGGCTGAGAGGGTGCACTCTAAATAAGAGCTCGAGGACAAAGGAGAGGGCAGCTAGGCTGGAGCAAGGGGCATTGAAATTAAACAACAGTGTACTCAATATTCAGTCAACCACGATGGGAGTTTTTGTTATGTAAACAAATCAAGAGTCCACCTTGATGATAACAGGAGCAGTATGTACGCCACAATTACTCGAGGCAATAGTAGCAGTCACCTGGCACTGATCAGATCTCGAGTCCCTCTTGATACTAAATGCAGAGCGATGTAAACACACGTGGTGCTTTCTATCAACAGTGAAATATGAAAGGAGAGAAATAAACTAGTGCACACAAAGGAATCGTGGTGTGTCCCAGGGCCGGCTTGCCTCCAGTGATCAGTTTATGGTGATGACAAATTACCATAAACAACTTTGTGACAAGCATGAATCTTTTATTTGACTTCCCCAAATAAATTATAAATAATAATAATGCGTTGTGCCAAGCAGAATTACTCTGCTGTGTTCCCATCATTACTGGTCGCTCTGCATTAATGTGTTTATCCTCAAAAGCTTGTATTTTGTTGGGGGTGGGCGGGTGGTATTCGTGTCCTTGGACAGCAGTACCAGTGCCTGCCAGCAACCGTAGCTTCGTGGCTGAGTGTGCACATTATGGCTGCTGATTGCGATCTGACAGGGTTTCCACTGTTCATACTGTGCTATTTTTATTCGCATCTGTTTTGAAATATATGCTTTGCTGCATGCCGTGTGTAATCCCATGTCTTTTGCCTGGTGGTGCGCCAATACTTTCCGTGCACGCAGTAACGTGCCCAGACATGTGTGGAAAGTGCCCTACTGAGTTCCACCCCAGGTCCTGTAAACTGCCGGGTTTTCTGCGGGTTTGGGGAAATTGGGGTGTATCAAAGCCATGTGTCACCTGCATCAGCTGGCTTCAGTTGCTGCTGCCCTACAATTGAGGCGTTTGATTTTGTCTCTTGAACTCATCTGAACGAACGTGTGTTGTCCAGAGCTTTCCCTTTGTGCGTATGTTTGTCTGTGTGTTTTACTAGACGTCTTTACAAATACTAGAGGCAATTTGCAGGTAGTTGTGTATTTCTGCGAGGAGCTGCGATTTCCGCCGGATGTTTGAATGGCCTACAGCAAAGTGGAGCGATGGGGGTAGGTGGCTGCACCCTGCTGGAAGTATGTGTGGGTCCCGGGGCTACGTCTTGTCAAGCACTAATTCAGTCAGATTACCATTTGGGAGGGAAGTGTGGGGGGGGAGCAGACCACAACCAGCTTTTGTGTGTAAAAGGCCGCTTTATTGAAACAGGTGCACATAACAGTTATAAAAACCTCGGCCAACGCCTTACAAAACTAAACCTCACTAATCAAACCACTTACCTAACCCCGTCCCCCCGCCCCTAAAATTTTCTTGAACCCTCCCCCACCCGTACATTACCACATTACCAAATTACAAACAATACAAATCAATGCATCAACGTATAAACCTATAAATCCAAATCATCTGTTACCCAACCTCCCCTGCCTGTCCCTTTACAACTGTCGATCACCCAACCTGTGCAACCACCCCAACAATTAACCTACCTACCCTTTCGCTGTCGATGACACAACTATGAAAATGAACAACAAAACTCTGCCAACCCTGGCAAACTTCCAATAACGCCCGCACCGCACCTGTTCCAAGCGACATAACATAAACACAACCCTGCTCACCTGTTCCAACAACGCCACCAAAAACTATAACAATAAAAACATAAACAAACCCCTAAATTAAAAATATTCAGGGAGGGAGGGCAAAAAATAATCTAGCTAAAGCTCCCAGCCACCAGGTCACCAAACCTAAAATGGTGGCTGGGAGCCGGAGCCCAAAGCATTTATGCTTGGGCTTCATTTGGGCTACAAATAAACAAGCCCAAAACCCAAAATGGCCGGCATGAAGCCTGCAAGCCCCCCCTCACCCCACCCCTCCCAAACTGCCGGGGTGGGACCTCCCTGCGGTCGGCTCCCCCCCCAAGCCCCCCTTGGGAGGGAGGGGTGGGGGGAGCAGACCACAACCCGTTTTTGTGTGTAAAAGGCCGCTTTATTGAAACAGGTGCACATAACAGTTATAAAAACCTCGGCCAACGCCTTAGAAAACTAAACCTCACTAATCAAACCGCTTACCTAACCCCGTCCCCCCGCCCCCGCCTCTAAAATTTTCTTGAACCCGCCCCCACCTGTACATTACCACATTACCAAATTACAAACAATACAAATCAATGCATCCATGTATAAACCTATAAATCCAAACCATCTGTTACACAACCTCCCTGCCTGTCCCTTTACAACTGTTGATCACCCAACCTGTGCAACCACCCCAACAATTAACCTACCTACCCTTTCCCTGTCGATGACCCAACTTCGAAAATGATTAACAGAACTCTGCCAACCCTGGCAAACTTCCAATAACCCCCGCCACCCAGAAAGCAGGGGGAGGGGAGAAGACCCCCCTTTCTGCCCCCCCCCCCCCCCCCCCCACAGTCTGTCAGAAATTTTTTAGACCTCCACGGAATGCTCCTGTACATTCAAACACCTAGACAACACCTCTTTAATCTCCAGCAAATAAAGGGCCATACCAGTTCTGGATAAGTGGTCCCCATCATCCCTGAAAAACTCTACTGCCTCAAAGCGAATGTCTTTGTGTGTCACTCTCCCAAAACCTAAACTCCTACAAAATCTGGAAATCTCTAGATTCACCTTCTTACACGCCCTGTCAATAGCCCTAGGGTTCAGGGCGCCCCTCCAAATTCTGCGCGGCACCAGCTCCGGCCACAAAATATGGCAACCGGACCACTGCTATTTCAATAGCGACAAGTCCCTCTTCATTGCCCTCAACAAAACTACTTCCTTAACCCCACAAAGATCGTTCTCGCCCAAATGAATTAACAAAACATCCGGGCATTGGCCCCCAACTATCCACTTATTCAGAGAGGGTATTAATTCCGTCCAAAGCATCCCCCCCTTTCCTTTCCACACAATTTTAAACAAACGTTCATTGAAACCCAACATTGCCCCAAAATAACAACGGCACGCCTGGACCTGCGCCCATTTGATGAACGAATGCCCAACTATCCAGATGGTCAATTCCGTCGAGCGGGGACCAGCTACCGAACCTGTAACGAGAAAGATAATATGAGCCTCATGACAAGGAGGATGACGCATGCGCCTCCTCCGCATTCCTTCTCACATAACGTTGGAAACAGTTTGATGACCAGCGCCCTAGCCGCATTATATCCCCCCTAGACCAGCCCCGGTTGTATGCTTCCGTTGCCGCCCCGATCCTGAAATAATGAGTCCCATACCGTGCCCTGTCCAACCCAATACTCTGCAAACCTTGCACAACACCATGCACAACTGATACTCCGATACCCGGGCCCCATTGACGTGTCGGAAGACCAACTCGCCCACCAATGCAGCGGGCAGGTAGAGACAAAGGGAAGCAGCCTCTAGCCAAACTCCTTTCCCTAGGCTTCTCTGATCTGTTTTTGAGCTGGCCAGCCATATATGAATCCCCCTCTCTGAGAAAAATACCTCATGCCAACGGACGCCCTTTTTCAGCTTGGTACCTAAGAGCTCAGAGACTCTAAAAGCCCCAAAAAACATCCACACCATAAGGGTAGAAAACAAACAATGCTCAAATACATCCCTACAAACGACCGGTAACACTTCCACAAACGCGCCAACGTCTGCCATGACAGGGGGCTACGAGAAAAACTCTCCCCTCCCCGCTCCCTAGCCCAACCCTCCAACATCCTCCTCCCTACTTTCCCCGCGGAAGGGGAGTAACCCCACAGGAGTTTCCCCATGAAAGAAATGCCCTCCAATTTCCCGGCGATGGTGACTCTGGAAAGACCCTTCTCAATGAGGTCTAAGATAAACTTGATCACATCCTCCGACTGCCTCCATAAATCCTCCCGCCTACAGGCCCCTGATGCCAAGAAGTCCCTATCGCATATGCCGCTTGAGTAGCCGCTGACAAAGAACCTACCACCAATTGTATAACCCTACGTTGCCTACATACCAAAGATGCTCCGGCGTTGTGGTCGGTGTCCTGTCCGCCTCCTTGACCAGCCCATGGAATCTCTCCCACTGCGAACGAGACAAAGCATCGGCAATGTCATTGTCCACACCAGGGATGTGCAATGCCCTGTAAGCAATGTCATGTCTAAGGCAGTCTAGCACAAAAACCCCCAGCAACTTCAGAATCTGTTCATCTCTCGCCGACTGCCTATTGATAATCTCCACCACTACCATGTTGTCAATCCGGAACAAAACCTTCTTATGCGCCAGCTCTTCACCCCACAGTGTCAGTGCCACCAGTACTGGAAACAGCTCCAAAAAGGCTATGCTCCTCCCCCCGTCCCTCCATTGCGGAGGCCACTTCTCAGCACACTACCTGCCCTGCCAGTATAGGCCAAAACCGTCACTTCCTGCTGCATCCGAAAAAATCTGGACATCCCACTGAACGTCATCCTCCCTGGCCAATGGGACTCCATTAAACGAGTGTAGGAAAACTGACCACATACGCAAATCCTCTTTCACCCCAGCCGACAAGCGGACATGGTGGTGAGGCAAATGATGTCCTGCCAGTGCCCGCCCCAAACGCCTACAAAAGGTCCACCCCGCCCTGACCACCCTGTAGGCAAAATTAAGATGGCCTAGCAAGACCTGAATATCCTTCACCGTCACTTTCTGTTTTGATAGCATTCTGTCCAATAATTCCAACATTTTCATTTTCTTATCAGCTGGCAGGCGAGCCTGCATTGCCACTGAATCAATTTCGATTCCCAGAAACGACATGGTTGTGCATGGTCCCATTGTTTTCTCCGGTGCCAACGGCACCTCCAAATCCCCCATGAGCTCATGGAAAGTGTCCAGGGCTACCTGGCACTCCGTGGAGCTCGGGGAACAGACAAAAAAGAAGTTGTCCAAGTAGTGTGTCACCAACTTGTGGCCCGTGTGCTGTGTAAAATACCACTGCAAGAAGGTGCTAAAACACTCAAACATAGCACAAGACATCGAGCAACCCATCGGTAATGCTTTGTCCACGTACCATTTACCTTCGAAATGGATCTCCAGAAGTTTCCAATCATCTGGATGGACTGGAAGCAACCGAAATGCAGCTTTTATATCGCATTTTGCCATCTTTGCAGTTGCGTCCGCGGTCACGACTAGTGACATGGCAAAGTTAACTGAGGAAAATGAAACCGAGGCCACCTCCTCATCAATGAAATCATTAACTGAAGACCCCTCTGGCCATGATAGGTGCTGAATCAACCTGTATTCTCCCTTCTCGCACCTCTTTCTTCAGTTTATCTTGCACAACTGACCTGTGTTCCGCTGCTGATTTCAAATTTTCTGCCCACTGCCTCTGCCGTGGCTCCCAGCCACCAGGTCACCAAACCTAAAATGGTGGCTGGGAGCCAGAACCCAAAGCATTTATGCTTGGGCTACAAATAAACAAGCCCAAAACCCAAAATGGCCGGCATGAAGTCTGCAAGCCCCCCCCCGCTCCTCCCAAACTGACCTGGGGGGGACCTCCCTGCGGTCGGCAACCCCCCCCCAGCTCCCCATCTAACAACTTGCGCTGTTAACCAAGCTTTTAACCTGAGGTTTTCCATGATTACGTCTGACACCCGCTCCCTCTGTCCTCATGGTTGACTGCACGTTTCAGTTTTTACATATTTGCGCAAAATGCCTTCTGAAGTTTACAGTGGAAGTAATTTTGTACAAGCTAAGCAGTATGCCCCGCTCTCACATACCATCCTTCTAAATCCCGTCACTAATAGACAACTTCCAATCAAGAAGTGATAGGAAAGCGATTGTTAATTACACCAATGCAAAGTTTGTCAGAAAGTTACGGTAAATAACGACAGTGCAAAACACCACGCATGGAGGCAAATTGCAAACTGTGGCTAAACTTGCCCTCCACATTCGTCCCGTCTGGATTTGGACTTCAGTGTAATGCCTTGTCCCTACATAGTGAGTAAACAATGGCGGGTTGGGGGGGAGGGGGTTAGGCGTTATGGAGCGGTGTGGAAATTCTCAATTAGACACTGATTTTGAAGTTCATTTTCTAACAGGGCTCACAGGGCATGGTTTTAGTGAGGAAACGTAGCAGATGGCCAGGGTGTCCCAGGAGACGATAGATGTTCACAGCAGGCCGCTGAGTGTTTCAGTACAGCGGGGGTGCTAACGGGCGGGTTTAAAGTCTCTCCAGCTACAGAAGCAGCTGTGAGAAGGTGGCCTGATATATGCTGTCCACTAGTTCAAGTGGGCATCTTGTATCAGTCCAAACAACCCCTTATGGTGATAGGTTAAAGACAACCTTTATTGAAAGCTATCTTAGTGGTAGCTATGGAGAGCAGCCTTCAGGCTAAGTCTTGAAGGAATGTAAAGCAGCTTGTTTTACCAGTCTATAATCTCTTGAATAATCAAATGAAAGGACAACCACACCAGGTATATATTCGAAATATATGTATTTAAGATAAAATACACCCCTCTAGTCTCTTTATGAGACTGGAGTTCGAAGTACTTAGTTTACAAGTGAACAAGCATCAGTAATAGCACAAATACACGTTTGGGCCCTAGGGGCGTACCAAATCATATACCAAAAAAGTGGTATAAGAACCACGACTGGAATAGACACTAGGCCTGTAGCCTGTAGAATCGCTGGTACCCCAAGAAACCACCCAAGGTAGTGACACAGGGGACCCACGGGGACGGTATGCAGTGTGTAAACACAACCGCGGGTTCCCGTTATCATCTATGGGCAATGTCGCGGTTGGAAATTTAAAGATTAGGGACACTTCTAATCAAGTCAGGGCCAAACCCTTTTGGACTTAAGAAGTTCTAGGGCTAGCACCCACGTGAGCACCGGAGTACTCGAGTTACCTCACCCAGGGAAGCCGGGTGCATAGGTGTCTTTTGGTGTCGGGTCACGTCGTCGATTTCAATGGAAGCCTGCAAAGAACTGCTGCTGCCGTGACGAGGAGAAGTGTTCGGAGAGATCCAAGCCTGGATCTAGGATGTAAGGAACCTGAAAGCAGAGGGGACAGAGTCTGGGTCACTTGCCAGTAACCTAGGGCAGGATGGACCAATGCCCACAGATGTCAGGTGCTTCAGGTGAGTTGATGGGTGTCTTGACTCTTCAGCCACTAGGTCCAGGAGGCGTCGACGAAGCCTACGAGACGGATTCGAGCTGTCCCACGAAGTCTGTCGAGTGCTGCAGTGTCGGCGACCAGAATGGACCCAACAAGCCTTGGCAGCGAGTGTAAGTCAGGGCACGTCTGGAGCAACCAGGAAAGCCCAAGTAGAAAAGGAATTGCCTTCGTGGGGACCTGCTAGCCAACGGGTTAGTGATCACGAAGGAGCCTCGAGCGGTCGCACTTGAAGCTGGCCTACGGGTCACTCGTGGAGTGGAGGCCAACAATCTTCGGTGCAGGAGGTGCTCAAGGATGGGGCTACTCGGAGCCCAAAGCACAACTTCCAGGGGACCAGGAAGATAGTGTTGCTGCAAAAGTTCACGGTGTCCAGGGGTCACGGTTCCACATCACCCACGATAGCCACGGGCCTCAGCTTTGCTGTGGACTCAGGGTAGCCTCGGGGAAGTCTGGAAATCCACCTCTGGTGATGCAAAGACTTCAGCGTCTGGCGGGAGCTTCAGCGATGCAGACCGGTCAGTTGCTTCTTTGGTGCCTGCCAAGCAGGGGAGTCACTCCTTGACCCCAAGGTAGATTTCTTCAGTCTTCTAGTCAGGATAGAACGTCGAAGGTCCAGGATGTACGTTGCAGAGTTTCGTCCAGGGTAATCTAGAGTCCTAGGGACTGGATTCCTATACTTATAGTAAGTTTAGGGGATGGACTAACTCTAAGGCCCAATCTATGGGTGGGCTAGGAAAGAGGGGTGGTTACACCCATTTCCTTTGTCCAGTTTCGCGCCAGAGCAGGGGCAGGTAGCCCCTGCAACCGGTTTGAACTGGGCTATGCACAGGGACACCAAATGTGCCCCAGTGCAGGACTTCAAAGCACCAGAGAGTGCTCCTGCCCAGCCCCAATACACATCTGCCTGTCTGGGGAGGTGGTTACACCCCCCTTCGACAGGAAAACTATTGTCCAGGCCTCCCCTGCCGGAGTTTTGGTCAGCAGCAGGAGGTCAGACCCGTGTCTGTGGCAGAGGCATCCATTCTGTGATTCCAGGGCTCAGGAAAGTCCTACCGGGTTTAGCCAGTGTGAACATGTCTCTCCCTCTAGAAGGGTGGAATGCTACCCCCGCCGCCAGAACTGGCGAGGGGGGGGGGTAGTATACCAAACCGTTCTACACCAAACACGGCATGTTTTGATGCAGCCATTCCAAAGGTAGCATTTACCGCGAGGTTATAATACACTAAAGAGTATATGGTATGGCTGTATCACAGAACAGCCATAAGGAAGTATTTCCGAAAGCTGCAGAGGGGCTCAGCTCATGCTTGGGCACCCTCTCACATAAAACCAAGCACTCTGCCTTCAGGATTGTTAAGGCCTGCCATAGGAGTGGCTTATAGGTTTATATGTGTCTGTATAAGGTAGTGATATAGGTAGCCTATACCACTGTAAGGGGTGCAAGCACACCCTTACCCTGGCTGCAGTAGCAGACCTGTGGTGCCATTTTGGAGTGCTTCCCAGGGGTGGCATAATACATGCTTCAGCCCCTGGTAGGCCTCTAAGGTACCTATGCCCTAGGTACATAGTATACCATATACTAGGGGCTTATAAGGCACTCCAGAACCCAATTAGATATGTACCTAATGTACATGGAAACCATTTTAGAGAGGAAGCAGCTAGGCTGTAGTCCTGATTAGCTGGGCCACAGCCAGACTAAGGTCGAAAAACAGTGAAACACCAGCAAAATGTGGGGGTACCCATGTGAAGCAGATCCTACTCGCCTACAGCAGCTGTCCCGCTGTGAACCTGCGCACGGCCAGTTCTAGCGATGCACGGGCCCGGCACTTCCTTTCACTGGAAGACGTGCATTGAACCATGAGACGTGTATACAGTGACCTTATGCTTCAACTGTAGCTCTCCAATCACATAGAGTATATTGTGCTAACAGTGGGTGGAAATTCCCCTAGGCCGACTGCAGACCTCAATGCATACAATTACTGGTATATTAGGTTATGGCCACCTACAAAGCATCTGGCAGTATATACACTTTAGACAGAATATACAGGCCTCTTACGGTGCACACTCCCATGCCAGGATCATACTTTACGTTCTGGGGCGTGTAGTCCAGATTTAATAATGGGATAAAAAGAACTACAAATCCAATGATACAAAAAATATTGACTGGATGGGTTACTCAGCATAGCCGTGGCAAACTCGAGAGCTTTGAACATGGTCCGCCTTAAACAGCACATATGAGCATGCCTGTCTCTCTAGAAGATGCAGCATCGGTTTAATACAGCCAATCCATATCTCTTAAAACAAGCATTGGCATAGCCAATAGGTCTCACCTTTGGGACCTTATAAGTGTTTTGTTATCCAGCACAATGTCCTTGGTGCAACAACATCTAGTGTTGGCTATGCCAATGCTTGTTACTTTCTGCCATAGGTGCCTTGCAGGTTCTTAAACATGTGCACAAACATCAACAACACAGGCGCATACCGCAAACGAACAGTGCACATACGCACACATGAACAGTGTACACGGATATAAATGGTGCCCGGGTACGCACGCACATGCTTATTTACACAAAATGTGCTTCACTTTAATTACCACCCACACCCCCATGGTAGATTCCCCTTCTGACACAGTGTGAAGGATGCTTTACGGCTCTGCCGTGACAGACTGCACAAACTAATCCGACAATAATAGCGTTCGATAAGCCCTAGACATTGAGTAGATATTGTTTATTTGTTCTCGACTTTGATGCCTAGAGCCCCAGGTGAAGGGCGAAGGAGAGACCAGGGCACCTAAGAGAAAGCAACTGATTCAAGGCCCCAATTGGGGAAAAGAGTCAGTCAGTCAAGAACAATCACTGGAAGCGAAGACGTTTGTTAGAGGTGTGACGCCTTTATTTCTCAAACAGCAGATGCTCTACTTTTCCAACGAGACTTGGTGTCGAGCACCATCCTGTGATTCTGGGCAACTCACTTAATCTCCCCATGCCTACAAAATTTACAGACGGGAGGAGGGGCCATCACAAGGTGTGATAGGAGGCAGCGTGCGATTGCTAACAAAAACAAGCATTTGCAATGCAATAGGTCTCGCAGTCACGCGAGTTTGAGCTATTGGCATTGTAAATGACAATGCCTTTTATTTATGTGTTGGGTTTTAAAACATAAATAAAAGGCATTGTCATTTACAATCTAATAGCTTAAACTCTCGCAAATGCGAGACCTATTGCATTGCAATAAAGGGCCTTCTCGACCGCTTGTTAGATTGTAAATATCAGAGGAAGAGACCGGCCTGCCACGTCTTCAAAGTAGTGATAAATAGTGCAGTGAAGAAGATTTGTAAGTGTTGTAAATTACACAGACACAAAGTGTGAACTGCAACTTACATATGATCCGAGCTATAAACACTAAGAAAGCGCTTCAACACCTTTTGCTCTGTGATTACCATGTTGCGGTTCAGGAGTAAGAGCGGGAGGGGGGAGCTATTTCCTGCCCTCTCCGTGATTTGAGTGTGCAGTTTGGCATTGCGTGATGTCATTGCTAACTTTGGCTTAATAAAAACACACTCCAGCTGTAGTAGGGCTCTAGCTTCACCTCCTGGTGCAGAGCGGTCTGTGCTTTATAGCAGGCATGGAGGGAGGGATGGTCTCGGCTATAGCTCCGGACTTGTACAGTGCCCCTGCTATTACTAGTGAGCGGGAGGCGGTAAGGTGGCAGCGGTGGTATTGGTGGTGATATTGGTGGTGGTATTGGTGGTGGTATTGGTGGTAGTAGTGGTTGTATTGGTGGAGGTGGTGGTATTGGTGGAGGTGGTGGTATTGAGGGTGGTATTGGTGGTGGTAGTGGAGGTGGTGGTGTGGTTAATAAAGCAGACTTTTTAAAACAACCCGGTGGCTTTAGTACAGATGACATATAACACAGATGTGCTGTTGTCAGCTTCAGCCCATTAGCACAGGATTAAGTGCTACCTGGAATTCACGTGACTTAATTCGCGAATCATTTCTAAATACATTTTACTTGGGGGGTTTGAAGATAATGCTGGGTTAAAGTGATTGAAAGCAGGCACCCGTGTTACAGAGGCGGCCGTGCTGCTTAAAAAATACAAGCGGTTTCAGCTGAAGCAGCGCATGTCCGGCCTGCAGTAGGAGAAACTCAATAAAGTAAATAGTGCTTACAGACTAAATGACAGGTCCCGTGTCACAACTAAAATATAAGGGCCAGTCGCCATGGGAGGATGCAAAGGAAGACAAGGCTGTACTAAGGAGGGACTAACAAGCCTATTAACGAGGCAGCATTTGTGAAAGACAATGACACAAGCCAATGAAAAATATGGGAGGAGATTGGGCGCTGCTTCTCTCCCATACTCTACTACAGCAGTCTCACAGAGCCCTCTGTCCTGTCCAGAGAGAAGATAAGAGGTGCTCTGTCTTCTCCCTTTTGAAGCATTTGTCCTTCAACTAAGGACTGGGATAATGCTCAAGTCTTGAGTTTAATGTTGTGAGGCGAAGGCAAAATGTCCCTTTGGTCCTGTAATGTAGTAAGGTGAGGTGGCTCAGAAGGTTTTCATCTCCCTTGAAAGCATTTCAAAGTCATCTTTAAGTCTGCGATGAAGAGTGTAGGGGGACTTTTAGAGTTAGGGGTCTAATATTAAAAGGGATGATTGACTATACTGTTTGCATTTAGTCCGGCTGAGGGCTAGTAGATTCTCACAGACTGATTTTAGGCATTTAGTTGTTTAGTATGAAGGATAGGAAGAATTTTGAATCTTGTTTTGCACTCTGTGGTGGGATAGATAACTTGAAGGTACTTCGATTCACAATTTGTAAAATTCAAAATGCAGCAGATACTGCACGAAACGCTGTGCTTGAGCAACTCAAACTCATGGGACTGTAAAGGGTCACATCCTACATATGATGAAAGGACTGTAGACCTAGATCTTGTAAAGAAATATACAGAAGGAATCAAGCTTAATGACTTCTTTCAAGTTTAAGTGGGAAAGACAACTTTAGTTGATACTAGGCATACAAAGATCAAAGAAACCGCTCTGAAGAAGTCCTGGATGGACGAAGTGCGTTGGCTATGGCTACGGAAAAAATACGTTTTAAAAAAAGACTATGAATAAAGAAAATGTTTAAAAGAATAACAACTCCACGAGTCTTTGCATTATGTGGTTCTGTTTGAATTAATTTTGAAGTTATTGCACAATTTAGTTACATGCTGTTAGTATAAATAAAAGATAACTTCGAGATCTGGCTCGTACATCTTCTAAATGTTATTATGGACTTGTCCTGTGATGAAGGTTAAGGTGACTGATCTTCAGACTAGTGCACCTTTCTTTTATTTTGTTATAACAGTAGCCAAGCCTAGTTCTTAAGTCACTGCCAGCCTTTTCTTTCGCACGCATGACCCCTTTCCCCCTGCACCAAAACTACCTTTCTCCTTTCCTCCGTGCCCCACCCACGCCCAAAACAGAAGCACCCGTGCATATTCACCGCCTGCTCAGACCAGACAGGTAAATATGTGCATTAAAGCCCGGTAACACCATGTCCACACAGTTATTCACCATTCCGAGGCGTTTAACTCGTCATAGGTGCTAGTCTGAGTGGATACGGGCCGGTAACCAATGCACAGCAATTGAAGTGAATTACCACAATCAGCTGATTTAATTTGAAATTAAAAACGTAGGATTTCATTTCAGATCCCGTCGTTTTCAGGAGCCTGTTTGTGTCAGGTGTTACGTCCTCTTTTGCATTTTTATTTTTCAATGAAGTTGGCATTTTTATTAGCCGGGGTGTGTATTTTCATTATTTTACATGTTTTTGGCTAGTTTTGTTAGTTTCTACATTTCCCTTTAATACTGGGAAAGGGAAGAAATGTGACCATGTGGCTACATTGCTGACTGTACAACGAGCAAACCTCCACCAAAACTGTGTGATCTTGGTTACCTTATGTCGCAGTTTCTATATCTGGCAATAATGAGAGCCCGAGAGACACGTTAATGAATTCTGGTATGAAAACCAGACTACAAATACTGGATAATACTAGCTGCTCTCTGTCTAGCGCTTGGAATTCGGCACTCTGCTCTAGATTCACTAATGTGACCTCTTCAATGACACGTCACATGACGTGCTGCTTTTACTGCGGGGACACCACAGCACCTACCAATAAAAACAAGGGGTCTTGCAGCCGCCCGCAGACCTGTGTCTGCCGTTCTGGCTTCCAAGGGCCCCAATGTGAGCATGCGGTTCCCGAGCAGGAGTACCGGCCTTGGTCCACTCAGCCGCCGGTTCCCGGTGCCCGGTCTCCCCAGAGGACAAGCCGACACAAGCATCCAATCCCCGTGTGCACATCTTCTGTCTCGTTTGTCTCCCCGCGTGCACGCTGGAATCGTATCGATTCCAAAAGGCCTCTGCATGGCAGAGCAGCGCATGCGCTGCTTTCGCCAGGCCGAGACCTAATAAAGTAAAACAAGCATGGAGAGAGAACTGTCTGCTGCTCTCAATTGGAGATGTTGTGGTTCAGAGCTGCCGACTCGGGAGCTGGGGACCAGTCTTCGAGACTTGACTTTGGCTCAACAACGGTAATTATTAGCAAATCCTGATTTAGCACTTTAAATTAAAAATAAATAAATAAATCGCATCTTAGAAGGGAAGGGGTGGGAGAAAGCTAAAACAAGTTGCACTAGTTAAAAAAAACAAGTGACGGGCTGCTTGGAAAGGGAAAGCGTGCATGGCGCTGAATGTTGCAGAATAGCATGTCATGCCTGCAGCAGGAAAAACTCATTAAAGAAAGTAGTGATTATAGACTAAATACCATGTAACAACAGAAGTAAAGGGGCCAGTAGCCATGGGAGAATACAAATGAAGACAAGGCCATACTAGGAGGGACTAACAAGCTGATTACTGAATCAGAATCCAGCATTTCCGAAGGACAAAGACACAAGCCAATGAAAAATATTGGGCAGAGAGTGGGGGGCTTCTCTTCCATACTCCAGTACAGCAAGTCTCTCAGAGCAGTGCATGCACGCTGACTCTAGACTCGACCTAAAAAGCTGAAATGGTGGGACAGCAAAAATATGACAAAAGGCAGGCAGTTAAGACTACCTGTTTCACATTCTATTATAACATCAGATCCATGTTACCTGAGATGGGGTGCAATTTGAATGGAACGAGACAATGGTCCTCTTTGGCATCAGTAAGACAAAAATAGCCTGGAGCATAGAATATTCTCCGGCTTACCGAGAATAACAATATTGAGTCTAGACTCCACCATGAGCATTCTCTCATGCTGCTAGCCGCTGGGACCTCGCCACACGGATTGAAACCGAGATAGCCCTCGGTAATCATCCTTGAAGACAACAGCTGTCACCCTAGAATTATCGCGACCCGACTGACCGGATCCCCATTGTGGAATCCAAGTAATTCTAGCAATCCTGGCGCCCACGATCAATATTGTTATTCTCTGTAAACCGGTTACCCAGCACTTCTGGTGTTCGCTACACGTAAATTAGCGGTAATCTTACCGACATTCACTTATTTCTAGGCAATACCTATTGACCCCGAGGCACTATGAATATTCTGAACTGAATCAGTATGACAACCACGCACTGACGATTGTTGTCCGTACACCGGCTCTCACCCGCATAAATTGTTGAATGTACACAGGCATTACTAATTAAATGTCTTGAGCTAAATGTACACAGGCATGAATAATTAAATGTCCTGAAGATGATCCCCCTATTTTTTCCAAGGGATCGAAACGCCGTCGACAGTCTTTACACCATATGCATGTAATATATTGTAAATTCTATTGTGCAATGGTGTTCCTACGTTACCTGAGTCTGCTATATTTTATGCTATGCAGACACGTCCCCCTTGCCTGAACCCTTACCTAAATGTTGTCTGTCTTTTTGTGGCTGTGTCCCACTTGAAATTTTCTATGTATTTTATGTCACATGCCTATTGAATATTAAATTCTGTCCGGCTGGACAAAGAATATAGAGCCTATTTAGTCTATATTTATTACCCAAAGTATTCTATTTTGTCTAAGGACCCCTGTGTTTAGAAAATATATACATACCCAAGGTCCCTGACCAATTGCCTATTGGGTTCCCTTGTCTTTTGAAACACTTACAGTAAGTTCTAGCCCCTCTAATATGCCCTGGGCCATGGATGGAGAGAAAACAGGAGCCTATTTGGAAGGTCCAAGAAAGCTTCCATTTTGGGACATGGGTTGCCCTGGCATCTCTCACATAATTTAAAACTGGTTTATAAATCAATGTTAATGCAGTTTTTAAAGTGGAGTGGGCAAATTTTTAATTTTAATGAGCATGTTTCCAAGATTACATTTATGATATAATTTATTTAAAGCGATTTTTATAATTATTTAAAGATTAATACTTTCAATTTTAGGTTATGGTTATACATAAATTCATGAACATATGATGTAATATGGATTTATTTTGTAAGACTATATTGAAAGTTAAGTTTACAAATGTTCAATTAAATCGGTGGAAAATTCCTTAACAGATGATTTATTTGAC
Source organism: Triturus cristatus (assembly GCF_964204655.1). NCBI lineage: Eukaryota > Metazoa > Chordata > Amphibia > Caudata > Salamandridae > Triturus > Triturus cristatus. The sequence goes on along the minus strand of NC_140585.1, from coordinate 1,338,075,476 downwards.
ATATCGTGAAAAATATACATTATATACATGTTTCTATAGCGAAAGATTCAGCAAACTGCATCAAACTGCAGCCGTACATCAGTGCTCCTCTCAGATAAGTAATTGTTATTTTCCCCGAACAAATGGGCTGGTTCACAGAGATCCAATTAACCACACTGTCCACAGACTTATACACAACTATTTGAAAATGATCTTTTATATGCATGCATGCTTGAAACATGCTTACATGTATAGATTGTTCTTTTTTGCATAGCACCATACATAACGAGTTGTGCTTGTGAGGAAGTTAGGAATGAAAAGAATAAAACCCCAAATATTTGGTTCTCATTTTCTTACACACAGGTATGGTTCCAGAACAGAAGAGCAAAGTTCCGCCGAAATGAACGTGCCATGTTGGCCAATAAGAATGCCTCCCTCCTAAAATCCTATTCTGGGGACATGACAGCTGTTGAACAACCAATAGTACCGCGGCCTGCTGCACGACCCAACGAATATCTATCCTGGGGAGCAACCTCTCCATACAGGTGACTATATTCCCCCATCAGTTATCAAACATATATTTTGTTTGTTCATGAATTAAAGCGTTGTGTCCATGATTAAGTAGTCGTGTTTATGTTCACATTTTCTTTTATGAAATCAAGTAATCATTCACGTACGATTAAGCTTGTATTTTCATTTTTGAAACATCACCAATTTTTAATTTCGTATCTTTTTATTTATGCGTATATAAATTGCATAGACAATCACACAAGAACGGGACCGCATTACAAATTAGACATATTGTGTTAAATAAACAGAAAATTATCCACAATTAGAAAGAAAACATATAACACTATTAAGGCACCATATAGCAAAAAGATGAATAATTACTTTATAAATATTGGCGGTAAGCATACTATGTAGCAATGGAAAGTTTGCTTACCACCAATACAATAACTTGTCCAATGAATTTATATGCTGGTGGACCATAGTTCGGCAATGGCAGAGACAACTCCATCTGGCATCGGAGAATTGGCTATATGTCCGCCTGCCCAATTTAGGGGCATATCAACAACAACCGGCAATAATTATCGCTAAGCGCACTTAGTGCTAGGATAATTTTCGCCGGCTAGCGTGGATTTTTATCGCTGAGATAGCGTGCTATTAGCAACGCTTATCTCAAAAGCGATAAAAATCCTAGCACTAACTGCCTAACATGAGATTATCTCTGGAAACCCAGCGATAATCACACGCAATGTGGTGTTAGCTTGATGATAGGGACTCACAAACTTAGCCATGACATCCACCTTCCATAGGATATCATGGCTAAGTCAGTCCTGAAGCAGGAGTAAGGAAAATAGCTACTTTTCTTGCCGCAATGCTTCATAGCGTGGGGTTTGATGATAGGAGAAATGTCGCTTAGCGACATTTCTCCTGTCATGTCAGGTCAGGAACGCCCACTGGGCGTTAGGAATTCCAATGCTAACGCAAGTTTTCACGCATTAGCGTGAGCTTGCTAATTAGGTGATAAAATTATTGCCGCTTTTCAGCCGAAAACGGCCGCGAAAGCTGCGATAATTTTATCGCCTCGCCTTGCTGATATGCCCCTTAGATGGGAGGATATGTAGGCACTTTTCATGGCCTGTCACTCCAAACACTGCAAACACTGGCAGAAAAGGAAGTAGAAAATGTAAAATGCCTCCCTCGCTATGGAAGAACACTCCGATGACAGGGGGACAATGCTTTTTTATTTTCAAAAACAAAAAAATCCCACTGCAGGATTTTTCACTTTGAAAATAAAAGATTAAAAAAGTTTGGTGGATGGCTCCGTCATGTTGACGGATCCGTGCAACAAACTTAAAAAAGCATTAATAGAAACAGCCATGATGGTGTTTGCTGTCAATGCTTCAGAAACGACCGCCCACTCAAGGGTCAGTTCTAAAGGTGATCGGCGGAGACTCCGACAGGGCGATGCAGTAATTTTCTCCCTCGCCGGAACGGACTTACATCCTCCCACCAAATTATAAATCAGGCTGTGCATTTCTAACAATCCTCTTAAGCTACGTGATGTAACAAATATAATAACCACTATCTATATGTAAACCCAAAAGATCCCTTAAAAAATACCACAGTGATGAATGGATTCATAGAGGATTCGTTCAGGAAGAGAAAAGAAACGGAAGTGATAAAGACATGAACATTATCAAGACATTACCAAGATTCTATGTCCCCACGAACGTGGTAAATTACACTTTCGTTCATATATACCCTAATTAGAACCACCAACATCTTTAAAATCACCTTGCATGTATTTTTGGCTGAAGGTTTTATCTTCCAAAGGGGATAACAAAGAGTTTTTTCAGAAATCCATGTTATAAAAATAGAGTAGTTTTCATTTTCCATCACTTTAATATGATTATCAAGACATTTTCCCCATGAATTCCATAATCCCTTCAGGTAAGCTTATCAAAACACTATTGGTGGCCTGGTGGATATTTTCTGATACATTCCGGATGATAAGGAAAGACTAATGTTATCAGGGTAGTGGCATCACAACTTGTAACATGCTTTGGTAACAAAATTTGGGAACGTAATTTGATGTTTTTATTTCAGACAAAAGCACCATTTAATAAATGTGCAGATTTCGGTGTGTACACAAAAGAGAATGACAATTCACTTTTAAAGTTGTAGTTTGAACAAGTCTACCCATCTTCATTCCCTCTCTCTTTCCCTTCATCATCCTCTCTCCTTCTGCCACTTCTCAGAAAGTCTCCCTTTCAGAAGATTCCCCATTCGTTCCAGCCAAAATAGGATCAATAAGAGTCAATCAGGTATTAATAAAAGCTTTCCTAAATCAATAATAGACTTAAGTTAACAGCTATGGTTGGTAGGATCATTGTGCCCATTAACGGACGCATTGCAGAGATATGTTCGTAACATGACACTCATGTTTGAACCTTGGCGGATTCACACTTTCTATCAACATTGGTTTGCTGAGTTTACAGAATCAGCTATAGCGAGTGCAGGGTAGGTAGTATAGGTTCTATATCACACCTTAGTCTAATGGTGTAGGTACTAAATACATCTTTAAAAAATATATATATCTTCGAGGTGACATACTTAAAATATTCTTTATGGTTCAGTGTTTATAATGACCAAATAAGACAGATCATGTTAACATCAGATGCTAATACACTGACGAATCTGTGATCTGCAGCTGCAGTTTAAACTACTTGTCAAACCCTTTCTTGGGGCAAAGGGCGCAGAGGACAAGGGTGACTTTCCTCTGGGCCTGGTAGGGCTAGGCCCAGAAATGCTGCCTTTTATTCTACCTCCAAACCTTCACCAGGGCTCGTCTACACCCACAAGCATGCACATACACTCAACAAACACACACCAATCGCTCACATTAAATGAAATCACTCCACCCACCACTCACTCACCAAGCACTATGCAACTCTACAAAACATTTCTACATACCCTACGATCTCTAACTCCACACTTGGGCCGCTTTACTCCTAAGCAAACCACAACTCTGCTAAACTACATTACAAATTACATATCACCAATACACCACTAACCTACACTGCACACAGCCATTTTCCCCTCAAACACCCTCTCCCTTGTCACACAAAGTCCTTCCACTAACAGACTATTCCAAACACTGCCCATGCCAGCCCCCTCAGTCCTTTACTCAACCCTCTAACATATCATTCCCCCTGCACAACTCCTTTCTTCTTTTCACCAAAAATCACACTCTATACTTACTTCATCCTCCAATGCTACCTCATTCGTCAAGGCAGCCTATAGCCAATTCTCCTCACTCCTGTGTATTCTCTCTTCCGCTCCACAGAGACACTTCTCTGACACGCATTTCCACCCCCCTCCGCTTCAACATCCATACCTCCCAAGTTCTTCTAATTCAAATACTACACATCAAGTCACTACACTAATATCAAATATTACCATCCCATTAAAAAACTAAATCAAACATACACAGAACTTTTCTAAATTTAATATGCACAGATTAACAGTTCTCTTTTTTAACAAAATACAGATTCATATCCACTCTGTTCTTTATGCCAACACAAATAACACACATTGTTAGATTTGGCATCTTTGGCGTGGTTTCCGCTGACTTTTTGCCTCTACCTCCTGAATTTTTGATGCTGTGCTGGATTTCGTTTTTGCTGGCTTATATGCTTTGGGCACTTTGCCACTGCTGATCAGTGTCAAAGTGCAAATGCTCCCTCTGTAAATTGTCATTAGAATTGGTTCGCCCTGATTGGCATATTTGATTTACTGGTAAGTCCCTAGTAAAGTGCACTGAAGTGTGCCAGGGCCTGTAAATTAAATCTACTAGTCGGTCTGCAGCACTGATTGTTCCCCCTACATGAGTAGCTCTGAAAAGGTAACTCAGGCCTGCACAGTTGTTAACTGCCAAGTCGACTTGACAAGTGCACCCCCTTGCCAGGCCCTGACCTTCCCTTTTCTTACATGTAAGGCACCCCTATGGCGGGCCAAGGTACCCCCTGTAGGAAGGTGGAATCTGACTACATGGTTGCCCCCACTTTTTTCCTGGTGTTTTGGTGGTTTTTGACTTAGTTTGTCTGGGAACCTGCTAATCAGGTCCCAAGCCTATCTGCTTTCTCTCACAAATGGATTCCTAGTACCTTAGGTACACAACAGATTGGATTCTGGGGTGACCTTATAAGTCCATAGTATTTGGTATACTATGTACACAGGGCATAGGTACCCCAGAGGCCTACCAGGGGCAGAAGCATGTATTATGCCACCCCTGGAAAGCACTCCAAAATGACACCACAGGTCTGCTGTTGCAGCCTAGGTAAGGTGGTGCATGCACCCCTTACAGCGATATAGGTTCACTATATCTCACCTATCACTGCTCATAGAAACCTATCAGTCACCCCTATGGCAGGCCTTATCAATCCTGAAGGCAGGGTGCTTGGTTATATGTGAGAGGGTGCCCAGGCATGAGCTGAGTCCCTCTGCAGCATTTGGAATCTATCCTCCAGGGTGGTCAGTAGTGCAGCCTGACCATATACTCTTAAGTGCATTATAACTAAACGGTTAATGCTAACTTTGGACTGGCTGCATGGAAACATGTCGTGTTTGGTGTCAAACACCTTGGAATCATACCCACACATCCATAACTCGTGTGAGAATATGTTCCCACCCTTCTAGAGGGAGAGACATGACAGCACCGGTATACCCGGTACCAACTTAAAAGAGCCCTGGCATCACAAAATGGATGCTGCAACCACAGACACGGATCTGGCCTCCTGCTGTTGACCAAAACTCCGGCAGGGGAGGCCTGGACAATAGGTTTCCTGTCACAGGGAGGTGTAACCACCTCCCAGACAGGCTGCTGGGTATTGGGGCTGGGTGGGAGCACTCTGAGTGCTTTGAAGTCCTGCACTGGAGGCACATTTGGTGTCCCTGTGCATAGTCCAGCTCAAACCGGTTCAGAGGCTTCCAGCCCCTGCTCTGGTGTGAAACTGGACAAAGGAAATGGGTGTAGCCACCCCTCTTTCCAAACCCTCCCATAGGTGGGTCCCCAAAGTTAGTCCAACCCCTTCCTTAGGTATAAGTAAGGAACCCCTGGCAACAGGACTTTTAGATATCCCTGGATAAAACTCTGCAACTGAATCCTGGAACTTCGACGCTCTACTCAAGATTAGAGGACTGAAGAAATCTCCCTTGGGGTCAAGGAGTGACTCCCCTGCTTGGCAGGCACCAATGAAGCAATTGCCGGTCTGTATCTCCGAAGCTCCCGCCGGACTCCGAAGTATCTGCAGCCCAGGAAGAGGATTTCCAGACTTCTCAGAGGCCGACCTGAGTCCCCAGCAAAGCTGAGACCCACAGCCCTTGTGAGTAACGTGGAACCGTAACTCCTGGTCACCGTGCACATTTGCAAGTGCATTGACTTCTCGACGTCTCTTGAAATCGTGCTTTGGTTTACTCGTAGCCCAAGCCCCGAGCACCATGTGCACCAAAGATTGTGGGCCTACACTCCAAGAGTGTTCCGTGAGCCCGCTTTTTGTATTTCAGCTCGAGGCTCCGTCGTGATCCCTGGTCCGTCGACTGGTGCGTCCCTGTGAAGGCAACTCTGATTTTCCTTGGGCTTCCCTGGTTTCTCCAGACGTGCCCTGACTCCTCACCACGTGGTGAGTCCCTCAGACCTCGCTGGTCTGCACCGAAGCATCTTTCTCCTTTCTGCGTGGGTTGCTGTTGCCAAGGCTTGTTTTGTCCAATCTGGGCACCGAGGCTGCAGCCCTCAACATCCTTTGTGGAACAGCTCGAATCTAGCTCCTGGTCGCGTCTTCGACATCTCCTGGTCCTCCTGGTTGAAGAGTCAAGCTTCACCTTCTTCACCTTAAATCACCCGACATCGGTGGGCATTCGCCTATCATGCCCCTGGTCACTGGCTAGCAACCCAGACTCTGTCCCCTCTGCTTTCAGGTTCTTCTCATCTTCGATCCAGGCTTGGATCTCTTCAGACAATTCGCATCTTCCCGGCAGCAGCACTTCTTTGCCAGCTCCCATTGAAAACGACGACGCGACCCGACACCATTTGACAACTATGCACCCAGCTTCCCTGGGTGATGTAACTCGAGTACTCCGGTGCACCCGTGGGATGTTGACCCTAAGTCCAAAAGGGTTTGGTCCTAGCTCATCTCTAACTGTCACTAATCTTTAAAAATCTAACCACGTTTTTCCCCATAGAAGCTAACGGGAGCTTGCGACTGTGTTCTCACACTGCACATGGCCCCCGTGAGTCCCCTGTGTTACTACCTTGGGTGGTTCCCTGACGTGTATTTGTGCTATTTTACTGTAGTATTTGAAGTGTAACTTATGTGTTTGGACCTCTAGCCTCATAAAGAGACTAGTAAGGTGTGTTTAGAAATAAATACATATATTTTATATATACCTGGTGTGGTTCCCTTTCATTTGGTCATTCAAGAGATTATAGACTGGTAAAACAAGCTGCTTTACATTCCTTCAAGACTTAGCCTGAAGGCTGCTCTCCATAGCTACCACTAGGATAGCTTTCAATAAAGGTTTTCTTTAACCTATCATCAATAAGGGGTTGTTTGGACTGGTGCAAGGTGCCCAATATAATTAGTGGACAGCATATACCAGGCAAACTTCTCACACCCCCCTGGGCAGGGTGCAGTGTACGTTAAGGTAGGACATGTACTGGTGATTGAGACAAGTCCTGATAGTAAAATACTGCCAATTTTGTTTTTCACTATTGAAGGGCTATCTTGCCCCATAGGATAGAATGGGTAATGCTTAGCAACATCCTACAAGCATAACTTCCCATTGGGACTAGATTGAGAAATAACGTTCAGGCTCTCTGAACTCACAATTTAATAACACATCTTTTAGTAAAGATGTTTTTTAAATTGTGTTTGAAAATGCCACTTTTAGAAAGAAGGTATATTCTTGTCGAAGCATTCTGTGTGCCTCTGCCTGTTTTTGTATGGACTGTCTGGTTTTGGAGTGACAGGGGCTGGGGATGTGCATTCACTGTAGACAGCCCGGGGCGGGGGGGGGGGGGGTTTAAGCTGTGCTTGCCACTTCTGGGATGACTCAGAGCTGGTCTGAATAGACCCTGGCTGAATTTAGAGTAGTGGGAGGAGATTTCTTTGCACCTGGATAGGGCCTGTCTCCCTTCCACAATGCTGTCTCCACCCCCTGCTGTCATGCTGCACCAGTGAGGACGAAACTGGTTTGGACTGGGCTCAGAGACCCTTGCACAAAGAGAACAAAGACGTTTTGGGTGTTGAAGTATTAGACGTAAAACCCCTGAACAGTAAACTACTTCTGGAATCAAGAGGAACCTTTGACAAGGAGAAGAGCTGGAGAAACTGGAGGAGGAGTACTGCCCCTTTGTTGTGTGCTGTCTGGGGTTGGCTTGGAGTAGCTGTTTCTGCGAAGCAAAGGAGAAGGACTTTGATGTGTGCTGTGTCCCCCTGCTTGAAGAAGATCACCAAGGGCTTTAGAAGAGCTTGCCTCTTGTTCTGAAGTCTCAGGGACCCACAGACTTCACCCCCCAGCTCCCCTGAACTTCCTTGCTGGGAGTTCTGACCTGCCAAGAGATGGCTGTGACTGTCTTGGGCCACTGGAGGTTATTCCTGGTGTTGGGAGCTGGAAAAGAAACGCAACTACAAAAAAGCAGATGCATCGACCTTCTTGCGGCTATTTTCCCGACAGAGCACCGCTGTGCGAGAAGAATCGCCGCGCCGCTGCCAACACCGATGTAGTGCCTGTTACCGCTGCAAGAACCGATGCGTCGTGGGATCGCAGCTGGAGAAACCGACACAGTGCAGCCCGACACCACTGTATTGATCGTTGATGCATCCCAAATTTCCACGCAAGTTTTCCCAAAGCACCGCCTGCGGACCAGACATGTCTTAGAGTTGACGCATTACTTCCCCCTACTGACCGGACACGACGCATCGCTTCTCCTGCGTGCAGCAGAACTGTTGCATCGCCTCCCCATGGCCTCAGAAACTGACGCCTCTCTTTGTGTTCCGACGCTTCCCATCTATGAGGCTGTTTGGCCTTGTGAATTTTATCGCAACTACAGGTACTTTGAGAGAAATCGCGCATCCATAGTTTTCTATGGGCCAAGTTGTTTGAAACCTTTTGAAAGTCATATTCTTATTACTTGTGTGTTGGATTTATGTCGTTTTGGTCTTGTTGAGTTTAGATAAAGATACTTTATTTTTCAAAACTGGTGTGGTGTCCATTTGTAGTGTTATCACTGTATTACTGTGTGTTTTGAGTACAAATACTTTACACATTGCCTTTGGGATAAGTCTGTCTGCTCATGCCAAGCTACCCAGAGGGTGAGCAGGGGTTATCTAAAGTGTGTATCCCCCTTAACCTGACTAGAAGGAAGGGTCCCTATTTGGACAAAGGTACCTACCTCTGCCAACTAGAGACCCCCATTTCTTTCTGACCATGTCATCAGTGGTGTAATATGTGACGTCATCAGCAGAGCATTGCGGGGGCGGGAGTTATAGTTAGCTCAACTAACTATAACAGCCAAATTTCTCTGGTTTTGTACGAGTGAAATGTCCAACTAACTATAACTTCCCTGAAACCTGTGTTTTTTTTCAGTGAATTGCCAAGGTTTTTTAAATGCTAATTTCTAACTATAACGTGCCTGAAACCTATGGTTTTTTAGTGAATATATAGATGTATGTATATATAAATATATATATATATATATATATATATGATATATTTAGGATTTTGATAGAAAAGCAGACATTTGAGGTGAGCAGATCAAGAGTGTCGCTGGTGTTGAGGATACTGTAGTAGTTTCTCTATGTACTTGCTGTCTATCTACCCTGTGCCACCTACGATGTCACTGTCTTGGTGATGGAATGTTATGGTTTGAACCCCAGGATTGTCAGTTCCTGGAAGCTGTGGAGATGAACAGTCAAAAAAGTATGTGCTCTTACACTTACCTGGCCTGGTGTAATCACTACAGGTACTCTATACAGGAGCTGCTTTCCATCTAACATTGAGAACTGCCCTGAGTTCTCTGCTTCTTTTTTGCTTAATTTATTTGTCACTCTATGCCTGAACAGGTATTGTTCTGTCTTATACTGGGTGCTCCCTTGTGTCTGGACAAAGCTATACTTCTCTGACAAGCTCTAAGTAGAGCAAAACACTGTGTCAGGGGTTGCTTTTACTCATTTCAGGTTGGCTTGATGGTAATTTACCAATTCAAAGGTGTAATACTGTGCCTGGAGTGATAAATGGCTTTTGTCATTTTAAAGCTCTGCATGGACAGCACTCTGCTATTCCTATGCTAAAAGACTTTGCTGTAGAAATGGCAAATGACTTTGTCCCTTTCTATCTCGGCGTGAATGGCACTGTGCTAATACTATGCTTAAAGAGATTTTGATAGAAAAGCAGACATTTGAGATGAGCAGATCTAGAGTGTCGCTGGTGTTGAGGGTGCTCAATACTGGAGCTGCTTTTCACCTAAACTTGAGAACTACCCAGAGTTCTCTGCTTCTTTTTTATATATATATAATGGAATGGAGAGCCCGCCGGCTGGATAAAGAAGCGGACAATTTATTTGAGGCAGGCCAATTGCTGGGATGCTCCCCCGCCCAATATTTTCTGGAAACTTTTTCACTTCAGCTAGGATTTGTAGGGGTATTTACCTCCGTGATTTAAAGGAAAGCAAATAGGTTAAAATCGAAGGACATCTGTTGGACTACGTAAGTGGCATAATCATGGACTGTCAAGAATATGGGGAGTGTCCCCCAGGCACTGGACTAGTCCTGTTAACAGGATTTAATGCAATAATAAAGTATTTGATGAGACGTTTATAATCCGTTCATGTAGATGTATTTAGTATTGTTATTTCATCACAATATTTTAAATGAATTCAAAATTCCACAATGTAGTGTCCACAACGGTTATTTTTTCATGTTCAACTTTAAATCATATTTGTTTTCATCTATCCCAATGCATTTCGGCAATATGCCTTCGTCAGGGGATTTTCTGTAAATAAATTTTACTTATTTTAGGACTATGTCATACGAAAAAAAGTGCCATATGTTAGTTAAGCGCTCCCTTAGTATGCAGGTCCTATGGTTAAAACTGCTTGATGTATGGTGTGCCATCGCGACCTCTAGAACAGTATTATCAGATTAATGATGTTAAAAACTTTTGACTACCTGTGATGTGAATTATCTGCAAAAGAAAAGAAAAAATACTAGTGTTAATGGTGAAGTTGACGGTGGTAGTTGTAAACTTTTTACATGCTTGAAACGTGATGTTTATAATGGTTATAGCTGTGGAGTCATACACGAGTGAAACGAAAAGTGACTACTATTTGTTAGAATCGCATGTGATGTTATTTGACTACAAACGGTGCACGTATTTTAACTACGAACGGTGCACGTATTTTAATCACGTTGCCACGGGATTAACAAGGTTCCAGAAAGTTAAGGTGCTTGTGCTTAAACTGAAGTCAAAATGATCGCATATTTCGTCATTACCTACGCGTCATCGTGTTGTGCTTAGCATGCATACATATCTCTTAACCAAGACGGTGGATGATCATGTGGTAAGGATGAATGCATGGATTGGTGACTAGACTGTGTGAATGTCTCTCTTAGTCTCTCACTTGGTGTGTAAGCAGGTGCATGGCTTGGTGAGTAGCTACATCAGTGTGTATATGTGTTTTTCATTGATTGTATGAGTATCTGTATGGGGGTCTGACTGTCTATGTGGGTGTGTGGGTGGTGTCTGACTCTGTTCATACATGTCTGAATGGCCGATTCACTGGTTCTATAGATTTAAAAGTGCATCTCAGAAGGGCTGTATAGATAGCTGACTGTGTGAACAGGTGTGTTCATTAGTGAATTGATGTCTCAGTTGTATATATGTGAGTAACTATATATGTTTTTACACACTATATGTGAGTGTTGGGGTGTATAATTGACTACGTGAAAGACAGTGATTGCAAGAGTGTCTACATACACGAATGTGTACATGTATTAGTGATTGTATAAGAGAGTAAGTATGTGATAGTATCTATATAAATAAGGAAAGTGATGTGTGCATAAATAAGGCAGGTGTTGTGTATATATCTGCATAGGTGAGTACATGGGTGTATGATTGATTTTTGGCATGACTGAATAGATGTGTGAGTAACTCTGGATCAGTAGCACTGTGTAAATGTATATATATGTGTATGAGTGGATATTATACTGATGTAATGATGAGTGACACCATGTATAAGTGACTGTATCAGTGTATATCTGGCTCACAATATATAGATAGGAATCAGTGGATGGATATCTAGTATCTGGTATTGGTGTGTCTATGCTTTTAAAAACTGTAGTCTTTATTTTAGAGTGCGTCTATCAAAGGTTATATTACAGTGTGAAGAGGTGTGTCAGACTATCACGTGGATGATGTCATCAGTGATGTAATTTGAGATGTCATCAGTGATGTCATGAGTGATGTCACTGACCATATTATGAGTGATGTAATATGTGACGTCATCAGCAGTGCATTGCAGGCGCGCGAGTTATAGTTAGTTCAACTAACTATAACAGGCGAATTTCTCTGGTTTTATATGAGTCAAATGTCCAACTAACTATAACGTCCCTGAAACCTATGGTTTTTCCAGTGAATTTCTAAGGTTTTTTAAATGCTAATGCCTAACTATAACGTCTGTGAAACCTATGGTTTTTTCAGTGAATTTCGAAGGTTTTTTAAATGCTAATTTCATATATTAATATTTATAAAACCTATATTTTTTCAAATTGTTTTTTAATAGTTTGCAACTCTATCATCCTTTTTTTTAAACTTTACAAATTATATAATCTTTTATATTTTCCCCACAAAATATATATATATATTTTTTTGGGGAGAAAACTACAGTCCCGTACCAGTAGTCTACCAAGCTCGATCAACACGCGAATCCTATCCACCACATTTAAATGATGCGCATTTCATATCTGACGGGTTTGTGGCACCGTGTCCCGCGTAGCAACATGTACATATGAGGTCACGCCAGCTGCTACTTTGATATGCGACGGGTATGCACTACCAAGCCGCGCGTTACGTCATGTACGTATAGGGCCGCGCCCACTGCGTGTTGCGTATGAGACGAGGGCACGCTGCCACGCCCTTTGTTATGTCATAGACGTACGATGTCGCGCCGCATACGCCATTCCCTCATTTTTTCTGTCTCAAAACTATATCTAAAAAACTTTAAAGTGTATATGAGAGCAAGCGATAAGTAAAAATATTTTAAACAGTTATATATTTCTAACTGTAATAAACATATATTATAATAAATATATTTTCTCAAAATTACATCGGGTTCTGTCTCATTGCGCACTGGCTGCGTGATTGCCATGTAACCATAAAAAAAGCATTTCATTATTTCATAACATTTCCCATTGTAACAGTTCGAAAACGCCACCCATTTTAGTCAATATCTGAACTGCATTTCATGAGACACACCTCTTTTGCTTAGAGAGCTGTGGTCAAAACATTTTGCAATATACACATATCTTGCACTACACACAACATGCAACCATCATTTGTATCAATATTCATGCTCTGTAAAGTAGCTTTCCACCTATGATACCCATACACCTAAAAGTTACATTACCAACATTTTCTCCAATACCACAGGTAACATGGTTGCATACGCTGTCCACAACACAACGTAATATAGTACGGCCCAGAGACAGAATCATGCATAGATAATGAACACACAGACACAGATAGATAGTGGCAGTGGATACGGGCACGTACGCTTGACTCCTTTTTATTACCATGGTGACATATCCAGTGACGTCTGTGCTGGATGTGTGTGCGGTAAGTCAAAACCAACCTTCAGACAATGGTTGCTGCTAACATCAACTACAACAGTAATCATTGGATCACACACATAAATTCAATATTAAAAGAATCAATCATTTATGCTGCAGTAAGGTAGGGACAGTAGATGTGAAATAATACAGAAATAATTCCATCGTAAAAAAACAACAACTTGTGGTATACTGACACACAATCAATAGATCTGAAATAATACACAAAAAGATTATATCATAAACGCTCCATCAGTTCTAGTGCACTCACATAACCACATCAAAAGCATTCAGCATGTGCACAGCCACCGATAATGCGTGCTGTAGACAGGACGTATTAGGAGCAATATCTGTTGCCATCAACACTGCATCATCTGCAATACCGACTCAATCTGAATTATGAACACTGCTGTCTGCACAGTATGATGCATATGAGTGGTGCAGACAGAGCGCACTGGAGCAATATCTTTTCCTACAGGACTGCATCATCTACAGTACCGACTCAATTTCAAATGTGGACACAGAAGTCTGCAGTATAGGCCAGAGAGAGCGTTCAGCAAGGGCCCACAGCCACGTGGCATTGACTTGACCTCTACAATTTGCAATACACAAAGCAAAAAAAACGTGTACAGAGCCTACAATGATGCGTATGAGTGCTGCAGACAGAGCACACTGGAGCAATGTCTTTTCTTACAGAACTACCTAATCTACAATAGCGACTCCATCTGAATTATGAACACCACTGTCTGCAGTGTAGGCCAGAGAGAGCAGTCAGCAAGAGCCCACAGCCACCTGGCATTCACTTAAGCTCTACAGTTTGCACTACATAAAGAAAAAAAACGTGTGCAGATCCTGCAATGATGTATATCAGTGGTGCAGACAGAGCGCACTGGAGCAATGTCTTTTCCTACAGGACTGCATCATCTATAATACCTACTCAATGTCAAATGTGGACACTGAAGTCTGCAGTATAGGCCAGAGAGAGCATTCAGCAAGGGCCCACAGCCACGTGGCATTGACTTGAGCTCTACAGTTTGCAATACACGAAGCAAAAAAAAAGGGTGCGGAGCCTGCGATGATGCGTATCAGTGGTGCAGACAGAGCACACTACAGCAATCTCTTCTCTTCCAGGACTGCATCATCTACAATAGCAACTCGATCTGAATTGTGAACACTACTGTCTGCATTGTTAATTAAAAGCAGTACTCATACACACAGTCATCAATACTTTTTCACACTCCCTCTTTACAAAATAAAACAACATAAATTACAGAGAACTCTACAATGAATAAATCAAAACAATTCGAATTGGAATTTCATCTCTACACAGTCTACACTATTCACTGTTCCTTTGGACTTCCAAGATAAATCTTGTCATTTCACTAAACCTATAACTGATATAAAAAAACTTCTTGAAGCAAGTATACTAAAACAATATTGTGTATGTTTCAATAGACGTTCTAATTACTGAACTACTGGATTCTGTAATTAAACAATCACCACGTAATCTAAATTGTTAACCCTGCGAACTGCAGTCCACACCAAATCCAGTGGTCATTCACAACTCACAGCCACATACCGTTGGATTCGGAAGCACGGAGTTGGTTGCACCTGATCAGAGGGGATACACAAAAATCATCACAGACTTTAACTTATGACATCCTCAATCATAGAATCAAGACCCCATTTCACTGTTTGCACCTGCTGTACCACAGTATACTCCACCGACTACTGTCAACGAAGCCCAATAATCATGTGCAGCTGTTAGCTATGGAATCACAGACTGTGATGAACCTTAACACACAAACTTCTGAAAAAAGCAAGCAGCAGGTAATATCGGACATCATCCATTGTGGGATCAAGACACCGTTCCACAGTTGGGACCTAAAGTTGGATGAACCTGATTGAAGAGAGTACCTTCATCTCCACTCTCAATTGCAGTTCTAATATCGTCCATTGTGGAGTCAACACACCGTTCTACTTTAGAAACCTAGAGTTGGTTGCAGCTGGTAGAAGGAAATACCTCCATCTCCACTCTCAGATACAGTTCTAACATCATCCATTGTGGGATCAACACACCATTCCACTGTTGGGACCTAGAGTTGCTTGCACCTCATCGGAGGGGGTACACAGGAATCATCACAAACTGTAACTTCTAACATCCTCAATCATATAATTAAGACCCCATTTCACTGTTTGGACCTGCTCTACCGCGGTGTATTCCAGCAATACCAGTCAACTAAGCCCAATAACCATGTGCAGCACTTAACTACAGAAGCACAGAATCTGATGCACCTCAACAGACGGAGTTCTGTGAAAAACCAGCAACAGGTAATATCGGACATCGTCCATTGTGTGATCAATACACCATCCCACTGTTGGTACCCAGAGTTGGTTGCGCCTCATCAGAAACTATACACAAAAATCATCACACACTTTAACTTCTGACATCCTCAATCATAGAATTAAGACCTCGTTTCACTGTTCGAACATGCTGTACCGCTGTGTACTCCAGCAACTGCAATAAACCATACCTAATAATCATGTGCAGCAGTTAACTACAGAAGCACAGAGTCTAATCCACCTCAATGGAAGGAGTTCTGTAAAAATTAAGCAGAATGTAATATCGGACATCTTCCATTGTGGAATCAAGACAACGTTCCACTGTTGCAACCTAGAGTTGGTTCCACCTGGTCAAAGGGAGTACCTTCATCTCCACTCTCAGATGCAGTTCTAACATCATCCATTATGGCATCAAGACACTGGTCCACTGTTGGGACCCAGAGTTGGTTGCAGCTGATCAAAGGGAGTACCTTCATCTCCACTCTCAGATGCAGTTCTAACACTGTCCATTGTGGGATCAAGACACCGTTCCACTGTTGCAACCTAGAGTTGGTTTCACCTGGTCAAAGGGAGTACCTTCATCTCCACTCTCAGATGCAGTTCTAACATCATCCATTATGGCATCAAGACACCGTTC
The DNA here is from genome assembly GCF_964204655.1 of Triturus cristatus. Classification (NCBI taxonomy): domain Eukaryota; kingdom Metazoa; phylum Chordata; class Amphibia; order Caudata; family Salamandridae; genus Triturus; species Triturus cristatus. Next base: position 1,338,059,126 of record NC_140585.1, on the reverse strand, counting down.
CACTGTTGGGACCCAGAGTTGGTTGCAGCTGGTCAAAGGGGAGTACCTCCATCTCCACTCGCAGATGCAGTTCTAACATCGTCCATTGTGGGAACAAGACACCGTTCCACTGTTGCAACCTAGAGTTGCTTCCACCTGACATCCTCAATCATAGAATCAAGACTCCGTTTCATTGTTCGGACCTGCTGTACCGCGCTATAGTCCAGCAACTACAGTCAACAAAGCCCAATAATCCTGTACAGCAATTAGCTACGGAAGCACAGAGTGTGATGCACCTCAACGGAGGGAGTTCTGTGAAAAGCAAGCAGCAGGAATTACCGGACATCATCCATTATGGGATCAAGACACCGTTCCACTGTTGGGACCCAGAGTTGGTTGCAGCTGGTCGAAGGAAGTACCTTCATCTCCACTCTCAGATACAGTTCTAACATCGTCCACTATGGTATCAAAACACTGTTCCACTGTCGGTACCTGTCGGACTACTGTGTTACTATTATACAGGGCACTCCAAGCTCCTGGGCCTCAGGCTGGGCTCTGTGTGCCTGTGTCGCGGTAGCCAGCGTTAATCTCATGAGCCTTCTGAGCTCGCAGACCTCGGCCCAGGGCCTTCCGCCGGCACGTGGTCGGCCCTCTTTCACATCCAGCGGTGTCGAAAGGTGAACTATGGGGCATATATGCATCACAGCGGCCATGGCGGTTTCTGAGTACCAGCAGGCTGAGAGCATCATTCACGCACCCACCTTCGCTCACAGCGTCAGCCTCGTGGCGGTGTAAGCTGCGCAGACCTGGCAGACACGTTCGCCAATCCGGAAGAGAACCACACCCAAAGAAACATGCCTTTTATTCATACCCCTACGTTAGCCTTGCGTACGGCTAGCCAGCCCACTTCCCTAAACATTTGGGGGGGGGGGGGGAGGCACGTACGCGCTACCATTCTGTAATCTTCCCCACTGACTGTACTATCATGGTTGCATCCACTGTCCACTTCACTCAATAGACCATCAGTGTATGTTGACATGTACATGTCTGTGCTCTGCATACTCAAGTCTGTCCGGCACATCCCCTCAAGACTTTGCATTGTATACTTTTATAATCGAGAATTACTTGTCACCTTCACACATACTTTGCTCTCATCTCTCCCCGCATTCTGCATAGTGAGGCAGAGGAGCCATGCCATGTTTAGTTTGCATACATGGCTACCCACGGTTCCCACGGTATGTAGTGTCATTGTGTCTGCTACGTGCACATGTTGTTTGTCATGTTGAATGTCATTATATAAGGTAGCGCGTTTATTCACGAGCAGTGCCTTATTCCATTTACATATCCCTGTCTTAAAGAGCATACAAAAGTTTTTCTCACAGGTGAATAGTGCGACCACAATGGCAGTTATTCATTACTATCCAAGAATGTCCAACTACACGGCGCTTCTAAGCTTACAGCCACCAATCTTGCGTCCTTTCTTAAAAGGACGCCAACTCCCACAATCACACCAACATTCACACAGCTTTCTAACGACAGTTATCTGCTTCTCAATAACATACACTCCTGCGGAATATGAGCAGGCATACCGAATGTCCTTACTGTTTCAAACACAGTAACTTCCTGTGGCAATATCTATTCCCGCCCACACAAACTAACTCCCAAACTTCAATTTGGCCTTCAATTCCTAGTTTGAAAATACATTTCAAGAAACAAACCAAATTAAAAGCACCTTTGTTCAGAACAGAAGTCTCCCTCACTTCTGCAAAAGAAATGTATCGACTGCAGATACCACGAACTTCAAATAAAATACACTCCCTTTTAAATACGAACCGCCAATTACACATTGTGAATTGTTACACAATTTTCAACACATGTCACACTCAAGGTCTGGCACACTTTTTTAACACGGTCTCCTACAGCCTTCTAACACGCTTTCAAACTGTTCTTCTTTTAATACCAGACTAGATTAACACATTCTTTCGATCATCTCTGGAATAACAGGAACAGTGCCCATTATTCTCACCCTCTTTGCGGCCATCCTACTACTAATTCTACTTCTAGAAATGGTTACGCTTTCTATGGTAACAACTATGTCCGGCAGAATACGCCTCTACGCCAAGCTACATTAATACTGTAAAAAAATGAAAAAACTTTTCGGCTGCCTGCCTCTATCTATTTTCGGAGCTAGCTACAACATAACATTTATCTACACTTATACAATATGCGTACAACCATCGTTTGATTGCAAAACTTGCCCATTCGACTGGCGAATGGATGTATGCCTTGCCAACATCTCAACAATCGCTCCAGATATCCAGCTGGTAATGGAGTATCTTGAAAGCCATGAACGTGAATGTTCTGGCAGCGGAGCAATGGCGAATGCAATGCAAAAAGGAATCGCAGTGCAATGGGATTTCTGTGCAGCCGCGAAAGATCTCCTGCAATGTGCGACCTTTCACAACATCGCAGATTGCCTGCCCATTCAAATTACTGCTCCAACATTCGGGGAACATTACTGTCCCTTCGAGGATATGAATTGGATCGCTTTGCTTTTCTCACACAATGGCAACAATAGCCTCTTGGAACATTACGCATCTCAAGCAGCTGAAGAACTTCTGGACTGGAATCTCCAAGACTTGTAAGAAACTCACATTATTCTTGAATGGATTTTTTTCCATCTTTTTTTACTTTTTCCTTTAAATTTTTTATAATACACTTCAATCCTACTACTTTGATATAATAACTTTCTAAGTATACTCAGACATTTGAACTCTATCCTCATTATTCCCCCTTATGTCTCCAGTCTAACCAGGAATCTGTGATGTATGGCCTATGCAAATACGCTATTTACTTCCAAAATTAACCTAAACCCGACACCCATTTAGAAACCACGTCTATTCTTTGTGCACACACCTCTCTGCCTGCCTGTTATTCACAAAGCCCTTTCACACAATTTTACTCAAAGTCAGCCTCTGCTCAGAACCTCACGATAAAAATGTAAAAAGACAACTTTGTTTATGAACTCGTTGGCACAGTGTGGTAATCATAAACTACCTTTATTTTCATTATACAATGTATTTATTCATGTCTAATAGCTATTCTGCAGGTCACATAGAACCGTAACATATAATGTGCAATTCACTGATACAGGAGCTTCGATTTGACTACAGCAGAAGCAATTGGAGTTTGTCTAAGCTCAATGCCTTAGCGTTCTACACAAGAATGTTTTTTTGAAACAGCTGAAGACAATAATGTACGGTTTGACTACAAAGGTACCGAATGTGCTTCTCAGAAGCAAAATGTTTGTATTCATCCTCAAAGTTCCAATGTGGGTAGAACTAGTACCAATTCTGACAGGCACCACATTGAATCTACTGTACAACAGATTACTAACTATTCTACTGTTGTTAATTTTCTGTTACAAAAAAGCACTGCCAATTTACATAAAAAGTATGACTACATTTTGCAATTTCTTTTTTATTTCGTTCTTTTCTTAAACGATACATGTGGTAACCGTATCCTACCTTTATTTTCTTTATAGAATATAGAGTCATTCAAGTGTAATAGCTATTGTTTATTTCACATGCCGGAGCTTACGTTTGAATACAGCAGAAGTGGTTAAACTTTGCATCAGCTGGATACCCTAGCTCTTGCACCAGTGGGTCCAATTATGGCACTTAAATAAAGACACTTTCTATATAATTTTCAAACTCCATCCCTTTATTACACACAACCACTTTCTGAGACACAACTCTTTTTACCATTTTCCTTCTCTGGCATTGCAACATTCTGTATAATATTCTTCACAATTATTCCTTTATTCCTGCTTCCTAAAACACTACATTTGACTCTTCAGACCAATAGGGATGAGTAGTTCGTTTCACACTCCCTGCATAGAATAAACGCACACTAACACTACTTACACAGGTATGCTACAGCGGCCAGTATCCTACAGCGCCCACAGCACATCACTTCACAGCAATAAACTCACGACTTACACTCACAGTTTCATCCCCGAGTCTTCATACCGATACCACTAAGTACTTTGCTTCCCACTCCCGCTATACTCTAAACGTATACTAACACCACCTGCACAGATATGCTACAGCACCCACTATGCTACAGCGCCCAGAGTAAATCACTTTACAGCACTCAGCTCACAGTTTAGATGCACGGTTTCATCCCAGAGTGTACCGGCACCTCACGTCAGCACCATCTCACAGTTTGCAAAACAGTACTTTCACACCAGTAGGGATAAATAATTTGCCTCACACTCCCTCTATAGCAAACCCTACCCACCCTACAAACCTCACAGCGCTCCTACCCTGCTCTTTCCCACTTTTTTCTCCCTTTTTTCCCCTTACTCGCTTCAACGGAATCACAAAATGGCGGCCAACACTTCCTAGTTGCAACCGCTCGCAGACAATCACCAGCAAGCTCGTGCTCGTAACGCCTCAGCCATTCAGATGGCAGAATTCCCAAATATCGATATCTGTAAATTTCGAAATTTCTCAAAAACTGCTGAACGAATTTACACCAAATAAACAAAAGCGTGCTTTCTAGACCAAGACCCTTCTCCCTTCTAAATTTGGGGTAATTCCGTTCACCCGTTCGACCTGTAGCCTTGTCTAAAGTTTCCTATGGAAATTAACATTGAAAAAACACGTTTTGGGACCCCCCTTTTTACTCGGCCCCCCCTTCACGAATCACCCCCCAAACTTTCAACATAGGAGCTGATCTCAACAAAGAATTCGTTTTTAAATTTTCGCGAAGATTCGTCAATCGGCCCAAAGTTATTGGGAATAGAATGTTGCCATTTTCCTATGGTAACTAGGTCCTAACTATAACTACCTACTGGCGAGCGCCAGTAGGTAATATATATATATATATATATATATATTTCCAAGCGGTCCAATGGTTCCGGGGTTCTCTGGCGCTCAAATAGAAGGTGCGGCACCCTTGCGGTTTTGGACCAAACCGCTGACACATAGACCAATTTCTCCCGTACGAAGAAAGATAGGGTCGCACTCCAGCAAGATGTCGTGAAATTCAATAGTTCAATTTATTTCCAAACCATTACAATCCACACTCGTTAGACGCCTCAAAAACAACCAACGCGTTTCGTCGAACTCCGTCAACTTGCTCACGGTTGAAATTTTTAAAAAAACATTACAAAAATAAATTGTTATGCTTTTATAGTTCTTTATCTAGATGAAGAACTATAAAAGCATAACAATTTAGTTTTTGCGGCACACAATATGAGTTCATAAAATATTTAACTAATGTTTTGTACTAGGGCATTTATAAGTTCGCTATATGAGGTTCATTTGAAAAAATTAACTGGTGGTACACCATATTGGTTTAAGAAGTTTACAAAAACGTCTGTATGACATTTAATTATTTTTTACTATCCAGTTTAAGCCAATATCATGGTAAAAAGAAATTGACTACATTACCCAGAATTCTGATTTAAGAAATCCCGCTCCTAACAGGAAACGTAGATATGACAATGTCCTGTCTGAACCTTGTTTAAAATGTAATATTTTTTTCAAAATTTCAACCGTGATCAAGTCGACGGAGTTCGACGAAACGCGTTGGTTGTTTTTGAGGCGTCTAACGAGTGTGGATTGTAATATTTTGGAAATAAATTGAATTATTGAATTTCACGACATCTTGCTGGAGTGCGACCCTATCTTTCTTCATACGGGAGAAATTGGTCTATATATATATATATATATATATATTATCTACTGGCGGTCGCCAGTAGATAGTTATAGTTAGGACCGTGTTTCCATAGGAAATCCGCAACATTCTATTTGGAATAACTTTGGCGCCGGTCGACGAATCCTCGCCAAATTTTCAAAACGAATGGGGCGCTACGCTCTGCTCCTACCCTGAAAGTCTCGGGGGGGATTCGTCAAGCGGGGGCTGAGAAAAAAGGGGGGTCCCAAAACGCGTTTTCCCCATGCATTTTTCCATAGGACCTTTAGACACAGCTACAGCCCGAACGGCTGAACAGAATTACTTGAAATTTGGCAGAGAGGTAGTCTTCAGGTCAAGGATGTGCCTTTTGTAGGTCTGGTGTAAATCTGTTCAGTAGGTCCTGAGAAAATAGCATTTAAATCAATATATATATCTGTAAGCGCGCTCCGTGCGCTTACCGTAAGCTTACCGTACGCGTACGGTGCCGTGCGCGAGCTCAATTCTGATTGGTGGTTACATGACTGTAAACATTCGAATCGGTCGAAATCAGGAAGTGTCGGCCGCCATTTTCTGTCTCTCGCACTGAGAAACAAAGGTGGGGAACGTGAAACGGGGGCAACGAAGAGAGTTGCAGACCCCCTAGGTGTTTGTCAGGGGGTTCAAGAAGGTCCCAAAAATTCTCAAAAATAAATTTAATAATTTTAAAAAAAAATCACGGGGTACGCGTACGGTAAGCTTACCGTACGCGCACGGCAAAAAAAATAAAAAAAATAAATAAAGAAGTAACAATCACATTTATTAAATAAATTTAAGGACCCACAAGGGAGAAAAAAACAAATGTTACTGCGTAAAAAAAGGCGAGGCGCGCACGGCATGGACTGCGCAACGTGGGCGCTCGGTGCGCGAAGCGCACCGAACGGCCACAGAGCGCGCACGGTGCGCGAAGCGCACCTTGCGCGCAGGGTGTGCACATAGTGAAAAACCAGAAAAAAAAATAAAAAATAAATACATAACTTAGCATTTAAAAAACCGTACAAATTCACTGAAAAAACCATAGGTTTCACACACGTTATAGTTAGGAATTATCATTTACAAAACCTTGCAAATTCACTTAAAAAACCATAGGTTTCACACATGTTATAGTTAGCTGTACATTTCACTCGTAAAAAACCAATGAAATTCCACGTTATAGTTAGATCAGGTAACTATAACTTGCGCGACCGCAATCCACAATGTGTAATTTCAGATGTCATCATTGATGTCATGAGTGATGTCACTGACCATGTCATGAGTGATGTACTATGTGACGTCATCAGCAGTTTATTGTGGGCGCGCAAGTTATAGTTACCTGATCTAACTATAACGTGGAATTTCATTGGTTTTTTACGAGTGAAATGTACAGCTAACTATAACATGTGTGAAACCTATGGTTTTTTAAGTGAATATATATATATATATATATATATATATATATATATATATATATATATATATATATATATATATATTACCTACTGGCGGTCGCCAGTAGGTAGTTATAGTTAGGACCCTGTTTCCATAGGAAATCCGCAACATTCTATTTGGAATAACTTTGGCGCCGGTTGACGAATCCTCGTGAAATTTTCAAAATAGGTGGGGCGCTCCGCTCCGCTCCTACCCTGAAAGTCTCGGGGGGATTCGTCAAGCAGGGGCCGAGAAAAAAGGGGGGTCCCAAAACGCGTTTTCCCCATGCATTTTTCCATAGGACCTTTAGACACAGCTACAGCCCGAACGGCTGAACAGAATTACTTGAAATTTGGCAGAGAGGTAGCCATAAGGTCAAGGAAGTGCCTTTTGCAGGTCTGGTGTAAATCTGTTCAGTATTTCCTGAGAAAATAGCATTTAAAAGCATATATATATGTGGGCGGAGCCTAACCACACATCTCATCCTGAGATCTGATTGGCTGTCAGCACTTCATCCAAGAAGTGTTGGCAGCCATCTTGGGACCAATATACATGATAGCACCTCATTAAAAAGCATTGCAGTTAATAGAAGGTTTTAAGACTTTAGTTACATTATAAATCATTTGTTGATGGTACCATACTCATTTTAGGAATTGTGGTATGTTCTAAGGTGATTTCACCATGTGAAAAAGCCTTCTGCTGGGATATCATGATTGAGAGAAAAATATTTTCTCATGCTTTTACCACAGAGGTTTGGAAGGTGATCTATAGGCTAAACTGAGAGCTTATTTTCTGTAAATTCACATTATCTTTCTCAGTCATGTGAGAATGAAGTCTGACATTCTCAGTAAAACATGTACATCCAACAAGGGCAGAGACTGTCAGTTGATTCCTTTGTGTTCTACTGCAGCTTCCCAGAGTGTTCCAAAGAACTACTAGAGCGCTAACAGTCCTACTTATGATAAACGTATGGCACACCTGAAGCCATCTTGCTTGGATTAAAGTGGTAACTCTTAAAACATTTAATTTAAAAAGGAACAAAATGAGGGGGTTCATTTTTCCATAAAAAGTATGATTAGTGCTGCAGAAAGAAAAATTAGGGCACATTTTGAGTGACTTCTCAAATCCTCTTCTATTTCATTAAAAAATTCTGACATGCAGACTGAAACATGCACTTTCAATACCAGCAGCAGTTTTCCCTGGTGAGCAGTAGCTTTACTACAGTGATCTAATGAGCAAAAAGAGTGCTAACATTCTGAATTTATGGCAAATGTGTGACACATCTGAATGCCTTCTTGATGGAATCAAAGTAAAAAACTGAAAGTATTTCCTACTGAGGAGACTGCAGTAAATGAGGAAATTAGGAAACTTCATAACAAATAAGTCTCCCAAGATGGCCACCAGAGACAAAAGAGCCCAAATGTAGCCCAAATATCACCCAGATGTAGCCCAAGTATAGCCCAATGACAGATTGTCCCAGAATGTTCTTAAAAACAACTAGAGCGCTTACTGTCTTCATTATGACAAAAGTATGGCACACCTGAAGCCATCTTGATTGGAATAAACTGGTAACACTTAAAACATTTAATTTAAAAAGGAACACAATGAGGAGGTTCATTTTGCCATAGAAATTATGATTAATGCTGAAGAAAGAAAATGAGGGCACATTTTGAGTGACTTCTCAAATCCTCTTCTATTTCATTAAAAAATTCTGACATGCAGACTGAAACATGCACTTTTAATACCAGGAGCAGACTTCCATGGTGCAGTAGTTTTACTACAGTGATCTAATGAGCAACTAGAGTGCTAACATTCAGAATTTATGGCAAATGTGTGACATATCTGAATACCTTCATGATGGAATCAAAGTAAAAAACTGAAAGCATTTCCTACTGAGGAGACTGCAGTACATGAGGAAATTAGGAAACTTCATAACAAATAAATCTCCCAAGATGGCCACCGGAGACAAAAGAGCCCAAATGTAGCCCAAAATCACCCAGATGTAGCCCAAATATAGCCCAATGACAGAAGTGTGCAAAACACTTATTATTTTGTGTTTTTGCAGTGTTATATAGTGCAGACTTGTCAGGTATTGGAGTGCTTTACATGAGCATTGGTTACATCACACAAGAACAAATTCATTTTGGTTGTAGACATGGGGAGACTAAGTGATTTGACCAGAATCACAGAATGTCGAGCTGAAGCAGAAACTTCAACCTGGTTCCCCAGTTGCAAAGTCTGCAGTTCTGGAAGTAACACCACATCCTCTCCCCTAAGTGCAACATTAAATCAAGTGGTCAACTGGATAAAAAAACATACAGATAACAAATAATTTAAAAGTGCTTTGTCGCTATTTGAAAACTCAGAAAATATGTCCTTATTTTAGTCTTTTAGAGCACTAACCATAATTTTGATGCCAATAAGACCCTCTCATATATGTAATTTCTAAAGGAAATGCTCTAGGTATTACAGTTTTGATTACATCAAGATGATGTCAGGCGTTCCACACTTTTGTAATAAATATAGAATGTTAGCAATCTAGTTGTTCATTAGGATACTGTTGAGAGGCAGAGGCCAGGGGCACGGACTCTGAAAATTGAAGGCAGGTAGGAGGGTGCAAAGGCAACAATTTAACCACACTGAGAAGGCAGGAAGGGCCGTGGAAGCACAACAGACTATGGAGGGCAGTGGAAAGGGGGGCAGGGGCAACAAACCAACAATACAGGACTTGCAAGAGAGGCTGTTGGAGGGAAGATCTATTACGGGTCAAGGAAGCTAGGGGCGGTCCCCAGATCCCCGGGAGCCACCACAGAACTGAGCAGGAGAGTGAGTCAGGGACAAAAGGGGCACCTTAATTTGAGCCGGGGTGCCTAGGAACGCTTGCTCCAAAAATGAAGAAAACAGACATATGAGACATGGAATTGGAGGCAGAATACAATGGCAGTTTAATGAGAAGATGCAACTTCAAAGAAACCGCAGAATAGAGACATAAAGTACAAAATACAGAATCCAGATAATCATACAGCTGTCATAATATTCTCTGTATCTCAATTAATGTACTGACAGAGAGAGAGAGAACACACATCTATAAATGCATCATGAGAAACAAGTTACACCAAGGAAAATGTTACCTAGGAACACTCACGTTTACTCTTAGAGCAAGCATTCCTGCAATTACAATACAAAATCTTTTAAATGCAAAAGTAAAGAGAACAATGGTTAAACATAACATGACATTTCATATAGGTAAAATAGAATAAGATACTTCAAGCAAAGCAGAGCAAGACATTTTAAGCAAAGGAAGACAAGAGCTCCCAGCTCTTGGGGAAAACCTGCAATGCCTGTTAACCTACATACAGACGGCGAGGTAGTCCGTCGATATCTGTGGGTGCTCCCTTTTTATATCATTTTGTGGGCTCCTTTGCACGCTACATCTACCTACGTATGCTACCCAAAAGCTTCGTCTGCAGATTTTACCAGACATTTCGTCATTTACCCACTTAATGCTGACAATGGACTGGGTGAAAAGGTCAGTCTCTCAGGCCAATCGCTTATCGTAAGTTCCATAGAGCAAGCAGAAAATAATGGGTATTGTACGGGAATTCAATATATTCATGTATAAAATCTCCTCAGTTCTCCGAACTTGACGCTCTGCGGTTGCCACTTCCTTAAAAGCGGGAAACCTGCCCAGGAAGCAAGTACCAGTCCAGGATGCAGCCTACTGTATGTCGACAGCTTCAGGGGGATGTTGAACTTTGATACCGAGCACGGAGCACTCGGGTAGGGTGGGGGCTACTAGTTTGGATCAGAAGGCCTCGCAGACCTGCCTTCAGACTGCTATACACTAAAATTGCAGAGCTATGGTCAATTTAACAAAGAGGCCTACATATTGAACAGAAGGGCCTACACAGGGGTTTTATGCTGGCTGAGTGGTAAGGATGTCTCAGGATAATTATATAGCAACACAGGACCCGCTGGTCAATTTAATACGGCCTACAAATGCAGCTGGCAGGGCAAGGACAAGGGTCTCATACTTCAGGTGTGGACAGAACGGGCCAGGGGCCCCCTGTGATACAAAATCTACCCTCCTTCAAGGCTGTGGCAATGTAATAGACCATTGTGGGCAGAAGGAAGAAGCAATGGTAGTACAACCATACATGCCAACAGACCCGATTCAGCCAGGAAACGTCCAATGTTTTTAAGCTCAAATGGGCTTTATTTGATCTGTCTCCTGTCTACAATATCCTCTTTTTCAATGTAACTCAAAGGGGAAAATCAATACCCCAGTTTTTTTCAAAATCTCCCTCTTACTAAGTTCAAAATGTTCGCAAGTATGGTACATTGGATCATGGAAGGAAATGGGATAGGGACATGGACTTGGATAACAGAGGACAGGAGGGACATGGAGAGGTGCACCAAACTGACCCTGCAGGGCAGGCATCAGGGTTTGCAGCAGCACAATACACCACACAGGGCATGCAGGACGGGAGTGCAGCACAACAATCCATAGAAAGCAAGAGGGAGGGGACAGGACCATGCACATGGACAACAGAGAACAGAGGGGCAAGAGGCAATGGTAGCTAGCTGACCATAATGGACAGACAGGAGAGAAAGCTGCAGTATAACAGACCATAAAGGGCAGGAGGGACGGATCAGGGGCATTACAATGGAACAGACAAGCCAGGAGGGAGGGAGAAGGGCTGGGGGCAAGGGGGCAGGGCAGGAGCAGCAAGATAGCCATGGAGGTCAGGCAGGATGGGCACTAGAAGCAAGACACACCATGAAGAGCAACAGTGAGACTGTGATGGCATACACACAGACCATGGAGGGAAGGTGGGAGGGGGTCAGGGGCAGCTAACTGACCACACAGGGAAGGTGGGAGGGGCCATGGCAGCACAGAAGACCATGCATGGCAAGTGGGAGGGTGAGTGGCAGCACAATGGCTATGATGGGCAAGAAGGAGGGTGGAGGGGCATGCACAAAGGACGATGGAGGATAGAAGGGAGGGTCAGGACCTGTGCACAGACAAGAAAGTTCAGGGGAAGGGACCTCACAACAGACCACACGGGGCAGGCAGGAGGAGCAGTTGCAGCACAACAGACCAGGGAGGGCAGAAGGGTGTGGCAGTACAATGGACCATGTAGGACAGGAGGAAGAGGATAGGGGCATGGCATGTGGACAGGCAGGGTGGAGGTGGCAGGGACAGGTTACAGTCATCTGACAATGCTAGGCAGGTGGGAGGGGAGTGGCAGCTCAACAGAACACTCAGAGTAGATAGGAGTGGCAGGTCCATGGGACATGGTGGGCAAAAAGGATGGAGCAGGGGCATGCACAAAGACATCGGAGGGCAGGGGGAAGGAGAATAGGGGCAGCAAGCTAAGCACAGAGTTTAAGCAGGAGGTCAATGATGGGGCATAGAATTGGGCAATGGAGGGCAGGAGGAGTGGACTGGTACATCATACTAAATTGAGGGCAGTGGCAGCACATCAGACCATGCATGGCAGGAGGGAGGAGGCTAGTCCATGGATTCACACAACAGAAGATAGGGAGGAAGGGGATGGGGCAGCAAGCTAACTGTTCAGAGAAGGCGGGTATTAGGAACTTTATTGTTTTTAAAACATTGTGTCTGTGCGAACTACTTAAAATATGAACAAGTATGCAGCATAATCTCACTTTTATTCAGGAAGAAGAGGACGTTTGTGACTGTGACTCCGGGCTCACTTGGCAGAAACACCCCCTGACCCTCCACCCCCTATCGCAAAATGTAATGCCCGTGAAAAGGGTAGGTGAACACAGTGTTATATAGAACATAGTCCTGAGAGCACGATTGAAAATGAAAACTAGATATAGTCTATGGTATAAACTATGCACCAAAAAGTGTGATATAAGATGAACCGGGCGTGAAATATAATATGCAATACATTGTGCGCAATGACAGATTCATTGGAGAGCGCGAGATAGCACAGGCACTAGCGCGTGCTATGCGATATGCGCCTTGGAGTGTAATATGCACAGGGCAGTGTTGTGTAACCTAACTAGTCTCTAAAGTTGTAATATAAAATATGTGCTGGGGAGTGTAACGTTGCATATGCACTGTGACAAAGATATGGATCCCAGATTGTAATATGTATGGCACAGCACTGTGCGTTATAACATAGGCATCGAGAAAGGCACGTTAGATGGGGCAATATAACCCGTGCGAAGACAAGTGTGGCATGACATATTCACGGGGTGGTGTTACAGTGCACATGGGCTAGAGAGTGTCATAGCATATGCACTAGCTAGTGGAATACAACACAGAGGTGTGTGGCACTCGGCAGGCAATGGTGGGTGTAACACAGCATTGGGCTCTGTCAGGAGCACGCTGTGACTCTCAAGTGATGTTCGTCCCCTTTCCAGAGAGTAAAATAAAAAGTATTACACATCCGGCAGTGGATGTGTGTTTTATTAACCGTGAGGGGGGTTTCTTGCATAGTTTTGGTTGAATTTTTGTCGAATCCCCTTTGAATGGCTTGGTGTGCATGTGTATTAAATGTGCCCGTCAATAGCTACCCATGTTTGTATAAATAAACGACAAGGGTGTCTACCAGGATTAGGCACGGTAGGGCATCAGACATGTCAGAGCTTCACTAGTGGTGTAAATACATTTCACGTGGATTCATTGCATGCATAGTCGCCTTTTAATGAATATCACGCAAATCGTCATGGTGATAGGTACGTACGGTTTGTCCAGCATGTCCTAGGTGTGTCTATAAATATATATTTTTTTAAAATAATAAAAAACAGTGGCCGGCCCTGGGGATTGGGGTCAAAAAAATATAATTAGGAGACTGGCCCTGGGGGATGGGGTCATCAGGGCCAATAAATTAGAATAAGAAGGGGAACCAAACAGCCCCCGTTCTTAAAAAACTAAAATAAATAAAAGACTGGCATCGTGCCGGAGGCCATGCCCCCTCCGTGCAGCACTCTGCAAACGCGCCCCCAACAGGCATCTCCAGTATGCGCCAGGGAGCTGCGCTGCAGCCAGGTGTTCTGAGGCCAAGCCCCTTTTTACACCTCTCTGCAACGCAGCTCTGTGGCGCTTACTGGAGGTACCTAGTGGTCTAGTTTGACCCTAGGGACCCTTAGGATTCAAGGGGACTTAATCTCTCAACTTAGAACAGCCACAGGGCGCGTTTACACAGTGGTGAAGGGAGGGGACGGGGCCTGAGGTGACGTGTGCAAACACGCACTATGGCACGTTTTAAATTGGGGATATAATTTCCCTTCAATACTGAGGGCCCCTGGGGGCTAACTAGCCCACCAAGTGCTTCCAGTAAGCGCCACTGAGCTGCATTGCAGAGAGGTGGTCCAGGCCGTGCCACTTTTTACACCTCTCTGCAACGCAGCTCTGTGGCACTTACTGGAGGTACCTAGTGGGCTAGTTGGACCCTAGGGACCCTCAGGATTCAAATGAACTTAATCTCCCAACTAAAAATGGACACAGGGCGTGTTTACACAGTGGTGAAGGGAGGGGACGGGGCCTGAGTTAACGTGTGCAAAAACGCCCTGTGGCCTGTTTTAAGAGGTAGTTTTAATCCCCATGCCCTATTATACACTAGGGGCTTACAGAGGAGGTCATGCTAATCACAGGGGGACCCCAACGCATAATGTTCCCTAGTGTATGTAGGTGTTTTCACTGTATTCTAAGTGTCTTTTAACATAGCACTGGCTCTAGGACTGGTTAGTCAGACTCAGTTACCACCAGTATCCGTCTGAAAAAGTTGAGGGTACAGGATGATTTTGCAACAAGGCTTCTTTCTGCTCTTCTTTTTGTTCTTTCTGCACGTTATCCTTCTTCCTGCACTTATCTTCGTATTTGAGGACTTCTGTTGCTTCTTTCTGCACTTCTTTTGTTTCTTTCTGTGCATTTTTTCTTCTTTCTTCACATGTCCTATCTCTGTAGGCATAGTTAGAAATTAGCATTTAAAAAACCTTTGAAATTCACAGAAAAAACCATAGGTTTCAGGCACGTTATAGTTAGGAATTAGCATTTAAAAAACCTCAGAAATTCACTGAAAAAACCATAGGTTTCAGGGGTGTTATAGTTAGCTGGACTTTTCACTTGTACAAAACCATTGAAATTCCCCCGTTATAGTTAGTTCAGCTAACTATAACTCGCGCGCCCGCAATGCACTGCTGATGACGTCACATATTACATCACTCATGACATGGTCAGTGACATCACTCATGACATCACTGATGACATCTCAAATGACATCACTGATGACATCACTGATGACATCATCCTTGTGATAGAGTGGCAGACCTCCTCTCACCCTAATATAACCTTTGATACACACATTCAAAAATAGAGACTAAAATTTTCAAAACAATGGACATACCAATACCAGTTACAACAACCTCTTCAGTAATTCTAAGATCCACATACACATCCACTCATTCACCAACAGTCCTATACAGTCACTCATACATGTACTCACTCATCATATGTACTCATACACCTATACATCCTGTTACACAATGCCACTCATCCATAGAGTTACTCACACACATAGTCACTCATGCTAATAAAGAATCAAACATACATTTACTTGCATATACAGTTATACACACACCACCATACTTACTTCTACGGAAACTTACACATACTTAGTCTTTTAAACAATCACTTATAGAAACACATACTTATTCATACAGGAACTCTTTCAATCTCTCACTCTCACATATACTCACATATATACACCAATAGTCACATATACTAGTTTAAAACATATGTAGTTACTCATAAAGACACTATTGAGACAGTCATTCACTCACTAACACACCCATACACACACTCATCCACCCATACAGTCCTGCACACATGCTGTGTTCAACACATACAAACAGTGAGTCACTCATTCATGCACCTATGCACTACGTAATACCCCCCACCGAACCATGCAGACACTCAGACTGAAACTCAAAAAACCAACTAATAACCTATATAGACACCCATGTAGCTACTCACCAACCCATGCAGCCACTTATACACAAAGTGAGAGACTGATACAGATATTTACATATTTAAACATTACTCACTAAGCCATGTATTCACTATGATACACTTAATCAGTCAGTTACACAATCAATTTTTCAAAAACAAATCATCCATTTAGACACTTATATACCCATTTATTCTTCCATCGACCTTGAGATATACATATATAAAACATATTTAAATTTCAGAAAAACACACATTCACTGGATGATGTCATCAGTGATGTCATCAGTTATGTCATTTGAGATGTCATCAGTGATGTCATGAGTGATGTCACTGACCATGTCATGAGTGATGTAATATGTGACGTCATCAGCAGTGCATTGCGGGCGCGCGAGTTATAGTTAGCTGAACTAACTATAACGGGGGAATTTCAATGGTTTTGTACAAGTGAAAAGTCCAGCTAACTATAACACCCCTGAAACCTATGGTTTTTTCAGTGAATATATATATATATATATATTCAGCAAAGGGTTACAGACAGCTTCAACAGCAACCACACTGCACTCCAAGGGGTTTGTTTCATTCGGCTTTTCTTTATTGATGAGTTCACATCAACGCGTTTCGATGGCCTCTCGCCACCTTGTTCACGATAGTGAACAACCATTCGTTTCTCTTTTTTAAAGAAAACATGTGACACACATAATATAGATGAGGGACTACCAAATTTTCTTCACCATGGTAAAAGGTAGGGAAAATGCTGCCACCATTTTGTAATGTCTTTCACTTCAGTGCCCTTTGCATATTTTCTCCATTGTCATTATAAACAACTGTTCCAACACAATGTGTTCAACATCATGGGCATATATTCCTTCATCATAAATATTTTTACATGCAATTGCTTAATAATCACATATAAATTTATATAAAAGTCAAACCTTAATACATTTGATCTTTCATCCTATTTACAAGATAACCAGCAAGTGCTTATTGACATCTCGTTCTGTTTACAAAGTGCTAGTGCTTTTTGTTAAATGTAAACATATACTTTTAATTCAAATCTCTCTCAATAAAGGGCTAGTGCATGTATATACCATTTCTTCATCTGTTTACAAAAGTGCTAGTGCTTATTAAATGTAAACATATACTCCTTATTCAGATCTCTCTCAATAAAGTGCTAGTGCTTTAAAGAAATCAATGTAAACAATTACCACATTGATGTTGGTTTGGTCATACAGTACTGTTCAACACTTACGATAAATGTAAAAGATTTAAAAGATTTTTTCATTGTATATATGCTCCTAACCTAATTACCATAAAATATCTAAGTCCCTCTTTATTTTAAAAATTTTTTTTTTACTATAACTTCCTCTCTAAACAAATAGTTCATTTAATGTACGGCATCTTTTACTTCAATATTAGTTGAGAGAGATTTTCTCATTATTATCTTTTATATCTCTCTACCAAACTTCTTTACAGTTACTTTGACTATTTTCATTTCTAGATTTAATTTCTTTAGCAACCTAAACATTCCTTAATACAGACAAGTGTGTAGATCTTCATCTACATTTAAGCCCTGAGGTTCCTTGCAATCGAACTCCAAAATATAATAGGTTTCTAGTTAACGGAGTTCCATTTCTCGATCCCCTCCTCGTTTTTTCTTTAGGATCTCTGCAATACAGCTGTATTGTAGACCTATTGGATCGCTTTGGTGGAATGTTTCAAAGTGTCTTGCGATTGGATACGTTCTATCTTTATTCACAATCGCTCTTCTATGTTGCAAGACTTGTTGGAATACTGGTAAGGTGGTACTCCCTATGTACATCTTTTGGCAGGGGCATTGTAAGGCGTAGACCACAAAACTGGATCTACACGTTAAGAAGCCTCTAATATTGATGGTTTTATTAAAAGATGTTTTAAAATGCGTCCGATTCACTCCATGCTGGCACGCCTTACATTTAAAACATTTCCTAAAACCCATTTTACGTGTCAACCATGTGGGTGGTCCTGATTTCTTACTTTCAATGAATTCACTGCTCACAATACGATCCTTTAATGACTTAGATTTACGGAAACTGATCTCAGGATGTTTTTTCATCTTTGGACCTAGTATTGCATCATTCTTCACCAGATGCCAGTGTTTATTTAAAATACTTCTGACTTCTTTGTGATTTTTATTGAATGTTGTAATGAACCTGCAATCACCTTGTCCTTGTTTAAAGTTCCTCTTTTTCTTTTGTTCTGACTTTGAGGCTTCAAATAAAACTTTTTTCCTATCCAGTTTTCTTGCCTTTAGAGCTGCCCCCTTTATCACATCCTGTGAGTAACCTCTTTGTAGAAATCTTTGACTCATTTCCTCTTCTACCTTTAGATATTCTTCAAAGCTACTGCACGTCCTCCTGGCTCTATAAAATTCACCAAAAGGGATCCTTCTAATTAAAGGGGCAGGATGAGCGCTCCTAGCATGTAAAATCGTATTCCCTGAAGTGGGTTTCCTAAAAACAGTAGTTTCTAGTTTTCCATTAGTAGCCTTTATATATATATATTACAATTTATTACATGAAAAGACAAAGGTTAGAGATGTTACATTCAGTAAAACTGAAAACTTTATTTATTCTTTCCATGCAAACCATACTTAAACTACACAAACATCAAATCCTAAAGTTATAGCTGAAATTCAGAATTTACACACCGCCTTCTAATTAGTATAAGCCACGTAGCTACATACACAGTGTTACTTATAACTTACATTTTAACTTAACACACCACCTTCAAATTACTATCGCACACCTCCGGGCACAGTGTTCTCACATCACTCATCAGGCTACATAAACTATAACTCAAGACTCTACCATGCACTGTGTTCTGAAATCATCTCAGTTTAGACGTCATAAGTGTTGTTATGAAAGCTATGATTTGAAATTGTATAAGTGATGCCATATGCAACGTTATAACCAGTGCATTGAGAAGGTTTCATTAGTGATGTCATTTGAGCTGTCAGCATTGATGTCATATTGATGTCCGTGACCATGTCATGTAATATGTGAGGTCATAAGCAGTGTATTGAGGAGGCGTAAGTTATAGTTAGCTCAGGTAAATATAACTGCTGAATTTCTATGATTTTGTGTGTGTAAAATCTAAGCATAACTCTAACTTCAATATAACCTTTATTTTTTTCTGTGATTTTCTAAGGATTTTTTAGTTCTATTTCTTAACTATGATGTCCCTGTAGCCTTTGTCTTTTAAGTGAATTTCTATGGTTTTTTAATATATAAATTGTACTAAAATGTCACCTATATGTTCAATTTAGTAATATACACTTTTGCAAGTTTATAAATAAATTTTATTCACATATTTATTCTTATTATGCATTTCAAAAGTAACAATTAACAGATAATAAACAGTCAATTGATGCTATAATCCCCAGATCAAGTGGTGTGTTAACGTCACTAGAGCACCTGTGTACGTTACTGGACCAGATTATTTGGTTTCCAATTTTACATCTTTATTTTAAACAAAGTGGATCTTAATAATGCTGTTTTGTGTCCCTTTGGCTGGAAATAAAGGTATCGCCAGACATGGAACATTAAGCTTCATCGAAGGCAATATCCGCACGGCAAATTTGCGGGACTAGATTATGTAATATAAAAGTTTTTCCTATTTTAACTTTCTCACATCTCCCCAACAAAAGATTTGTATAATTTTGTTTAGGCAAAGCTGCACACATAAATTTGTTTCATGTTCATATTTCTGCAAAACCTTCAGGGATGTGGAAATGAAGCATCCCTCCGGCTTTTTAAATTATTGTATTATTTTTATTAAATTAATGAACACCAGCAAAATGGTCTGTGGAATGCACCACTGGGCATTGGCGGTGATAAAGAAGATGGTAATTGCTGTCCCCTGTAAATGTGAGGAGCTCACCCAGTGCTTCCTTTCCCTCCCTTTTATGTGTACCACATTCATAATGAAAAGAAATGCAAGCATCAGAATGCTAGAAAGTTAACTCAGATGGGTGAGATGCTCTCATCCGCTTTTGTAGTTAATTGGGTGGGTTTGTATGTATATTTACATAGCGCCAAAAGCCAGCCATGCAAATGCAGCGAAACGTTAAGTGATCTCTGTACATGTATCTTCGTCAAAATCTGACCACACCTTCTTACACTGCACATCTGCAAAGAGTGCACTCCTGAAAAACTGTTGTGGTCTAGAGCAGTTTGCCATAGCCTGAAATGCATCTCTGATGTCCTCTAGGCACTATAAGATTCTGAAGCTGTTGTAGCTCTGTTTTCCAAAACAGAAAGAGAAGCATCTCTGTATGAATTTTGTCAGGGATTGAAGGCTGAAGCATCCGGTTAACCACAACACGTGTTAAGTTGACATATCTGAAGAGGCATTAAAATGTATGTGTACTCTTGAGTAAACAGGTGACACTTGCTGTTCAAACCACACACACAGATTATATGAACCAGAGGAGCTCGGCTGACCACAGTTATGAACTAAATGCTTTAGCTGCCCATGTTGGACCTGGTTCTAATTAAAACTTTCACACATGTCCAAAGTGTGTGATCCTGGATAAATCACTGTATCCCCCAGGGTCCCAAATCCCTTATCCGCAATCACTGAGAGAGCATGAAACTGGCAGGACTGGAGACAGCCAAATCGACTTCATTAAGCACAATATAAAGTCAGCGGACATTTCAAAATTAATTTGACTCCAATGCAGCACCACTTCTGCATCTGCCCAGCACCACTAAAGCATCAGAACAGCATCACCTCAGCACAGCACCAACTTAGCATCACTCCGCAGCATCTGAGCACCACCCAGCAACACCTTAGCAAAGGTGCACCACCACCACCTCATCATCACTCAGCACCACCTCAGTATCACTCA
The DNA here is from genome assembly GCF_964204655.1 of Triturus cristatus. NCBI lineage: Eukaryota > Metazoa > Chordata > Amphibia > Caudata > Salamandridae > Triturus > Triturus cristatus. Next base: position 1,338,038,121 of record NC_140585.1, on the reverse strand, counting down.
GCATCACTTGAACATCACCTCTGCACCAGCACACTACCACCTCAGCATCAATCAGCACCACCTGAGCATCATTCAGCAAAACCTAAGCATCACCTCCGCACCACAACCTCAGCATCACTCGCCATCAACACATTCTGGCCCTGGAAACTGGCATCTGTTGATTCTCCCCTATGTCGGTGGGCTTCTCGTGTTGTAATTCAAGAACTATTTCTCAACCTCCACCCTCCCGTTGCTTAGGTACTCACCATAACAAAAAAAGCTATAAAAAACAAGTGTTAAAACAGGCAGGAAGAAGTTGTCAGTCTTGCAAGAACAAAATAACTAGAAGACATTTGTTATATTATTTCTTTTTTTTAATAGGGACGCTCACTACATAATGTCTTCTTGGTTATATATATGGTAAAAAATATGCTTATAACACTTTTTTAATATAACTTTCCATTTCAGCATGCTGCATAGCAGCTACACTGCTCTACAACATAGCTTAACGACATTGACAAAGCCAGTAGCTCTAGCTAAACACTTATAAGGTCCCAAAGGTGAGACCTATTGGCTATGCCAATGCTTGTTTCTTAAAGTCACTGCCTAATTTTAGTTCCCTGCACATCTCTTCCATCCAATCAAATATGCTCATTTATTTTTTATTTGCTGTCCTCCATTGTAGCTGCCTTTCATCTTCAAAACTGCCCCATTCTGCTACAGCCTTTTCCTGTGTGCTACTCCTGCTTGTCTTAAAATGGTCAGAGTCTGGATTATGTTTTGGGCCAAAGAAAGTGCTAGAAAGAGTGGTATTGACAGTGACATAGGTTTATCGAATGTAGACATTACTTGGTTTGACCAGAAAGGCTTAAAGTGGCATCTATTGCTGCCTTTGGTTGTAAGCATTATGAATTGTCAACATTCAGACCTCATGATTGTGCACTGTGGTGGCAATGACCTAAGCACAATTACTGGGGTAAATAGCAGTGGTCAACACAATTTTGTTTGCAGATAGAGAAAACCAGGAAACATGTCAATAGAGCTGTTTCTGAATTTCTGCGAGACCACAACATGGGCTCTTTATACCATACCAATTTACATTTTGGCACAGACGGACTGTATCGTAAAGATGGAGCACATTTCACAGACAGAGACCACAGGGTGTTCCTCAAAAACTTAAAAGACTGCATCCTGTTCTATGTGTAGCTATGAACTACACACCATAAACACAAATGCTCTTTTCAGAGGCAACCCTTTTAAAAAACACTGGTTGTTTTTGTTTTTAAATCTTTTTTTTTGAATTTTTCACTCAAATCCACCACAGTTCCTCGGCCAAAGATGTTGAAGGTGGATCCCCGATGGATCTTCAGATCTGTGCCCAACTAAAAGCACACATCCAATACAAAACATCAACACATTTAATATAAACAAATCCTATTACAATTTGTACACCTGTATCACTGCCTGTGTGTCGGTATGTCAGTAGCTGTGTAAGTAACTGTTTGAGTGCATCAGGGGTTGTGTGGGTCTTTGAGTGGATATGTGAGTGGTTCTCAGGGTCTGTAACTGAGTGTGTCAGAGGCTGTTTGAGTGTGTAAATGGGTGTGTGAGTGGTTTCTGGGTCTCTGACTGGGTGCATGAGTGGCTGTATGGATGTCTGTATAGGTGTGTGAGTGGTTTTCTGGATCTTTGAGTGGGTGTGTGAGTGGGAATTTCGATGTGTGAGTGGTTGTGCGGGTATGTAAGTGGGTGTGTGAGTGTGTGTATAGGTGGGTGCATGAGTGAGTGTGTAAGTGCCTTTGTGGGTCTGTGAGTGGGTTTGTGAGTGGTTCTCTGGTTCTGAGAGTGCGTGTGTTAATTACTGTATGGTTGTGGGATTGAGTGCATGGATGTGTGAATGAGTGTGTGAGTGGTGGTGCGGGTGTATGAGTGAGTGTGTGAGTGGGTTTGTGAGTGGGTGTATGTGTTTTTATAATTGGGGTCTGGATCTGGGGATCCGTTGTGGATTGACGCTGGTAGCCTCACTGAGCACCGCGGTGGATCCATGGATACTCGCATGCCCCCAAAAAATTTCATGGAACTATTTATTGCCCATGAGGTGTTTCTCACAGACCCCTCCATCAGTTCCCTTATACCTATTTAAACTTTAATTACCCCGCTTCCATAGACAAAATGTTTTTTGTTTTTCTAATAACTTTTGTGCCGTTTGACAAACCTTCTTGAAATTTTCAACGCTAGTAAGCAAATTACATCAGCTGCAGTCTGGAAAGTTTTGAGATGATTCGTCGAGCAGGGGCCGAGAAAAAGGGGGGCTCCAAAAACATGTTTTCCCCATGCAATTTCCCATAGGTATATTTAGACAGGACTGCAGCCCGAATCGCTGAACGGAAATACACCAAATTTGGCAGAAAGCTAGCTGTTGCTCCAGAAAGAGCCTTTTTGCAATTTGGAGTAAATCTGTTCAGTAGTTTGGGAGTTATTAAAGAAAATATATTTATGCATATCTAGGGAAGCAGACCCTCCATGAATATGAAAGAACTCATGGTGAGATCTGATTGGCTGCCACCACTTCAACTAGGAAGTGGTGGCAGCGATCTTGAGACTCGGACTCGGCTCTGTCCCAAGAAAAAACATTTTTAAAAAACACAAGGGGGCAGAGTAGGAATTCCCTGACCCCCCTAGGCCTGGTGGTAGGGCCCAGTAGGGACCCCGCAGTGGGATGAAAACGTTTTTAAAAAAAATATCTTTCCTGCAAATTCATGGAGGATCTGCAGGAGCATTTAAAAAAAACACAAGCACAAGTTCCTGTGTTTATGGTTTTTTAGCCTCCCAGGTGGGCCAGGTCCCAGGGGGATTCATTATTTTCTGATAAACAAGCAGTGGTGTGAGTCTACAAGTGATTGTTTGTTGTGTTTGTGATCAGCAGTTTAGGAAGCAGTGAACTTTTGTGAGCAGACTCTCAAGTCCTCTGCAAAACAGGGTCATTACTTATGTGATATTTGGTTGAAATTGCACTGATCCAGTATCAAAAATTCTTATTTTTTTTTTTTAAATGTGTTTGATGAATTGGCTCAATCAAGGGTTTGTAATTTTGAGATCATTATGCTCTGTATTTACAAATTGTAAAAACTACGAGTCTGTCTTCTAACACACTTGCTTAGTAGTTTTCACGTGACACGACACAAAGGTGTATTTAAAATTGTTCAAAACTTTATTGACCTTTGTTGGTGAGCAAGCCTGCTGGGCAGACGAAACGCGTCCGACAGCTGACAAATAAATCAACTTTGTTCAAAACACGGCGTCGTCATCCTTGGTGTATGAGGAAGTGGGAATATACATATATATATATATCTGCACACAATCTTCCTAGCCAGGAAGAAAAACGGGCCGCACTCTCAAAGTGACAATTAACGCATTTATTTATTTCTTTTCATTAGGGCTTAGCAGAGCTTGATCTACGCGTTTCGATGCCTCCTGACACCTTGCTCACGATCAACTCGCCCACTGACTGAGTCTCGTTAGTCAGTGGGCGAGTTGATCGTGAGCAAGGTATCAGGAGGCATCGAACCGCGTAGATCAAGCTCTGCTAAGCCCTAATGAAAATAAATAAATAAATGCGTTAATTGTCACTTTGAGAGTGCGGCCCGTTTTTCTTCCTGGCTAGGAAGATTGTGTGCAGATTAAGGAGCGGTGTGGTTCAACCGCAGGGGAACGCACCCGCAATGAGCGCTGCGTAAACCGGCTCACAGGAACCAATTTTGGAGGATATATTCAGTCCGGTTGCAGTGAACGCTGGCGTAAAACGACGAAGTTTTGAAAAGCTGCACGCCGCTTGAAATCACGGTAAGCGGACGTCTACAAAAGTACTTAATGAATACATTTACCGCATGAGAGCGTGTTGACCAGTTAAGTGCCGGGGAGCCTAGCAATTACAGCAGTTAAACCGCAACATTGTTTCAATGAGGGAACGAGCGGGTGAGAAGCTATTGGATTAATTGCATAAAGGAATACCGGTCAAAGACTGAGAAGGATCATAAAAAACTCGAATAGGGCAAGCAACAGCAGAAACATGGAACGAAGGGAAGCAAAGAGGAATGAACTTCTGAGTGACATGTTTGATAAAGGCCAGGGAACAAAAGAGACAAGTACAACCTCTACAACTGCGAAAACGGATGTTAAAAGCAAATTAAGACAGTGGGAAAAACAAAGCCGTAAGGAAATCAATAAAGCATGGGAACTTATCACCCTTAAAAAATATTTGGAGGTACAACGTGTGCCAAGGGGTCTTAGAATTATGCTTATGCCCAATAACCAAGATACAACGAATGAACTATTGCAGGAATGGGGAGAGTTCATATTAAAATCGTCATTGGGTTTAATTGAAATTTTGGTCAAACATATTGAGATAGGTCTGGAAAAGATCAAATCACAACTTCAAGAAACAGAAAAAGAAATATCGCAATTGAAGTTAACAACTGAGATGAATAAATTCAAAGATGAGTTGGAGATCCAAATTGAAAGACATGAGGATACAGTAAGGGAAAGGAAACACTCCAAATTCATACGAGACTCAAATGACTACGCGGAAGGCCGAATATTTACTTTTGCAAGAAAGTTTGATGGGCTAAAAGAAGAAATCTCTTGGAACAGCATGAGTAGTTTATCGAGTAACGTCTCCTCATTAGCCTCTGTGGATTCAAATGAAGGGGAATCTACATCAATGCGTGACACAGTGAAAATGTCTTTTTAAGGGGACATGCGCCTCGTTCTGCAGCAAAGACAGTGGGAACAAAATCGCCCCATGCAGCAACAGCAACAAAGAGGAAGAGGAAGAGGTCGGCAATGGCCGGAAAGAAACCGCAGAGAAGAGGAAAACGGTGCAAGTGGTTGTGCGGAAAAAATTGGCACGGAGACAAGGAGCATGCGCCAGAGACAGAAACGATAAACGATGAATTGCAAATAGTAAATCTGTCCAGAAGATCCATAAATGAAACAGAGACACGTTTACTAAAGAGGGGCATCAACTTTTGCCCAAAAAGCCGAATAGATCTGGCACAAATACGAATAGATCTTTACTTATACATCAGAAAAATCAAACTTGCCAAAGTATTCAAACAAGCGACATACAAACAACAGAATCAAACTACACGAGTAGAAGCAACTGGAGGCCTTCAAGCGAAAGATTCAGACGGGTTCCTAACCCTAATTAATTTGGACATTACAGAGAGTGAAGAGATGCCCCTGGAAGAAGCTTGCAGACAAACAGGGAGAGGCCTCAGTGGAAAGAAGCCCAAATCGAAATTTTATCCCCAACTAGTTCATGGAAATAAAATTGATCTATTCCAAGAGGCAGTAATTCAAGACTTGTACAAATTAAAACATTCCAAATATGACGACATCCTAACGAAAGAAGAAAGAGAAGCCCTGAAAACATTATCAACAGATGACCAAATTGAGATCAAAATGGCCGACAAGGGCAGCAACATAGTAATATGGGAACGAGCGGCATACATCACAGAGGCACACCGCCAACTAAGAGAAACCCAATACTATGAAAAACTAACAAATAATCCTACCATAGCAATTAAAAAAATGGTGGATGAGAAACTTTCAGAATGGGTATCAAGTGGCTTAATTGATGAAGAGGAGAGAAAATTCCTGACTGTGACACATCCAATAACATCAACAATTTACTTCCTGCCTAAGCTGCATAAAGATCAAAGGAAACCTCCTGGAAGACCAATATTATCAGCAAAGGGATCTTTGTTGGAACCTTTGGCGAATTTCATAGATCATTTTTTGAGGCCATATGTGACGCAATTAAGCTCATATATACAAGACACTACGGATCTTCTGAGATCGCTACATAACACACCATGGCAGGCATCATATCAATTAGTAACGATGGATGTCATAGCTCTGTATACAAATATAGGGAATGACATGGGCATGAAAGCATGCAATTTCTTCCTTCAGGAAAGAAACATCACTTACAGCAACCACAACAAAATGCTGTTGGAAATGATATCCATTTGCCTTAATCAAAACATCTTCGTTTTTGGTGAAGAAATATTCCGTCAAAACAGCGGGACCGCTATGGGATTTTCCTTCAGTCCTAGTTATGCCTGCCTAGCCATGGGATGGTGGGAACAGGAACATGCGTGGAACACAATGAACAATCAAGCAGTGAACAAAATTGTCAGTTGGAAAAGATACATCGACGATTTGTTAATAATCTGGGATGGCACAGCGACGGAATTCCAGGAATATTTCAATGTGATCAACAACTGCACAAAAGATTTGAAATTTACTTATACAATAAGTAAGGAAAGAGTCATTTTCCTGGATACAGAAATCTATATCAAGAACAATGAGATCCATACGACGCTACATAGAAAAACAACAGCAACAAATGCCACCCTGGAAGCGACCAGCTTTCATCAGAGTTCCCTAATTTCCAGCATCCCATACGGAGAATTTCTATGGATCCGTAGGATCTGCAGTGAGGAAACAGAATGGCAAATTCACAGCAAGAAAACAGCAAAACGTTTCATGAGGAGGCAATACAAACCAGGAATAGTAACCAAATGCTGGAAAAGAACTAATGAAAGAACTCGAGGGGATTGCCTAGTGGTGAGACAAGTAAACAACAGTGAGAAAACGGAACCAATACGTATGATTATGGATTATGCACAAGAAAGCAACCAAATCACAAAAATCCTGAGAAAAAATTGGAAGATTCTGCAATTGGACAGTACGGTCAAAGACATAGTGGGTAGCCATCCCACGGTGACTTATAGAAGAGCAAAAAACCTGAAGGATCATTTGATTCACAGTCATTTCAGAGCCAAAAAAAAGGAAGATACATGGCTGAAAACAAAAGGGTTTGTAAAATGCCATTCATGCAAGATGTGCCAAATAGCCAAACCAATCAAAGAAGTGAAATTGGCCAACAACAAAGTCTGGGAAATTCGTCAATTAATCACCTGTAAGACGCAATACACAGTATATGTGATGGAATGCCCCTGCCCACTAAGGTACGTGGGAAGTACCATTTGTGAACTAAAGAAAAGAATATTGGAGCATGTGAGGGCAACCATCCACAAAGATCGAACCAATGCGGTATCAAAACACATGGAGCAGGTTCACCAAGGAGATTGGAAGAAATTAAGATTTTTTGGAATAGAGACAATTCCAAAAAGAGAACGCGGAGGAGACCGGGAGAAGTTGTTGCGCCAGAAGGAATCGCGTTACATCTTAAACCTGAGAACTCTTAGTCCCCATGGCCTGAATCAATCAGAGGAGCTATACATTCATCTATAAAACATCAACAGTAAAATATAAAAAATGTGGGATACAATGAAATGAATTACGGACTGAAAAAACGACAATGCAGCAAGAGAGGATAACATCTGAGGAACAGGAAAGGAAATAATATTTGAAAAAAGAAGAAGTAACTTTATTGACAAACTCAAAAATGACATTCTAAATAATAATCAAAGAAAAACATTTCAAAAAAACATAGCATAATGGATGCCGTAATTAATGAATTGAAATCATAAAGAGCAACTGTATCCCGGAAAACCATTTAACTGAATAATTGCAAGATTAATGTACGGTCAAGCAGGAGTGAAATGTGGAAATGAACTCATTCTCTTCAAAGAAACCGCTGGCAACTACATTGACCATAAGGCAAAGGGCCAGTAAGAACACAGGAAATGACATCACAGCAACTTGAATGCTTTTTAACGAGACTCAGTCAGTGGGCGAGTTGATCGTGAGCAAGGTGTCAGGAGGCATCGAAACGCGTAGATCAAGCTCTGCTAAGCCCTAATGAAAATAAATAAATAAATGCGTTAATTGTCACTTTGAGAGTGCGGCCCGTTTTTCTTCCTGGCTAGGAAGATTGTGTGCAGATTAAGGAGCGGTGTGGTTCAACCGCAGGGGAACGCACCCGCAATGAGCGCTGCGTAAACCGGCTAACAGGAACCAATTTTGGAGGATATATATATATATATATATTATCTACTGCCGGTCGCCAGTAGATAGTTATAGTTAGGACCTATTTTCCATAGGAGATCTGCAACATTCTATTGGGAATATCTTTGGCGCCGATTGACGAATCTTCGCAAAATTTTCCAAACTTTTGGCCAGCTCCGCTCCGCTCCTACCCTGAAAGTTTCGCGGTGATTCGTCAAGCGGGGGCCGAGAAAAAAGGGGGGTCCCAAAACGCATTTTCCCCATGCAATTTCCCATAGGATCTGTTGTCGCAGCTACAGCCCGAACCGCTGAACGGAATGACACCAAATTTGGCAAAGAGGTAGTCCTCAGTTCAGACTCGTGCTTTTTGCTTAAATGGTGTAAATCCGTTGAGTAGTTCCTGAGAAAATTAGAGTTAAAAGTACATATATATCTATGGCCGGGGAGGATCCGCGCACCCTCCCCGAACCCTCCCGAGCACGAGCTGAATGCTAATTGGCTTCCAACACTCTGAATCAGGAAGTGTTGGCAGACATCTTGTGCCTCGGTAGAACCGAGGCACAAGAAAGCACAAAAACAAAGACTCAAAACTTAAAACGCGCCACGGGGCGCGTTTGCACAGTGGTGAAGGTAGGGGGCGGGGCCTGAGGTGATACTGTGCAAACACGCCCTGTGGCGCGTTTTAAGTTGGGAGATTAAGTCCCCTTGAATCCTGAGGTCCCCTGGCGGCCAAATAGCCCACCATGTACCTCCACTAAGCGCCATGGAGCTGCGTTGCAGAGTGTTGTGAAAAGGGGTGTGGCCTCTGAACACCTCTCTGCAAGGCAGCTCCCTGGCGCATACTGGAGGTACCTGGTGGGCTAGTTGGCCGCCAGGGGACCTCAGGATTCAAGGGGACTTAATCCCCCAACTTAAAACACCCCACGGGGCACGTGTGGTTTTCACCAGAAAATGTTTAAAGTGTCCATTTTTGAAACGTACAAATATGCCTCTAAAATCAGCCGAACTACGAATTCCGATTTACTCACCTGTTATCAGGAGAGAACCCAGGGCTGCATCATTTAGCTCAGCACTGACTCTGAAAAGTAATTCTAAGCGTACTTACCAGTAACTTGTATTTCCTTCCACAGGAATCCATTGTGTGGTTTTCACCAGAAAAGTTTCTAAGTGTCTATTTTCACAAAATTAAAATATTCCTAAAAAATCGTCTGTATGACTTAAACACATTCTTTCAACTGTTAACAGGAGGTCGGCCAGTGCTGGATCCAGGATCCACCACTGAGTAAGAAAAAGTAACGATAACACTACTTACCTGCTAAGTGAATATTCTGCCATAGGATAACATTGGTGATTCTATGGCAAAAAGTTTCTAAGTGTCAACTTTTAAAATACAATAATATTACTTAAAAATCACAATTGTAACCAAAGCGCTTTTACTCAACTGTTTACAGGAGATGTCCAAGGACTGAATCTAGGATCCAGTCTTGTGGTTAGAAAAGTAATCCATAAAGTAACTAATTGCATTTAACTAGAAATTCACATTGAGCTCAATGTTGCTTTGTGTTTGAAATTGTGTTGCCCATTGCAACAACTGTAAATACTGTACTTAAAAGTCTGTTGCCTATTTGCCAAGTATTTAAACTAAAGTAATTCATTCTGAGAAAGTATATTTTGTATTGTAATGTATAATGTAATTATAATGTAATTAAAAAAAATATATCTAAAAATGAATAGTTTAAAAAATTTAGTAAATCAGTATAAAAAAAATCAGAATAACAATTAATACATTCAAAATTGTCATTTAGAAAACCTTTGAAATTCACTGAAAAAACCATAGGTTTCAGGCCTGATATAGTTAGGAATTAGCATTTAAAAAACCTTTGAAATTCACTGAAAAAACCATAGGTTTCAGGGTCGTTATAGCTAGGAATTGGCATTTAAAAAACCTTAGAAATTCACTGAAAAAACCATAGGTTTCAGGAGCGTTATAGTCAGCTGGACATTTCCCTCGTACAAAACCCTAGAAATTTCCCTGTTATAGTTAGTTCAGCTAACTATAACTCGTGCCCCCGCAGTGCACTGCTGATGACGTCACATATTATATCACTCATGACATAGTCAGTGACATCACTGATGACATCACTGGTGACATCTGAAATGACATCACTGATGACATCACTCATGACGTCATCCAGTGCGTGTGTGTTTCTGTACATTTTTAATATGTTTAATATATATATATAGGGAAAAAGCCTTCATCGGCCCCGGGGACCCCAACCCCCAGGTCATGGCCTTTTTTAAAAAATTTTATTCTTTAGGAGGGGGGCTGTGTTGCCCCCCTCCTCAGGCCACTTATGGCCGGGGCCGGCCTTTGTTTTTTATTTAAAAAAATATATATATATTTATAGAAACACCTAGGACATGCTGGACAAACCGTATGTACCTATCACCATGACGATTTGCGTGATATTCATTAAAAGGCGACTATGCATACAATGAATCCACGTAGAATGTATTCACACCGCTAGTGAAGCTTTGACATGTCTGACACCCTACCGTGCCTAATCCCGGCGCCCCCGCTGGTGGGTACTCTCCAAGTAGACACCCCTGTCGTTTATTTATACAAACATGGGTAGCTATTGACGGGCACATTTAATACACATGCACACCAAGCCATTCAAAGGGGATTCGACAAAAATTCGACCAAACTATGCAAGAAACCCCCTCACGGTTAATAAAACACACATCCACCGCCGGATGTGTAATACTTTTTATTTTACTCTCTGGAAAGGAGACAAACCTCACTTGAGAGTCACAGCGTGCTCCTGGCTGAGCCCAATGCTGTGTTACACCCACCAGTGCCCGCCGAGTGCCACACACCTCTGTGTTGTATTCCACCAGCTAGTGCGTATGCTATGACACTCCCTAGCCCATGTGCACTGTAACACCACCCCGTGAATATGTCATGCCACACTTGCCTTCGCACGGGTTATATTGCCCCATCTAATGTGCCTTCCTCTATGCCTATGTTATAAAGCACAGCGCTATGCCATAAATATTACAATCTGGGATCCATATCTTTGTCACAGTGCATATGCAATGTTACACTACCCAGCACATATTTTATATTCCAACTTTAGAGACTACTTAGGTTACACAACACTGCCCTGTGCATATTACACTCCAAGGCGCATATCACATAGCAAGCGCTAGTGCCTGTGCTATCTCGCGCTCTCCAATGAATCTGTCATTGTGCACAATGTATTGCATATTATATTTCACGCCCCGGTTCATCTTATATCACACTTTTTGGTGCATAGTTTATACCATATACTATATCTAGTTTTCATTTTCAATCGTGCTCTCAGGACTATGTTCTATATAACACTGCGTCCACCTACCCTCCATTTTGCGATGGGGGGTGGAGGGTCAGGGGATGTTTCTGCCAAGTGAGCCCGGAGTCACAGTCCCATACATCCTCTTCTTCCTGAATAAAAGTGAGATTATGCTGCATACTTGTTCATATTTTAAGTAGTTCGCACAGACACACATTTTAAAAACAATAAAGTTCCTAATACCCACCTTCTATGAACAGTTAGCTTGCTGCCCCATCCACCTCCTCCCTATCCTCTGTTGTCTGAATCCATGGACTAGCCTCCTCCCTCCTGCCATGCATGGTCTGATGTGCTGCCACTGCCCTACATTTAGCATGATGTACCAGTCCACTCGTCCTGCCCTCCATTGCCCAATTCTATGGCCCATCATTGACCTCCTGCTTAGCCTCTGTGCTTTGCTTGCCGCCCCTATTCTACTTCCCCCTGCCCTCCGATGTCTTTGTGCATGCCCCTGCTCCATCCTTTTGGACCACCATGTTCCATGGACCTGCCACTCCTATCTACTCTGAGTGTTCTGTTGAGCTGCCACTCCCCTACCACCTGCCTAGCATTGTCAGATGACTGTAACCTGTCCCTGCCACCTCCACCCTGCCTGTTCACATGCCATGCCCCTATCTCCATGGTCCATTTTACTGCCACACCCTTCTGCCCTCCCTGGTCTGTTGTGCTGCAACTGCTCCTCCTGCCTGCCCCGCGCGGTCTGTTGTGAGGACCCTTCCCCTGAACTCTCTTGTCTGTGCCCAGGTCCTGACCCTCCCTTCTATCCTCCATGGTCCTTTGTGCATGCCCCTGCACCCTCCTTCTTGCCCATCATAGCCATTGTGCTGCCACTAACCCTCCCGCTTGCCATGCATGGTCTTCTGTGCTGCCATGGCCCTTCCCACCTTCCCTGTGTGGTCAGCTAGCTGCTCTTGACCCCCTCCCACCTTCCCTCCATGGTCTGTGTGTATGCCATCATAGTCTCACTGTTGCTCTCCATGGTGTGTCTTGTTTCTAGTGCCCATCCTGCCTGACCTCCATGGTCATCTTGCTGCTCCTGCCCTGCCACCTTGCCCCTAGCCCTCTGTTTCCATGTGCAGACCCCTATTCCCTCCCTCCTGGCTTGTTGGTTCCATTGTAATGCCCCTGATCCGTCCCTCCTGCCCTTTATGGTCTGTTATGCTGCAGCTTTCTCTCCTGTCTGTCCATTATGGTCAGCTAGCTACCATTGCCTCTTTCCCCTCTGTTGTCTGTTGTCCATGTGCATGGTCCTGTCCCCTCCCTATTGCTTTCTATGGATTGTTGTGCTGCACTCCCGTCCCGCATGCCCTGTGTGGTGTATTGTGCTGCTGCAAACCCTGATGCCTGCCCTGTAGGGTCAGTTTGGTGCACCTCTCAATGTCCCTCCTGTCCTCTGTTATCCGAGTCCATGTCCCTACCCCAATTCCTCCTGCCTACCATGATCCAATGTACCATACTTGCGAACATTTTGAAATTGGTAAGAGGGAGATTTTGAAATAAAACTGGGGTATTGATTTTCCCCTTTGAGTTACATTGAAAAAGAGAAGATTGTAGACAGGAAACAGATCAAGTAAAGCCCATTTGAGCTTAAAAACATTGGACGTTTCCTGGCTGAAACGGGTCTGTTGGCATGTATGGTTGTATGACCACTGCCTCTTCCTTCTGCCCACAATGGTCTATTATATTGCCACAGCCTCTCTTGCCAGTCCTGTATTGTTGGTTTGTTGCCCCTGCCCCCCTTTCCACTGCCTTCCATAGTCTGTTGTGCTGCCACTGCCCTTCCTGCCTGCCTAGTGTGGTCAAATTGTTGCCTCTGCACTCTCCTACCTGCCTTCAATTTTCAGAGTCCGTGCCCCTGGCCTCTGCCTCTCAACAGTATCCCAATGAACAACTAGATTGCTAACATTCTATATTTATTACAAAAGTGTGGAATGCCTGATGTCATCTTGATGTAATCAAAACTGTAATGCCTAGAGCATTTCCTTTAGAAATTACATATATGAGAGGGTCTTATTTGCATCAAAATTATGGTGAGTGCTCTAAAAAACTAAAATGAGGACATATTTTCTGAGTTTTCAAATAGCGACAAAGAACTTTTAAATTATTTGTAATCTTAGTTTTTTTATCCAGTTGACCACTTGATTAAATGTTGCATCCAAGGGGAGAGGGTGTGGTGTTACTTCCAGAGCTGCAGACTTTGCAACTGGGGAACCAGGTTGGAGTTTCTGCTTCAGCTCAACATTCTGTGATTCTGGTCAAATCACTTAATCTCCCCATGTCTACAACCAAAATGAATTTGATCTTGAGTGATGTAACCAATGTTCATGTAAAGCACTCCAATACCTGACAAGTCTGCACTATATAAAACTGCAAATACACAAAAAATAAGTGTTTTGCACACTTCTGTCATTGGGCTACATTTGGGCTACATCTGGGTGATATTTGGGCTACATTTGGGCTCTTTTGTCTCTGGTGGCCATTTTAGGAGATTTATTTGTTATGAAGTTTCCTAATTTCCTCATTTACTGCAGTCTCCTCAGTAGGAAATGCTTTCAGTTTTTTACTTTGATTCCATCAAGAAGGTATTCAGATATGTCACACATTTGCCATAAATTCTGAATGTTAGCACTCTAGTTGCTCATTAGATCACTGTAGTAAAGCTACTGCTCACCAGGCAAGTCTGCTGCTGGTATTCAAAGTGCATGTTTCAGTCTGCATGTCAGAATGTTTTTATGAAATAAAAGAGGATTTCAGAAGTCAAAATGTGCCCTAGTTTTTCTTTCTGCAGCACTAATCATAATTTATATGGCAAAATGAACCCCCTCATTTTGTTCCTTTGTAAATTAAATGTTTTAAGTGTTACCACTTTATTCCAATCAAGATGGCTTCAGGTGTGCCATACTTTTGTCATAAGTAAGACTGTTAGAGCTCTAGTTGTTCTTTAGAGCACTCTGGGAAGCTGCAGTAGAACACAAAGGAATCAACTGACAGTCTCTGCCCTTGTTGGATGTACATGTTTTACTGAGAATGTCAGACTTCATTCTTACATGACTGAGAAAGATAATGTGAATTTACAGAAAATATGCTCTCAGTTTAGCTTATAGATCACCTTCCAAACCTCTGTGGGAAAAGTATGAGAAAATAGGTTTCTCTCAAACATGGTTCGTGATATCACAGCAGAAGGCTTTTTCACATGGTAAAATCACCTTAGAACACACCACAATTCCTAAAATGAGTATGGTACCATCAACAAATGATTTATAATGTAACTAAAGTCTTAAAACCTTCTATTAACTGCATTGTTTTTTCATGAGGTGCTATCATGTATATTGGTCCCAAGGTGGCTGCCAACACTTCTTGGATGAAGTACTGACAGCCAATCAGATCTCACGATGAGATGTGTGGTTAGGCTCCGCCCAGATATGTATGTGATTTTACTTTTGATTTTCTCAGGAACTACTGAACAGATTGACACCATATATGCAAAAGGCATATGCCTGACCTGAGGACTACCTCTTTGCCAAATTTCAAGTAATTCTGTTCAGCCATTCGGGCTGTACCTTGGACTAAAGGTCCCTATGGAAAATTGCATGGGGAAAACGTGTTTTGGGATCCCCCTTTTTTCTCAGCCCCCGCTTGACGAATCCCCCCGAGACTTTCAGGGTAGGAGCGGAGCGCCCCACCTATTTTGAAAATTTCGCGAGGATTCGTCAACCGGCGCCAAAGTTATTCCAAATAGAATGTTGCGGATTTCCTATGGAAACACGGTCCTAACTATAACTATCTACTGGCGACCGCCAGTAGATAATATATATATGTGTGTGTGTGTATATATATATATTCACTGAAAAAAACAAAGGTTACAGAGACGTTATAGTTAGGGTCAAATTTCACTCTAACAAAGCCAGAGAAATTCAGCCGTTATAGTTATGCACTGCTTATGACGTCACATATTACATCTCTCATTACATAGTCAGTGACATCACTGATGACATCTCAAATTACATCACTGATGACATCATCCACAGAATCTCTGACACACCCACTCACACCCCCATATAACTTTTCTTGCACGCACTGCAGCTACCCCACTACCATTCTCAAACCGATTCACACACACATACCATTACTTACATAGCCACTCACTGATTCATAGATCAGCACACACATCTGCTCACTCACCCATACACACACTCACACTTCCATTCACCCTTATACAGAAACTGACTTATCCACTCATGCACCCATGCAGCCATTCACACACTGAGTTAGTCACCCAAAGAGCTACTCACACACCTACATACTCACCCATACTGTCAATCACATAGCCGCTAACTCACCCATGCAATTACACACACACTTACTTACTCATAAAGATACTAATGCATACTCAATCACCTATACAGTCACTGACACAAGTACATACTCACGCATACAGCCACTCTCACATTCACTCACTCACGCATGCAATCACTCATATAGCCCATCACTCACCTATACTGCCTTTCTCATACCCAGTTACTCACCCATATACCACTGACACATGCTTTCACTCACTGACACAGCCATACACATATTCATCACCCATACAGCCCCACACACATGTACTCACTGACCCATATAGCCACTGACTCAACCATTCACTCATCACCCACCCACACAGATACACAAACACCCATAGAGGTACTCAGACAAACAATCTCTCACCCATACAGAAACTTACACACCTACTCACACACCCATATAGCCACTCAGACACCAACTGACAGACACTTACAGACATTCACACATCCAGTCACTCACCCATACATTCACTGAGACACCTAATCACTCACTTATACAGTTAGTTATGCACCCACTGAATCATCCAATCAGGCACTCATACACCCACTGATTCACCAATAAAGCTTGAAATATAATTTAACACTCAAACCATTTAAAAAACACTCTCAGTCACCGGATGATGTTATCAATGATGTCCTCGGTGATTTCATTTGAGATGTCATCAGTGATGTCATCACTGAAGCGAGGGTTAGCTGGAGCAGTCGGTGATCCCCGGTGGCGACGATGGAGAAAGGGCCCCAGAGTTGAATTATTTGCAGCGCTTAGAGGCATGACCGAGAGCTGGAGGATAGCTGTGGTGCACCCCCGGGGGTCTGTCAAGGAGAGCACACGCCTGATTTGGAGGAGGGCAGACAGACGGACCTGACTCGCGGGAGGCCACTTCCCTATACTGACGGCGGGGAAACGAAGAGGACGACCTGAGTCCTGTAAGCTGCTGAAGCACTGTGAAGGTATTTAGCAGCCCTGAGGCATGAGGACAGGCCACCAGAGTAGAGTGTACGAGGAGGTGTGCCCGCATCGGACTTGGAGCAGTGATTGCAGAGGGGGGCCTGCCGAGACCTCCCCTGGAGGATAATAATTACTGCACGAGCAGGGCCACTAGCGCTTGACGAGCCGTCTAGGTTCTGGGGCAGTGGAAGTGAACAGGACCCAAGGGACGATGTGCTGGCGTATATTTAAGAAAGAAGACGAGAAGTGGTTACAATCATTACTGAAGTGAGATAGGGCCTTGAGGACACTGTTTAAAGGGACCCCCTGAACCATTGAACACCGAGTGAGACTCGCGCAGAACCATCAATAGGTACAGAATAAGCGGTAGAGAGCACCACACAAGCTTAACAGTGATAGGTGGAATAGATTATTTGAACCTTCGAAGAGGAGATGTTGGTATTAACTGCACCGTGGTTTGGGGATACCTAATTGAATCAAGCAATGCTAGCCCACACAATTATTGCTGCAACCAATTCACGACAAACCCACAAAACACCGCAGGATCACCGCCTGTCCAAAGTGAGTTGCCTGGGGCCGGAAGAACAACAAATTGGGCAGGAAGATGGGGAAAGTCCAGAGAAAAAAGGGGCCTAGTGCCCTCAGCACGGGGGGTGCTGGAACCCAGACCGATGATGACAAAGAGTTAGTGGAGGTGGGAAAAGACTCCGCTCACTCGAGGCCTATGTTGACGGATATTATGCAGGCTATCACGGCCTCCAGAGAGGTGCTGGAGGCGAACACCGATGCAATAGGCACAGACCTAAGCCTGTTTAAAGATGACCATCGAAAACTTAAAGAGCAGGTCGTGGCTACCGAGAAAGTGCTTGGTGACCTCCCGGAGGCAGTGACTACACTACAAAAATCAATCACAGTGATGGAGGCCAAGATAAAGGTTCTGGAAGTGCAGGTCGAAGATGGTGATGGGAGGCCCCGCAGAAATAATCTACGAATAATTGGAGTACCGAAAAGAGCAGAGGGCGTGGACGTGGTGCGCTTCATGGAAGATTGGCTCAGAGCCGAAGTAGCCCCAGAAGGGCTTTCACCCTTCTATGCACTGAAAAGAGCCCATAGAGTTCCAGCTAAGCCGCCTAGACCTGGAGCATCTCCTCATCCGTAAGTGGTGGGCCTCCTGCATTTTAGGGACATAGATCATATTCTGCAACAAGCCCACCAAAAACAAGATCTACAGATCGACAATAGTAAAGTTATGCTCTTCCTGGACTTTACTAGAGAAGTTCAGTGTCACAGAGCATTGTTTTTGGCCGTTAAAAAGAAGCTTCGGCAAATGCAACTTCCATACGCAATGATGCTCCCAGCACAGTTGTGAGTGGCCGATTCGACGGGGACAAAGTTCTTTACCACGCCGCTGGAGGTCTGGAAATGGTTGGACTCTCGACAGAACCAGGAGCGTCGCATCTCCTCACCGGATTTATCTCAACAGAGCACTAACAAAAGCAAGAGTGTGTCTCGAGCCCCGTCCCCCAAGGAACTCGGATCGGAAGGGCGCAGAATACTACAGGCCATTGCGGAACACAGTCAAAATGTATCCAGTCCCACTTCGAGTAAAAGTGGGATCGACGTAGAAAGATCGGAAGGTTCGTTGGTGCTTAGCGAAAATGATAACTCAGAGACTGAGTTACCGGAAATCATGCCTCAGGCGGCGGACAACATTGTCTGAGGAGTACACTTTTGGTCATACACTTGAAGTTCGCTGTGATACGGAGTGGCCTAGGCTTGGTGAAGCTGACTCTGGGGACTACCGATTGTACCATCACAGCGAATGAGCTAGGAAGGATGCTCCGGGGCTGTTTATCTAGTTCAGGTATTGGGGGTGCGGTTTGGTGGGGTTCCGGGCCCGGTAGGGTAAGCCACATACCCCCACAACTACTAGAAGACTTTGCGAGTTTAGATTGAGTTTGGATGGGAACCAGTTCTCGAGTACGTGTCCTGGGGAGGGGGAGTTGGGGGTTTAATTTGGTTAAAGGGATGTTATTTGGGGTCAGGCGTGTCAAACTGGGGGAAATGAGTTGGGGTGATTTCCAATCAGCACAATAGCTCCCGCCTAGATTTAAAATGTATGTCTTAGAATGTACAGGGGATGCATTGAATGCTGCGGTGCCATAAAATACATGCGTACCTGGTTCGTGAGGGGGTTCACATTGCTCTTCTTGAAGAGACCCACACAATGGCAAAGGAAGGGGCTGCGCTTCAACGACGATGGAGAGGTCAAGTATTTTATACCAACTATTCGGCATTCGCCAGGGGGGTTCTGATCTGGGTGAGGGCAGGTGTGCCCTTTTAGTGCACAAAACAGATTGTGGATCTGGAAGGGAGGTTTGTTGTAGTAACTGGGCAGTTTGATGGCAGAGATATAGTACTGGGGAGCCTATACACTCCTAACACGGAACAGTCCACCTTTTTATCACAGCTCTCTTGGACATTAGCTTAAGTTTTAACAGGATCAGTAATATTAGAGGGTGATTTTAATTGTATAACAGATGTTGGCCTGGGTCGCTCTCATCCTCCACTCCCTGACGCCCCTATACATAAAATATCAGAATAGCATCGGCATTGGCAGCAGAGATGGGGATTGGTGGATTCATGGAGGGCCCAGCACCTAGGGGATAGAGATTATTCATTTTTCAGCAATGCATGAGTTACACGTTGGACTGAATGCTATACTGTGCTCCCCTGATGTACATGCGGGGGGTACAATCCAGTTAGTATCTCACTAGAACAATCTTGGACCATAATCCAGTACTGTTATGGATGATGTGGTCTCGCGCGAGGCCCAAAATACCCACCTGGCGCTTGCGTCCTGAAGCTCTGGAAGATCAGGTTTTCCACGAGGCAGTGAGTACTGCTATTGGACAATACTTCCAGGAAAATGTTAACACAGCAGCTAATTTATGAGTAGAGTGGGACGCTTTTAAATCAGTCATCCGGGGGCGTTGTATCTCACAGATGGTGGGAACGCGCAAGGTGCTCTTGCAAGACATATTGGTGGCAGACCAACGGCTTCGAGAGATAGAGAAGGAAAGACTTGAGAGAGCAGACAAGGAGGGGGACTTGTTAGAGGCTAGAGAGACAGTGGCAATACAGGTATAGCGCCTTGGTTGTTTTGATTATAAAAAATATATAACAAGAGCCCACACTGAGAGAGATAAATCTGGGGCCCTATTGGCTTGGTTGGAGGGACAATAATACTAGAGCTCAGGGGGCAGAGAGGAGATGCCTGTTATGGCCAGCAGGGTATTAATGATTTGTTTTTCGATTATTATACAGACCTGTACTGGAGTAGACTGGCTCCGGAAGAAGTGGGTCTGGATATGGTTATAAGAGATGTGCAACAGCCAGCTCTGGGTGAGGAACTAGCAGACACCCTAGGCCGAGACATAGAAATAGGCGAGGTGAGAGAGGCTATTAAAGCATGGCCAGAAAAATAACACCGGTTACGGATGGTTTACTGATAGAATTTTATTTAACATATACTGAACTATTAGCACCTAGGCTCGTAAACCTATATAATGAGGCAAAACAAGTGGGGTATTTGCCTGAGTCGACAAGGGAAGCGGTTATTATTCTGCTGCTTAAACCAGGGAAGCCAGCTTGGGACAGAACGGCATACTGTCCGCTTTCCATTCTTAATTTAGACTACAAGATTTTGAGCAGCACCCTGGCTACCTGCCTCCTTCCTTATATGACAACACTAATACACAAAGACCAGACAGGTTTTATTCCCACCAGAAACACGGCTTTGACTGTCCGGCGGCTCCTGCAGGTGTTGAAGGCGGACTCTTATCAGAAAGCAGAGGCGACTGTTTTTGCAGTAGATAATGAAAAGGCTTTCGATAGCCTCGAATGTCCTTATTTGGTCCACGTGATGCGGAAGTTTGGGTTTGGAGATGAATGTGTGGGATGGACGGCTCTTTTATATAAAGATTCCACTGCCAATATCTGATGCCTGTAGAGTTGACAGAGGGACGAGACAGGGGTGTCCACTCTCTCCCCTCTTGTTCACCCTGGCCATGGAGCCGCTTGCAGCTCGAGCTAGAATGGGTCAGCATTATCTGGGCCAAAACGTGTCCGGGCAAGTTCATCATATTGCGCTATATGCAGATGACTTACTGATGTTCCTGGCAGACTCGGCAGAGGTGCTTTGTGGGGCTAAGGAATTACTGCAAGATCTCGGAAGAGCGGCGGGACTCAGGGTAAACTGGGCAAAGTGTTGCCTCCTCCCTACCAGGCCAAACAGAGTAGGCCCACAGGAGACGGAAGGAGTGAAGTGGGAAGATAGTTTCTTGCCATATCTAGGTACACAAATAAACCATACTCAGGGCAACATAGGAAAAGCCATAAGGGGAGCAAAAAGTAATTTCGACTGCTGGGGAACTCTCCCACTGTCAGTGGCTGGCCGTGTAGCCCTTCTTAAAATGGTGACACTCCCGAGGCTTTTGTATTACTTTGGGCCACTGCCGATCTGGATACCAGCGAGATTCTTTGCCCAGCTCATGACAATGATCTTGTGTTTTCTGTGGGGAACTGGTAGGCGCAGAGTAACGTTCGGGGTCCTTACGAGGCCAAGGCCGGAGGGAGGGTTGGCTGCACCCGATTTAGACGCCTACTCCTTGGCGGCACCATTAAAATGACTCCCGAAGTTGGTGGCAGACTGACTTAGGGGGGCGGAGGGGCTGAGAGATGATTCCCCGAGCCTAAGACGACTATCTCAAATTATACTGAGGCTCCACATACAGGATCATACTATCCCTTCAGAACTAAAAACAGCACGTAAGTGCTGGAATAGGAGCCTGAGAAGAGCACCGATTAAATGCCCCTATGCCCCGGAAATCCCATTGATTATATGCAAGGCATTACCTCATGGAGGAAATTGCCGTGGGCTGGAGGTTTGGAGAGAGCTGGGGGTTATCCGCAATAGGGGATTTGTATGAGGAGAGCGCCATGATCCCATTTAATGATTTCCAGGAGAGATATGACTTGCCCGGTGGAGATTTCTTATTACATTCAGCACTCACTGCGGCCATAAGGAAGCACTGGAGGGGGGGACTCACTGAACCACAGACATCAGTGGGATGCCAATATGTGATGACAGCGGCAGGCACCTTTAAGACGGTCATGTGCCTTTATAGGCGCATAACACAAGAAACACTATTGCCCCTTACTGAGTTGTGGTAAAAATGGGAGGCGGACCTAGGAGAGGTTGTTCCAGAAAAAACATGGGGAGAGCTAGTAGAAAGAGCATGGAAGAGCACCAGGAATGCTAGATTCCAACTAGTACATTTCTATGTTTTGCTTAGAGCATACCTCACCCCGGCTAAGTTTAATAAATATTTTACGATCCAAACAGAGGCTTGCCCGCGCTGCAATAAAGAAGGAGCAGACTTCCGGCATATGTTCTGGGAGTGCCCGAAGCTGGGAAACTTATGGGAAGAGGTAACTGCATTACTGGCCGATGTGACTGATAGAGAGGTTGTGATGTCTTCGGGATACTGCCTATTGCATTGGTAACCCCACAAAACCAAGAATTAGGTAACAAGCAAATTTTTATATCGGGGATTGCTCCTAGCTAAAAGAGACATCACTATGCACTGTAAGGCGAAAAGTGGTCCAAGTATAGCCAGATGGTAAAAAGAATTTGTTAAATGGCCAGTGAGAGGGCGTCGGAGATAGCTAGGGCGTGGGAAGCACTGGTTGTACGGCTACATAACACGAATGACGGGAGGGACGAAGATCAAATGGAGGAGGCCCCTGAAGTAGAAGGTTAACTTGTATACCCCAGAACAAGATAGAGGGCTGTATATTAAGGCAAACTAAGTAATGCAAATTCATCCCTACTGATAGATTGGTGAAGGCGAATTGGCTTGGCGGCTTACTGAATGCAGATTGGTGCAACCCGGATAAAGAAGGACATTAGATTGACTCTAAGTAACACACCAGGGGGGAGATAGATAGATAGATAATTTTATGGCACAGTTAATTAAAGCCATTGCAATTAGACCACATATAAATATAAAATATAACATTTTGTTCCCTTATTGAACAGGATAAAAAGACAAGTTGTTTCAATAAATTATGCAAAGATTAAGAAAATGGAAACCCCATTTTGGCTACTATAAACACAAAAACCTTTAAGGTGTTCATAAGGTGTCCCAGCTTTACAAGTTAAAATTCTATATAATGGGGGAGTCCAGAGAAGCCCTTATTTCCATCAAATATTTCAAGAACCGGGCCGCCAGCTGCGCTGATTCACCTTTCTTGCACTCGACTAAAGCAGCGTGACATGTTCATATATTTTAAATACGACAAATTAGAAGGAGCCAGTATATGCTCAATGGACGCAATTTCTTGCAAATGCGCAATATGGGAATTAGTGATTGCTCTGCTGCTCCGCAGGCTCGACACTTGGTAGCTACAGACTCTTTATACCCTTGCCCATATTTGTATGCCAACAGTGGCATCAGGCCGAACCGCAACCTCATTAGTTGTCGCTTTAGCATTGGTTTTAAAGGAGGGGACAGGTAATATGGCAAGGACACATTGGCATAGAGGGTCGAGGCCCAGCTTCCATGCTTTAACTTTTTTAGTGTTTGCATATCACAGTTGGCAGACAGTAACTTTGCCTGTTTTGTTAAAAGTCTTGCGGCCGCTGATGTGGCTATTGGGGCTGACCATATTTCCTTTGCATCCAATACCTCAACACAATAAGCTAGATGTTCATACCATGTGGACCCTTGGGTGTTCATCAGTGTCCAGATCTGTCGTTTCAAGGTGTTTTCCCGAGCTTGTTTAGCCTTTAGACAATATGCAATAAATCGCGCCTTCAGGATCCATTTTTGGGAAGAGAGATTGAATTCTCTCCGAATTTGAGCATGAGCATTGGCAATCGGCAAGAAAAAAACTTTATGGAAGCAGGCCTTGTAGTCATCTTGTCTTTGAAGGCTATTGCTCCATGTGCTACTGATGGTAAAAATGTTGCCCCCATTAATCGGAATAGGGGAGTAAAATCAGGTGTGTTTATGGTTTTCTTTGCTCTGCAAAAAATGCCTTCCAAAGATTGAGCTGTACCTTGCATTGCAGTAATATGGGCAGTGGTCCGTCCTTTGTGATCGATCCACACACCTAAATACTTATAGGTGGTCACAATCTCAATGGGTTTACGTTCGATGTACCATACACCCTTCCTGATTAATTGTCACGAAATTATCATTGCCTTTGTTTTACTGTATTCAGTTTTAGATTGTTCTCTCTACAATATAGCGATAATACCGTTAGCAGCCACTGCAATCCAATCTGAGTTTGGTCGAGCAATATCGTATCGTCCGCATATTGGAGTGATTGGATTTTGGTTCCGGCTATTTTGGGGGGAAATGCTCGTGCTACAGCCAACCGTTCCGGTAAATCCGCCAGATTTAGATTGAAAAGCATTGGCACCAACAGACAAGCTTGCTATAAGCCCTAATTAGTATAACCCAGGTGTCTGAATATAGGGCAATCAGTGTTGTTGGTAGTGTGTTATCAATGCCCCATTTTTTTTATTTCATCCATAATTGCTGACGGGAGACACTCTCAAAGGCAGTTTGAAAATCAATGTAAGCAAGGTACAGGGCCCTGCCTTTTCTTGCCAGTGTCATTTCAATTAGGTTGGAAATGCAAATCAAGTTGTCTTCAATGTGTGAACCCTTTTGGAACCCTGTTTGGCTGTAAGGGATCAGATTGTACTTTTCAACCCAAGCCGTCATCTCTTGCAGCAGAATGCTAGCATAGCACTTCCCGTCCACATCTATGAGCGCGATCATTCTATAGCTTTCCGGGGTGGATCTTGAGCCTTTATATATATAGGAACAAGCAGGGATCCCCTCCACGACTCTGGGATACTTCTTCCCAACCTAAACTCCTGGAATAGAGGCGCCATGATTTTTGCCCACTTGGCCGCCAGATTGGGCCAGCGACTTCGAACCCAAATACTTGTTGCTAAAATACCTCATGGGGGCAGTTGTACCAATATGACTGGATGTCTCCACATAGAGTATTTCGATATAGTTTTCCCAGATTGTAGGTGAAATATTTGTAGTTGTAGGGCAGCTGGTGGGCCTGCAGCATTTATTCATCCAGTTCCAGAAGCGCTTCTAGTCTTGTGATTTTATGATCTTATGAGCTTTACTCCAGTGGTTATCATCCATCATTCTTGTGTACGAAAATCTCGCTTTTCTATATTCACTGCGGATGTCTTTACACTTGGCTTGAAGGGATGTATGTCCCTACACCTCCTTTGTGGTTTTATGCAGAAGATTATTTGATTTTCGTTTTAATGATTGCATTAGCAGCTTTTGTTTCGCAAGACAATCATTTGTTCTGGGGGATTGGGTGGACCTTGAGTTTGACAGTGTTGTTAATTTATCCCTTGTGTCTTCCAAAAGGAGTTCCCATGTAGTGATTGAGAGCGATTTGCTGTTATCCGAGATTGCTTTATTCAACAAAGATTCCACTTCTAGGTTGATTCTTTCTTGGTGCTCTGTTATCCACCTAATTTTATTTATCAGTTCACACTTTTCCTCCTCGCCGATGAGTTTAATTCTAGGTTGGTGACATTGTGGGGCTGTAATGCCACAGGAAATTATCGCGTGATCACTTGCCACAGTAGGTGTTACCAAGAAATCCTGAATTACATGGAAGTGGGTGATCGAGATCCAGATATAGTCCAATGTAGCCAATGTATAGTTTGAGAGATGGGTGTAGGCTGCAGGGTAGTCAGTGGCAGCTCTGCCATTTAGGATCCGAAGACCCAAGAGATTAAGGAAGCCTGAGAGTTTGAGGCCGTGATTGTCTTTCCGTTGGAACTGGCCAATTATATCTGGGATGCCCCAGGCGGAATCATCCAGGGCTACTAGGGAAGAATTTAGATCAGAGGCCATTAAGTTAGCATTGAAGTAACCCATTAACATCCATAAGCCATCTGGGCACTGGGAGTGAAGCTCACTTATTGTTGGTAGCATTCTGCTTGGTGTTTCTTCTTGTATGCACTTAGAGGGATGTAGGTATATACAGCCAAGAATCATGGTTTGATCAGTCCGAGCTGGCTGGACTATTTGTTGAATGAAAGCATAATCTCCGTTTCCCTCAATTATCAATGTTACCTGTACGGCCAGATTGTTTTTAACGTAGATAGCTACTCCACCCGAAGTATGCCCACCTACTTGTGATGCTATGGCATGTGATTCAGTCTAGCCAGGGAGATGAGAACAGAGCCCAGGTTTCCTGGACAGTGATGATGTCATAGCTCTGACAATGTTGTATTGCGTCTCTTTTGTCTTCGTCGTTCGTGAAGCCCCTGATATTCCAAGAGCAGATTTTCAAATTTAGGGCTGAGTTTAGCTTATTAGATGTAGCCATCACATTGTTAGGGACTGGGGTTTAAGGCCCGTGGTAGCCAGGACCAATCTTTGCCGTTGTTTCCCTTAGCCAAACAGAGCTGTTTGCCTCCTTCTGCGCATGTTGTAATTTGAATTGATCTATTGCTACTCAGATTTATTCTTGGACCACCTTTGGTGCCATGCAATATAGACCCTGTTGCTGGGCGAGTTGAATCCTTTCTATTCATTCTTTCCTGGTCATCTAGTTCTTGAATACCCAGCAGTGCATTTGGCACTCTGCTTTTCAGGATCATTGGGTATTTTGTGATAGACAGGGTCTGGATTTGTATGCCCCAATTGTCTAATTGCTTTTTATTTCCACTTAGGGATTAGGCCATGGCTGAATTAGTGAAAGTTATCTCAGTTGTCTCATTTATCTTGTTTGGGCCTGGAGCAGAGAAAGCAACACATCGATGTCCGTTGTTTTTATATTTTCTAGGACCAGGATATTTGCATAAAGCTTCAGGAGGTTTCCTCTATTGAGGATGTCCCAGTGCCCCTGCGAGATATATTCGGGATATAACAGTATTTTTAGATTTTCTAAATCTTTTGTTTGTTCTTTGGTGGGAAATTTTTGTAGAGTGGTTGCCTCCTGGGCATCCGGAGCCTCTATGCTGTTTGGGATTGGTATCCCCCGGACAGCCGCATCATCCCGGAATAGATTAGTGCCAATTGCCTGTGGCTGTGCATTGCTCCTGAGCTTACAGTTGGGCAATAATAGGTCGTCAGTACTCATTTGGGTGGACTTTTTGGCCCTGTTATTTGTGTTTAGGGCTACTATGAATTTGTTGTCTTCTTGCAATGAAGGTTCCTTATAAACTGTTGTTAATGTGGGAACAAGTGTGTTTATTTTACTTGATTTAAGTTTTCCTTGGTGGTTACTGCTCTTATTTCGGTTGTCCATTTTGGTCACTAAGGTCTACTCTATATTAATTTCCAGATGTTCCTTTTGTTCATGGCTTAATACTTCAACTTGAGATCCGTGTGCATTTATCAAATTGATGCCAAAGCTCTAAGTCAGTTATATCCGACTTTATAGTTTAAAGTTCCATAGGGTGTTCAAGAGCGTGTGAAGTGGTGATTTCGCTTATAGTTATACCATTTGGTTGTGTACCTTGGGTTTTGTTGTTTGGATTTGATTTTTGGGAGACGTTACTATCCACATGATGTTCTTTATTTTCCAGATGGAGGCAGTGCTTAATAGATCCTTCATTAGTGCTTTTACGTTTGTTTGATTTATTGAACTTTTTAAAAATGTTCTTGTTTTTTCTGGATAAGTGTTGATGTTATAGAGTTGTAGACTTTGACTAAATATTCGTTTCGGAGCATTTAACTGTGAGGCGACAGAGTTTTTTTTCCAGGTTGTGGATGAGATTTTATGTCCGGGTCATTGTTGATTGATGTACATTTAGTACTACTAACATCCTGCCTGGTAATTTCCTGTATTGTCTCCAGTCTGGCCTGGTTGACTTTTGGCCAGACTGGAGTGTCATCTGCACTTGTTCTATTTGTTTGATCACCCATTGTCCCCAAGGTCTCCTGAAAGGTTTTTTTCTCATTTAACTGTAGATCATTCATATTTGTATTCAAATTTGGGTTTAGTTGAGGAATAAAGTTTGTATCCTGCAGCCGCCTGATGACCTCTCTCTTGAAGTCTTTAACTAAGGAGCTCATTATCTCGGGCAGTTTTCCAGGTTCTGTAGATATTACTACATTCATAGCCCTCCTCTTTGGCCTTTAATTCCAAATTTGCTTGGGCTGTATGGATCAATGAGTTTATATGTTCTAATTTTAGGTCCACTCCTGAGATCAAGCCTGCAACTGTTTGCAAAATGTTTATTTGGGTATCCAGCTTATCAGCATGCATTATGGCCGCATTTGCAATTGAGATCAGGGCATCGTTGATCAAAGCAATGTGCTTCTCCATTTTTTGAGGCGACGGGCTGGTTTCTACTTCTGGTTCGGGAGGTCAAAAGGCCCTAAGTTCATTAGCGTAGGGAGGAAAACTTAAGTTTGGGTTTGAGAAAATTAGGCTCCAGTTGGACGAGGCGTGCTGATTTATGGACTCAGCAGGCACAAGAGGAGTGGAGAAGGTCTCCAATCGGGGCTTTGAAGAATTATCATGATTACCAATGCTGTTTTCTGATGAAAGGGGGGGATCCTCTCTTATCCCTAAAATTGTACTGCTGGGAGGTTGGTAAGGCTGTTCACCACAGTTTCCTCCAGCAGGGTGGGAGACAGAGAACTCTGAAAAGATTAGAAAGGGATTTTCGAACTTATGAACCTTGACGGCAATTTTGGGCTATATAACTCTGGGTTGGATCTAATTGGATTTGCGGCCGTCGATGCAGCTCTTATTTCTTCTGTGGCCTTTACACTGGCATTAAAACATATTAGCTTGTGTTTTGAGCCAGGCAATAAAGCATTATTTGGAGTTGACGCAGTTGGTTGGCAAGTTGGTTGGCCATATGTTGCTGCGCACCATTGTCGAGTCGGAGAGACCGAGCTTGGCTGCTGCTGTTGGGTACCAACCAATAGTAATACCTTTGTTTTAGGTAGATTAGTTTCCTCTTTCCAGTGGATCACTTTTACCGTCTCAGGAATTCGATTTGTTGAATTAAAAGGGCAGAATGAGCCTTGATCCTTCATTGTTTCTAGCGCTCCTTTAACAATTATCATTTCGGTGAAAGTGGAGCATCTGGTTGAGACCTTTGAGTCGATTCCACATGTTTAATTGCATCTGCGGCTGGGCTGGCGGTGCTTTCAACAACGGGCGTAAAGGCTACTTTGCCTGATTTGCCTTTTGAGGCTGCTTGGTGGAAATAAGCTCTTATATCAGTTTTGCCATTAGGTTTGTACATGTAGGCTTCAAAATTGTTGGTGTTACAGTACTAGTTACAGTATTTTCACTCTTATTTATGGTGTTGTCCCTCGAGGTAGTAATTACTATAGAAGGGTGTTTGCCCATTTGTTCGCTCATTTGTTGCCCCAATCTGGGGGTAACCCGGTGTTAATGCATCCTTTGCCTAGGGGTTGTAACATTTTTGTCTTTTGCCGCTTTACAGACTTGTGCTGGCGGTAATTATCTTGGTGCTGAACCAGGCCTGAGTTTCGTGTCCGCATTGTTGCACTACACTCTGGGTAATTTGCAGGGTTAGGGGGGATTGTCAGAGTTTAAAACCCCCACTGTCTCCCAACAGTCTTCCCGATGGTGGGCTGCGCTCACACACACCTGTCCACCAGCCTCCACGGCTGGCTACCTGAGCTGTTGGGCTGTTAGACTGCTCGGTTTACACTTAGCAAAGAGATGAAGTTCAGCTTACAATGTCCTAGTGAGGAGGCGTTTAATGAAGGTATCGACTTCTGTCCCAATCAGTACTCCGGTATCCCAACAGAGGATCTCCATATCCCGATTGCTTCTGACCAGAGCTGCCAGGACTGTACCTGGGCGGAGGGTAGGTTGGGGGGTAGTTGAGGGAGGGTAGCATAGACTAAAGATTACAGGAACCAATTGAAGACAGTTTCATGGACCAAGAAATGTAGGGGTATATTCACAAGAACGTGTGATAACTACCGCATGAGTAGCTTAATAAACTCTCAACATCGCAGCCCATCACTGGAAAATAACCCAGTGACAACGTGGAATTCACAACAAGGCGGTACCATGCGATAGTCTGCCTAAGCCGCAGACAATGTCCGTGATACAACCACCTCGATGGAGATAAAAACACAAACCACAACACAAATAAACCTGCGATGGGCCAAAGCGCGATGAGGAAATCTGCGATAAGCAGTGCCAGGTCTGCAACACACACCTGGCAGGTGTGAAAAATCACCATAAAAGTAGACAAAGCACCCAAACACAAACTGACCAACACCCAAGCATCATGGAGGCGCAGAGGACGAGCGCAACACCACAACCACCCCGGACGACCAGCCCGGGACCTCGGGTACAGGGAAGGGCAAGGACAAGAAGAAGAGGAAGACTAAGTTCAGTCCGCAGGCGAACAGGATCATAGTCACGGAGGTGATGGAACTCCATCAACAACTGTTCGTCACCTCCAATTTGTCATTTGGCACCTAAAAACTGGAATATGACGGGACATCGTGGACAAGGTGAATGACGTCGGAGAGCACAAGAGGACAATGGACGAGATCAAGAGGTGATGGAATGACATCAAGAGGAAGACCAGGGAGAAACTCGCAGCCAACCAGAAGGCAGGAATGCAGACTGGAGGTGGGGGTTCAGCGTCACAGCTCATGCTGGATGACATGGAGGAGCTGGTGTCGACAGTCATCAGTGTGGATACTATGGCTGGAGTCGGGGGACCGGACACTGCTCGACAGGACACAACACAACCGCAACAGGGTGAGTGACCATCAGGTACTGGGGGGATAGGTGGAGATGGCCACGGTGGCACACATGCACAATCATGCAGAGCACAATACACACCCTCAATGGCTCTGGGTCATCGCCCAGATCCATAGACTGTCACAATGTATAATACCATGCTGTCTGAATGTCAACATGTACCATGCGGCTACATACATGTGGACACATTTCAATACATCATCTCCCCTTCACATTGCAGGGCCACCGTCCACACCCCCTGCAGAGCAGTCCCAGCCACTCTTCACTGGACAACCCCAGCATCGACGCACAAGCCCTCCTAGACATCATTGACATCATCTGCGACTCACCTCCAGGATCAAGGCTGAACAGCTGCATCGAGGAGACCCCACCAACCAAATCGTCCAGCAGGAGGCACCCACGGCCCGGCAGTCTCCCAAGACCCCCAGGAACACCACACGGCCTTCCAACGCCATGTGCTGGAGGCCCAGGGGGAGACGGCTGAGCAGGTGCGGGTGGGGTTCGACCTCATGGCCACCAAACTGGACGCTATTCATGGGTGTCTAGGCCTGCTCAATGGCCTCCAACGAGCCCTGACGGACATCGCTGGAGTCCTGACACCGAGAGAAGAACACCTGTCCGCTCAGAGGGGAACCAGCGATACCAGCCGTGAGCTGGCACACATGCGGAGGCTCATGGAGTACATGGTGCAGATGGAGGCGGAAAGGATGGCAGCCACCGCTGTACATCAACGAAATGTAGCTGGGATCTACCATGCCCTGCAGATCATCATCATGGTATTGCTGCCACAAGGCGTGGTGCCGATAAATGCTGCTGCACCCTCACCATCCACATCTCCGCCCCCTGGTGTGCCATTGCCTCACAGTGCAGCAGACGTATCCACTCCGGCATGATGTGTCAGTGAGACACAGTGCCTCAGCCGGTACTGCAACACCCACAGGTGGGGCAGAGCACACATCCGGGGACGAGGACGAAGATGGGTTTGTGATCAGGAGGCACTAGCATTCATTTCTGCCACCTGGCCTCTTTCTGTTTGGTGCCGCATATGACCTCATGACCGTCCACTGACCCCCGATACGCTCCGGTGCACTCACCTTGGACAGCAACATGGACTGCCATATCCTGTTTGATGATCAATGACATGGCGACCAGACTGCGGACTGTACCCTTCCTCTCCCGCAGTACTTGCCATCCCCGGATGGACTCTGGCTGGCCCTCCATGGGCCCATATTGTGTAGTATGCTCGGCATTGCCCTGTACCGCTCCAGCTGCAGAACTGCACCGGATGTGCAATAAACATCCAGTGACGCACTGCTGTGTCATGTCTTTCATCATTCATGTATGAATGTGTGGATGAATGTAGGGACAGTGATTTCCCTTGCGTCAATGATGCTCATCCTGTGGGATGCCAGTCAGAGGGTGCTACATTGCATATTGTGTACCAGGTCCCGTGAACAACACAACAGGGACACACGCATCAGTCACTTCCATGTCCGGACATGGACTGAACCACGCCCAGAGCCCCTGAGTAATTTTTGCAGGCCCTGCGCTGGCCCGGCGTACGGCAGGCCAGACCACTCCGCTTCCGCTCCGAAGGGGGGCCCTCATTGCTACCCGTCGCAGGCGTACATGCTGGTGGTTTGCAGGTCACTGGTCTAGTTGTCCACATGTCACAGCCACTCCCTGAGGGCAGGTTTGCACGCACACCACACCCATCCAGCACAGGCATCACAGGCCATGTGACTCCGCCAACATAAGGGGCCGACGACGTCACATTGCCCTCCGCCGGTGGTGACTGGGTGACGGAAGCTCCACGGTTCTCAGTCAGTTCAGTTCATACGTCTTTATTTCAAATTATTTCATCATAAAAGACAATCATACTTAAACCACAAATTATTACACATGTTAAAAACTGTTAAAATCCTTAAACCGTTGCAATAAATACTGGACATAAATTTTTCCATAAAGGATTAAGTTAATCCCATAACACAGTTTACATCCATATGAACTACAAAGGTATCAAACTTAATAATTTATTTTACACACAAATTCAAAACAAAATGAAGACGTACTAAGGACTTCCTAAAAACTAATATCAAACTCTTTACAACTATCTTAATGTGTGACTAGCTCTAATAGACCATGCCCAGCCCAAAAATGTTGCAACAGCTAAAACCACCAATTCTGTAATGTTGGCCTTCAAGATACGTATGGCAACCGATCCCACCCGAGTTCTCATATATCTAAAAATAGGTTTTAGCCATTTGCGCCGTGGGGCTGAGTACGCTGGGCAAACAAATAACACGTGACCTATTGACTCTTTTTGATTGGTGCACCAAGGGCAAAACTCATTAGTCTGTCCTTTCCATTTGCAGGTAAATGATCTCAATGGGAGCGACCCGACCCGAAACTGGTGATATAACTTCCTATCGCCGCTCTTTGTAATAATATCCCAGTATTCCTCTAAAAAGGGGTCGAGTTTATGTTCCAAAAACCTACCAGATAAAGAAGTGATATCAGTCTGGACTATGAGTTGTTGTCTCACTGTAGACCAGTAAAGATCTTTAAAGTCCTTTTTCGATGGAAAAACACAGGTATTGGGTTCTAACCACAAATGGCTTAAGCCCATATTTTCCAATAATATTCTTACATTCCTAAACTAGGGAATGTTTCCTGACCCAACTATGGATCTTAGGTCCAGTATTTCATTAGCAAAAGACGTCAATTCGGGAGTAGTCCACATTCTCCTCCATAAAGCTACTGTTCTAAATCGTGCCACATCATCAATAGAGTGGCACCCCAAGTCAAGTAGCAAAGGCATCATGGGGCTAGATTGGGGTACACCTACCAGGTTGCGTAAAAATTTGTTTTGGACTCTCACTAACGATGAAAGGTCCGAGAAAGCCCATAGGTCCGCGCCATACAGGATCGCTGAACTAATTTTGGCATGATAAATTTTTAGGGCAGGACCTATCCTTTTAGTCATGGCTGACCTCTGCTCCTTGACTAAGCACCCGGTCAACTGTGCAAACTTCAGTGAGAGTACATCAAGCTGTGGTTTCCAACTAAGCCTATTTTCCAGCTCGACCCCCAAGTAGGTCATAACTTTTACCTGCTCTAACTCACATCCATTCATACTAACATGATTCAACGAAGACTTGTTTTTCGTTAAAACCATACATTTAGTCTTAGATACATTGACCTGTAAATCATTTGTATGGCAAAAATCCTCAAACCTATTCAGTGCGGACTGAAGACCCATCTTAGTTTTCGATAAGATTAGGGTATCATCCGCAAAGATAAGAAGCGGGAACTTGGTGCCTCCTATGACGGGGGCATCCGTTGGAAAATCTACAAAGTACTGCACGACCCTGTTAATAAATAATAAAAACAGGGTCGGTGCTAGTACACATCCTTGACGTACACCCCGGGTGACGGGAAATCCTTCCGTTACCTGCCCCTGTTTGCCCCATCTAACCTGTGCAAAGTTTGCCTCGTGAAGTCTAATCACTACATCTAGGAGTTCACGTGGCATCCCCATATTGCCTAATGCATCCCATAACTTAACTCTAGGGACTAAGTCAAAAGCAGACTTTAGACCTACAAACGCTGCATAAATAGTTCCACCACCCAGGATGACAACCTTCCAGTAAATTAAAATACATCTAAACACCTGATCAATCGTGCTGACACAAGATCTAAAGCCTGCCTGTAACAGGAACAGAACATTCTCCTGTTCCATCCAGGCCTGTATCTTGGCCAGCACCATCCTAGCTATAATTTTCTGGATGGCATCTCTTAAACTGATAGGTCGATCACCCTTTTTAAATATAGGCAATATCTCGGCGCCTCGCCACTAATCCGGGATTGGTGCACCCTTCCCTATTGCATTGGCCAGAAAAGTAATATAGGGCACCCAATTATGAGTATCATGTTTAAATAAGTCTGCCGGAATGCAATCCATGCCGGGGGCTTTATCACCTTGTGCCAACTTAAGTGCACTTTCAGCCTCTTTACTGTCGAACACAAGGGGGTCGCACGGGGGCATTTCCGTTAGTGGAGGATCGACAGAGATCGGGACTGTTTCTATTTCCAGACCCCGAAACTGTGATCCAAAATAATCGGCCCAATTATCAGCAGACTCGTGGTTTGCCGGGACTTGCGAAACCACTGTGTTTCCCCATTTAACTACCTGCCAAAACTTGGTCTGATTTCTTGACCTACTGGCCTCCAATAAAGCCTGCCAGTGTTGATCATCCCAATCCCTCTTTGCATTTTTGAGGGTTTTCTTATACTCTAGCCTAGCAAGCCTGATATTCTCGATAAATCGTGATTTTATGGCTTTAACCAGAGAGCTGTATGCCAAACGGCACGATTTATTGTACCATGAAATCCCAGATTTAAAAGAGGCGGATTTACCGAGATTGCCACTCTTAGAAAAAAAGGATTTCAAAACCCCGAACAGCTGCTCGTGAAGTGCACTAACGGACATAAACCCATCTTCATGGTTGCCCAGTGTCTCAAATGCCTCCAAAGTGTTGGAAACTTCTTGGGAGATCCTAGCTAGTGTCTGAGAATCAACAGCTACCCTCTCCCACCGAACTCTACACCTATCATTAGTAAGGCGAACCTCTGCAGTGATAATCTCCTGCATACTAACGCTCTCCGTGTCACCCTCAATTTTCAGGCCAAGTAGGAGCGGGTTGTGATCACTCTCTGGGCGAGCAGATATTATCATGTCCTCCATAAGGGACCAGTGCTCAACTTTTAATAAGATATAGTCAATTCTACTAGAATGAGTACCATTATCAAAAGTTACCCGTCCAGTTTTATCAGAACTAGACCGACCGTTGACGGCTCTCAACCCCCACTCGAGACACAGACCGAGCCACTGTAGGGCAGCCTCTGACCACATTTTTATCGGATCTATGTCAAGGTGGGGGATAATGCAGCCGGTAGTGGCACAGAATGTTGTGCTCTCCCGGGTTTAACTTTAGGTACTTCAACTAGAGGGGCCTCATTGGAGGGAGGGAGGACAACTGGCTTTAAGTCTGTGGCGATTGATCCAACTAATTCAAATAAGCCTGCTAAACGGGCTAATTTGTTGAAAATAGTTTCGTGGAACATTGCTGGGCTGAGAGGCAAACTTGCTATAGTCGAGTGGTGTGATTTTGTGGACACTCACGATATTTTGATCTTTCAAGAGAGTTGGGCTTCCGACCCCATTCATCGCCTGGGATTTCTAAATTTCTATAAACCAGCTTTGAAAGGCAAAAGAGGTAGACCATTAAGTGGCCAAACTATTTGGGTCAGGCAATCGCTTAACTTTAGGCTATCCGAAGTAGTGGTGGATAGTCCAGACATACTTGTGATTAAGTTTTGTAGGCCCAATCATCCGGAGATTATTATCACCAACATCTATGTTAGAGGCCAGCCAGGTGGAAGGAGTTCGGGAATGACTAATGAACTGGACCTTATTCTCAAATCTGTGGGGTCGGAAAGTATAGTGATTGTGGGGGGATCTGAATTGCACTTTTGAACCCTTAGTCCTTGAGGGGGATGACATTTTTGCAGCCGAGGGCACATGAGTTGTTGCGCACAGGGTTAGCGGCACCCGAGGCCTTGCGGCTGTCATGGGCCTACCACCACGTGGCACTGACTGGCGTTGCATAGGGTTAGTGGCACCTGGCGCATTGCGGCCGGCACAGGCACCCCGCCAGGACACGGTGACTTTGGGTGCACTGAGTCAGTGGCACCTTAAGCTGCTGAGAGGGTGTGCAGCCTGCGATGATGCCCTGTCCCGGCAGTCCGGACAGCTCAGGTTTTGTGTGCCCTGCTGGACCGCAGTGTAGGCCAGAGCCAGTGGGCAGCACGGACCTACCGCCACGTGGCGTCGGTTCCGGGATCCCAGAGTTAGTGGCACCCATTGGGCTGAGCGGGTGTGCAGCCTGCGATGATGCCGGGTGCACTGGTATGTTCTATGCGATGGAGGGATTAAGACCCAGCACTGTTAGACCTGGCATCATTGGTATGGGTCTACCTTCCTCTCTGCTCTCCCTATCTTTTATATTGGCTGGATTTAGATGTTCTGGGCGCTGTGCCACTGCTACTCAGTGCCACAGCGCAAATGCTCCCTGTATATAAATGACTGTATGAATAAGGATAACTATAATACCTACATCGCTGTAGCCTGTTTCAATAGTGAGTTACCTTCCATTTCACTGTTGCTACTGCGAAATGATCCATTCTCATAGGCCAGGATGGGCCGGTTAAAGATTGCTTTCTATCATCCTATCAGGCCCTAGGAACCTGATAGGACCCTCGAGTTTGATGCGTATATGCTCAGGACATTGAGGGGCACCTTTTAGTAAGGACCGTTTATATATTGCATGTGTTGAAATACCTTTTCTGAAAACGTGGTAGTTTCTTGCCTAAGCTTTACTGTAGGCTGTTGCGCATATGTGTATTGGCCGTCTGGTTTTGGAGCAGTAGGGCCAGCTGGGTCAGACCTGGCTGGAGAGAGAGATCGGTATTCAGAGCATGGGGAGGGATGACTCTTTGATCCGAGCAGGGCCGTGCCTGGCAATGTGAATGATGGCTCCACCTCCCACTGGGTGTCTGATAGCAGACCCCCTCATTCTGAAAGGGCAGGATGTCACCTCGTAAACCAAGTGCTCCCCGATCCCACCAAAGTCAGTCATTTGCAACCTTAGAGAACAAAGACTTTTTAGGTATAAAATGCTGCGTTGGAACTTTGGCCAAGTGTGTTCCTTCTGGATGTCAAGACGAAACTCTGTCCGAGTGAACAGAGGAAAGGACTTTGCAACTTTCATCAAGCTTGCCGAAGAAACTACCCGAGGGCCTAAATCGAGAGCGCCTCCTGCAGAAGTCTCAGGGACATTAGACTTCACCCCGTCCGCCATTGGAATTCCTGTGCGAGGAGTTCTGCTTGCAGGTGAGGTCTCTGTTGAGTAATCCGGAGCCTCTAGTTCTGTGAGGACCACGGACTGGGCGCTTCTGAACTTTTGCTAAACCTTGTGCGGACCGCTGCAGCTAAGAGAGAGCTGCCACCACTGAGAGCCCGCCTGAATCGGAATTGAGACTTTCTAAACTTTCGCTGAACCTGTGCGGGCCACTGCAGCTAAGGGAGAGCTGCCGCGGCTGAGTGCCCGCCTGACTCTGAACCTTTGAACCTTCTTGCTAAACCTGTGTGGGCCGCTGCAGCTAAGAGAGAGCTGCCGGTGCTGAGAGACCACCTAAATCTCTATCTTCAAACCTTTTGCCGGATTCGTGTGGGCCGCTGCAGCTAAGAGAGAGCTGCCGCTGCTGAGAGCCCGCCTGAATCGGCACCTTCAGCCCTTCCGCTAAATCTGCGTGGACTGCTGCAGTCGAGAGAGCGCTGTGGCTGCTGAGCGTCTACCGTGGTGCCTCCTGGTCGAGACCCTACATTGTCCCGTGGACCGCTGCAACTAAGAGAGAGCTGCTGCCGCTGAGTGCCCACACCCTTTGCTACGGTGCACCATCGTGATCTGTCTCGTGGACCTCCGCAGCCAAGCTAGAGCTGCTGCCGCTGAGTGCCCGCACCCTTTGCTACCATGCACCAGCGTGATTCATCCTGTGGGTCGCCATAGCCAAGAGAGAGCTGCTGCCACTGAGTGCCCGCACCCTTTGCTACTGTGCACCATTGTGATTCGTCCCGTGGGCCGCCGCAGCCAAGAGAGAGCTGCTGCTGCTGAGTTCCCGCACCCTTTTGCTACTGTGCATCATCGTGATTTGTCCAGTGGGCCGCCGCAGCCAAGAGAGAGCTGTAGCCTCTGAGTGCCCACCCCTAGTGCTATTTTTCATCTTCGTAATTTTCCCCGTGGGCCGCCGCAGCTAAGAGAAAGCTGTGGCCGCTGAGCACCCGCACCATTGACAACTTTGCATCCTTGGGATTTGTTCTGTGGGCCGCGGCAGCTAAGAGAGAGCTGTGGCCGCTGAGCGCCCGCACCATTGACAACTTTGCATCCTTGGGATTTGTTCTGTGTGCTGCCGCAGCTAAGAGAGAGCTGTGGCCGCTGAGCACCCGCTCCATTGGCAACTTTGCATCCTTGGAATTTGTTCTGTGGGCCGCCACAGCCAAGAGAGAGCTGTAGCCTCTGAGTGCCCACCCCTAGTGCTATTTTTCATCTTCGTAATTTGCCCCGCGGGCCGCTGCAGCTAAGAGAAAGCTGTGGCCGCTGAGCACCCGCACCATTGACAACTTTGCATCCTTGGGATTTGTTCTGTGGGCTGCCGCAGCTAAGAGAGAGCTGTGGCCGCTGAGCGCCCGCACCATTGGCAACTTTGCATCCTTGGAATTTGTTCTGTGGGCCGCCGCAGCTAAGAGAGAGCTGCTGCGGCTGTGAGCCCACCACGGAGCTGCACAACGAGAGTCATCGCCACCACAAGCCCAGGCTGCCGCAGCCGCGTGCTGCTGCCACTGAGCCCCCACCTGCCCCTGAGTGCCCGAACCACTGTGAGTGCACGCTGCAGACCTCAGCCTCCAAGACCTGTGGTCGCTGGGAGTCCGCCTGTCACCGTCTCCGCTTCTTCCAGAAGCTGCATGCTGTGGTCCCTTTCAACGACAGGTACCTGGTGCGCAACGGGTCACGTAGGCCCCGGCCCTGGACTCAGCCCGTGTCCCGCTTTGGGTGAATACGTTGTTGTCTCTTTTAGTCCCTATGGGTTGACGTGAATTGTAGTTGTTGAAACGCTTTGAGAGTCTTTGAGTTAAAGTGTTGGATAAAGATATTATTTTTCTATATCTACCTGAGTTGTGTCCTTTTGTGGTGTCGTTAATGCCTTGTTGTACGTTGCCATAAACGCTTCACACACTGCCTCTGAGATAGGCCTAACTGCTCGTGCTACGTTACCACAGGGTTGAGCAGGGGTTATCAAAGGGGGTAGCCCACTTGCCCTCACTTAGGAAGAAGGGTCCCTATTTGGACATTGGCGCCAGCCATGGCCAACTAGAGACCCCCATTTCTAACATTGGCGGTCAGCGGTGAGGATCAGGACTTGACCAGGACTTGACTTTATCATCCACGTACAATAACTGGTAAACACCACTGGTGAGTGTTAACCAAGCGCAGCCCCAATTTTTTTTATTTTTTTGTTGGTTGTCTTAGTAGTGACTTGTTGATAGCAGGCATGAGTACTGTTAGTAGAGGAAGGCCAACGTCCAATGCTTCGGAGGATCTCAACTTTGAGAAGGAAAGATTAGATACCGATACTGCCAGACAGCTGGAGTAATTTTGTAAGCAATTTGCAGTCCCTGATATAGGCCTCTCTAGGAAAGAGGAGTACCAGAAGGCGCTAAAGGCCTGGTGGAAGGCGAGGGAGTCCACCGGGGACGAGGAAGAGAATGCTGAAGGCCAGCCGGATGGTGCAGTAGAGGGGGGTGGGGATAGAACACCCTCCAATACAGGTACTAGTGTATCCCAAAGGAGCCTGACCCCAGAAGAGCTGGAGGACAGGGAGAGAGAGAGGAGGCATAGTTTGGAGATGGCTAAATTGGAAGGTCAGAAGGACCTTGAGAGTAAGATGTTAGACATTGATAAGAATCGATTGTCAATTGAACTTGAGAAAATGAAAATGGAGCATGAGAGAATGTTGAGGGAGATAGAGATCAGGGCGAGGAGTGTCCAGGTCTACCCCTCTGGTGGCACGTCACTTCCGGGATCCCAGAGTTAGTGGCACCCATTGGGCTGAGCGGGTGTGCAGCCTGCGATGATGCCGGGTGCACTGGTATGTCCTATGCCATGGAGTGATCAAGACCCAGCACCAAACGTGAGACCTGGTGGCCTGCGGAGCGGGGCTGCATGGTGTTGAGGGTGCCATGTCCGCGGGCCCCGGGCTTGTGGCATGTGGCTTGCAGCGGCACGTGGTGGGACCTCCTGTCTACATGCCGGTGGCTGAAGGTGAGCAGTGAGGCCTGGGTGTGCATGGGTGGGCATGCTCTGATGGGCGGCGGGAGGGGCTGGGGTGCCTCTGACTGGGTGTGCATGGGCGAGCAGGTCGATGTTGTCTTGTGCAATTGTGTGTACTGTGTGTACTGTGCCAATCATGTATCTGGACTCTGTTTCAGATGATGGGTCTGTCTCAGATGTGTGACCTGGTGTACTGCTATACATACCGGCAAGTGGTTAGAGACACACCGGTGGCAGCAGGTGAGCAGTTTGGCCTGGGTGCGCAGGGGCGGCGCTCTCTTTCTCTCTCTCCCCCTCTCCTCTTCTCTCTCTCTCTCCCTCTCTTCTTCTCTCTCTCTCTCTCTCCCCCTCTCTTCTTCTCTCTCTCTTCCTCTCTTCTTATCTCTCTCTCCCCCTCTCTTCTTCTCTCTCTCTCTCCCCCTCTCTTCTTCTCTCTCTCTCTCTCTCCCTCCCCCTCCCTTCTTGTCTCTCACTCTCTCTCCCCCTCTCTTCTTCTCTCTCTCTCTCCCCCCTCTTTTCTTATCTCTCTCTCTCTCTCTCTCTCTCTCTCTCTCTCTCTCCCCCTCTCTTCTTATCTCTCTCTCTCTCTCTCTCTCCCCCCTCTTCTGGTCTCTCTCTCTCTCTCTCTCTCTCTCTCTCTCTCTACCCTCTCTTCTTATCTCTCTCTATCCCTCTCTTCCTCTCTCTCTCCTTCGCTCTCTCTCTGTCCTTTGATGTGCGCAGGACACACCTTCTCATCATGATTTTTGTCATGCAGACTGTGACCTACGGATTGTCCCAAGGGGAGCTGCCATGTGTTTTCATTTAATTTCAGTGTTCATGTTAATAAAGTTTCATTTGTTGCTTTGAAAGTGAATGTGTGATGCTCATTTTTGTGACGACACGTGCATGTCACCAGTTGTGATTGTGTGACATCAAGCAGATTATTTTGGACGTGTTTAGGTGTAGCTGATGTGGCATGTCTTTTGTCGGGGGGTGGGGAGATGGGGGGTCCTGGGGGTGGTGGCGTCGGGTGTTGTTGCCCTTTCAGCCCTCCGGGCTGCATGTTCAGTTCCCTGGGTGCATCTGTTGCCCTTCCAATGTGGCTGTGGGCTGTGCTCCCTTTTGTGGTGCAGGCTGTGGTCCGGCTTTGCATCAGGTCAGAGCAGGTGTTATTTTGCTGCTGCTAACGCGCTTTATTGCCTGTTTTGTGTTCTTATCGCAGTTCTGGCTGATCGTTGTGAATGTTGTGGAGTGGTGTAGTCGCGGCTTTGGGCACGGGATCGCCTGCTCTCATTAGCGATGGTTGCGGGGGTCTTCTGTGGCGATGTTTTTTGCGGCTGCTATCGCAGGTAAACTGGTGCTGTGGGCTGTTAACACCAGCTTGTGAATGGGGCGATCAATTTATCGCAACTTTGGCTGCGATAAAATGCTGTTCACTCGGCGTTAGCTCCTTGTGAATATCCTCCGTAGTGTACTGTTTAATTACAGGGGATGGAGGGTAGGGGAATTGCCCAAGGATAGGACATTTCTTCTGGACTCCGTGAGTGAGTGACATTTTTATTGAATGAAACTCCTGAACAAATGATAATTGCATTTAAATGATTGCCAATGAAGCTCATGTAAAACTCAATAAAATGTGCTTAAAAAAGAAATCAGTGATGTCATCAATTATAACGGCTGAATTTCTCTGGTTTTGTTCAAGTAAAATCTGACCTAACTATAACATCCGTGTAACCTTTTGTTTTTTCAGTGAATGTCTAAGGTTTTTTAAATGCTAATTCCTCACTATGACGTCCTTGTAACCTTTGCTTTTTTCAGTGAATTTGCAAGACCTGTTGTAGTCTCTAAAGGCATGTAATTCCGCCTGCTGCTTTACCATAGGTTTATTCGTGTGTCAGTGTTCTTTACTGACTCCTCAATGGTTGGTGCTCCCGATATATCACTACCGTTTATCGCATGGGAGCACCGGCCAACTACAGTTTACTTACACTGTAGATGCTTGTATGTTCGTGTGGGGACTACTTGTTTAATTTCTGGCTCAGCGAGAGAGTAGGAAATATACAATTGACGCTGGTATTTCCTGCTTATTATTTTATTGGTTTTTACATTTTCTATAATTAAAAAGTGGAAATATGTAATGAAATGAACCTAAAACAAGTATGCTGTATAGTGTAAAGGATTGTGGGTATACATATACCGCACAGAGTAGGGGTTTGGTACCAGTATGTAAGCATTGCTTTTCCTGGACGCTCTTCCTTAACCTTTCCCTAGTCCCACTTCTGATTTCATCTGCACTCCCAGTTACAGGTCCACATGCCTTACTTCCAGTTCTGCTCCGGTTGATATCAGCCGTTTAGATAAGCATTCATCCACATCAGAGTGCTACAAAATAAAGCTGTCTGAGAACGTTGGAGCCCCGACCCTGCAAGCTCCGAGCCCGGCCACTTTTCTCATGTTGGCTTCGTTGTTTATAATGGTAAAAATGTTTTTGTTTTGGTGCATAAGCAACAACTATGGCTTTGTTGGTTATAATTGTAAAAGTGCTTCTGTTCTTAAATCATGAGACTGTGAAAGAACTATACAGAGTCTCTTTCACGTTACCTCAAAGGTAGTGAAGGGTGGTACTGCTGAAGAATTAAGATTTTGTTTCACCCTGTGAGAAAATTGTAGCCCGGACCCAGCAAGTTCCGAGCCCGCCCCTTTTGCTCGTGTTGTTAGCAGGAGCTTTCGGCTCCTTCACCTCTTCACCTCGAAGGTATTGTTTTGCGTTCCACTCTGGCTTTTTTTAAATAATTTTTTTAAACCTCCTATATGTCGCACAAATTAATGTCTGCTTATATTGGGATCGTCTAATTGGGGGTCTATGTACTTTAGCTCCATACATCCGCCAGGCCCTTTTCTCAGATGCCTTTGATGAAAACGCTGCGCGCTGGCATTGCGGGAAGGCATATGTAATTAAGGGCGTAGCTTAAAAGCACCCAAGCTGAAAACCTGTGCTTAACATAGTATGCCACCCGCCTGGTATTTTTCTGTCTTTGTCATTGCATCCAGATATATAATACAACAAGTGACGTTACACCTACAAGCCAGGAAGATTGGCTTTAACAATGGTTGTTGGCTGCATAAGTATCAACTATGACTTCGTTGTTTATAATGGTTTATAACTCGGCCTCCGTGTATACGGTAAAGCGAGCAAAGTTGCTCATTAGTGAAACTAGGGAGCAGCCTGTTGAAACGTGTACACAACATTGTTGTCATTTTATTAAATAGAAAATAAGGGCCTGCATTGCACATTTACCTTTTCAGAAACCAACTCTCCAAAATTGGGTGGGAGGGTCAGGGCGCTTGCCTTTATTTCCTTCAACATCGTTATTCTACCAACTGCTGCACCGGAAAAGGCAACACTGCTCCGGATGATGTTACCAAGCCGCACATGAGCCATAAACAAGACCAACCCACACATTAAAAAACAAGCATTTACAATGCAATAGGTTCCGCATTTTAGAAACTTTGACCTATTGGTATTGTAAATGACAATGCATTTAATTAATGCAGGTTTTTTTAAACACGAAAGGCATTGTCATTCATAATACCAATAACTCAAAATCTCACAATTGCGAGACCTATTGCATTGCAAATGCTTGTTTAACTAGTAGTCGGGTTTGCAGAGTGGTGGAGGAAGGGGGCTGGGCCTCCGCCTAGCTCTCAGGAATCTCGCTGTGTAGGACTTACAGGAGGTACCAGTAGGGCATCTTGGCCCCCGAAGTCCAACTGGAGTAAAGTGGACTTCATGCCTCAACCAGTAGTGCAGCACAAGCTGCATTTGCAGAGTGGTGGAGAAAGGAGGTGTGGCATCAAAAGACCTATTCGCAATCCCACTGTGTAGGACTTACTGGAAATAACAGGAGGAATAGTTGGCCTCCAAAGAAGTCCTTGGGGGCCAAATACCACTCCTGTTACCTCCAGTAAGTCCGCACACAGTGGGACTACTGCGACTTTGTAGCAGGCCACAGACCCTTTCTCTGACACTCTCAAACACCCCTCCTGGTGCACTACTAGTAGGGGTATGAAGTCCCTTTTGCTATTGAGGGTATTTGGGGGCCAACTAGCCCTCCTGTAACCCCTAGCATGTCCCACACACTGGGTTTACTGAGAGGTCATCAGCGTTCACACCTCCTTTCTTCACCACTCTGCAAACGTGCCTCCTGGTGCATCACTCCTTGGGGTAAGAAGTCCACTTTAGTCCGGAGGCCCTCAGGAGGCAAGGGGACCTCATCCACCCCATCCGCAGTCCGCTGAGAGGCGCATTTGCAGAGTGGTGGAGAAAGGGGGCATGGCCTTTAATCACCTCTCAGCAATCCCACTGTGTGGGGCTTACTGGAGGTAACAGGAGGTCTTGTTGGCCCTTAAGGCCCTTCAGCAGCCAAAGGGACTTAATCCCCCAACCAGGAGGACCCCAGGAGG
The DNA here is from genome assembly GCF_964204655.1 of Triturus cristatus. Lineage (NCBI taxonomy): Eukaryota > Metazoa > Chordata > Amphibia > Caudata > Salamandridae > Triturus > Triturus cristatus. The sequence continues at coordinate 1,337,993,237 of NC_140585.1, read as the reverse complement.
CAGGTGTGCAGAGTAGTGGAGAAAGGGGGTGGGGCCTCTGGCAAGTTGCTGGCTTTTTTAGTTTTTTTCTCCATATTTTTTAGTAAGGGGGACCATGTGGCCCTCCTTTCATGGACTAAATTATCGGCCCCGGGCACCCCATCCGACAGGGCCTGGCCCTTTTTAAATTTTCTAATGAAAATACAAGAGGGGGCTGCACAGTTTCCCCTCCCAGGCCGATATCACCCCTGGGGATCCCATCCCCAAGATACCGGCCTCTAGTTTATTTTAATATTAGAAAGGGAGTGCGGCTCATGACGGTGTGTGGCCTCCCTTCTTTTTTTACAAACTAAGCCCTGGGGAGGTGGTGGTCCCTGGGGGTCCACAACGGGCCCCCTTATTTATTGTATTTGTGCCTCAGGGAGGTGACGGTCCCCGTGGCAGCAGGGGAGGCCTTAGGGCCTCCCCCGCATTTTGTACAAATTTAAAACAGTATGCCCCAGGGAGGTGGTGGCCCCCATAATTATTTTCAGATGCCCCCGGGACATGGTCCACCCATGGGCCTAAATTAAATAAAGTGCATTGAGCCCTCGATTTTTTGGGGCTGGAGTCGGGAATCCAACGCGACTCCAGCCAAATTAATTTTTTTATTTGTTTAGTCCCTGGAGGTCCCTATGGGACCCCCCCAAGAAGCCTAGGGGGTCAGGCTGTTTCTACCCTGCCCCTTTTTTATTGTTTTAATTCTTTTTTCTTGTGACTCGGTTCAACCGAGTCACAAGGTGGCTGCCAGCACTTCCTGGTTTGAAGTTTTGGCTGCCAATCAGGCCTCGAGCACAAGATAGGGAGGATCCACAGATTTATCGTGGCTTCAGTTGTATATCTGAGACAGCTTTACATTTCTCAGCAACTACTGAACAGATTTACACCATTGAACAAAAAGGGGCCTTTCTGGACCGACATCTACCTTTCTACCAAATGTGGTATAATTCCATTCAGCAGTTCGAGCTGTAGCCATGTCTAAAGTTTCCTATGGAAATTAGCATGGATAAAAAGCGTTTGGGACCCCCCCTTTTTCTCACCCCCCGCTTGATAGATCACCCCAAAAAGTTCAAAACAGCACTTGAAGTGACTGGCGTAATAGTTTTGAAACTGTTGTGAAGATTCGTCAAGCCACACCAAAGTTACTAGCAAATGAAAAATCGCTCTTCCTAAGGAAACTACAGCGTAACTATAACTACCTACAGGGGACTGTCAGTAGGTAATATATATATATATATAGTAGATAGTTATAGTTACAACCTAGTTTCCATAGGAAATCTCAAAATTCAATTTTGAATAACTTTGGCGCCGGTTGACGAATCCTCGTGAAATTTTCAAAACTAATGGGGCGCTCCGTTCAGCTCCTGCCCTGAAAGTCTCGGGGTGATTCGTCAAGCGGGGGCCGAGAAAAAGGGGGGGTCTCAAAACTCGTTTTCCCCATGCATTTTTCCATAGGACCTTTAGTCGCAGCTACAGCCCGAACGGCTGAACCGAATTACGTGAAATTTGGCAGAGAGGTAGCCATAAGGTTAATGGAGTGCCTTTTGCAGGTCTGGTGTAAATCTGTTCAGTATTTCCTGAGAAAATAGCATTTAAAAGCATATCAATATCTATACGCGCGCACCGTGCGCGCACAGTGCGCGCACCCTGCCGTGCGCGAGCGCAATTCTGATTGGTTGTTAGATGTCGGTAAACATTCGAATCGGTCGAAACCAGGAAGTGTCGGCCGCCATTTTGTCTCTCGCAGTCTGAGGGGGTAAAAAAAAAGGTGGAGAACGTGAAAAGGGGGCAGAGTGGACAGTTCCTGACCCCCTAGCCTTGGTCAGGGGGTCACAGAAGGACCCCCAAGGGAGCAAAAAACTTTTTCTTTTTTTTTTAAATCGCGAGGTGCGCGTACCGGGCGCGCACGGCACGCACTGCGAACCATGGGTGCTCGGTGCGCTTAAAAATTAATAAATACATAACTTAGCATTTAAAAAACCGTACAAATTCACTGAAAAAACCATAGGTTTCACACACGTTATAGTTACGAATTAGCATTTAAAAAACATTGCAAATTCACTTAAAAACCAAAGGTTTCACACATGTTATAGTTAGCTGGACATTTCACTCGTAAAAAAACAATGAAATTTCCCCGTTATAGTTAGTGCAGGCAACTATAACTCACGCGACCGCAATCCTCTGCTGATGACGTCAGATATTACATCACTGATGACATATGTGTCTTTATGAAAAATAAATATTTGTAATATATGTATAGCTAAAGATTAATGGAAGAAGACATGGGTAAATAGGTGTCTAAATATAGTGATGTAATATCTGACGTCATCAGCAGAGGATTGCGGTTGCGTGAGTTATAGTTGCCTGCACTAACTATAACGGGGAAATTTCATTGGTTTTTTACGAGTGAAATGTCCAGCTAACTATAACATGTGTGAAACCTATGGTTTTTTAAGTGAATATATATATATATTCACTGAAAAAACCATAGGTTTCACACATGTTATAGTTAGCTGGACATTTCACTCGTACAAAACCATTGAAATTCCCCCGTTATAGTTAGTTCAGCTAATTATAACTCGCGCGACCGCAATCCACTGCTGATGACGTCACATATTACATCACTCTTGACATGGTCAGTGACATCACTCATAGTAGTAGTAGTGAGGAGTATAATTTTAGGTAGACTGGACTACTGTAACTCTTTGTACCCGGGAGCACCACAATCAGTGCTCCTGAAACTGCACAGGATCCAGTCCATAGCAGCCAAATTGGCGTTAAATAGGCAGCGCAGGTCCTCAACGACTTTAGCTTTAAAGGACCTTCACTGGTTATCCATCAATGAGAGAATCCAATTCAATCCAATTCAAATCCCTCTGTGCTGTGTTTAGAGCAGTACATGGTTTGGGTCCAATATCAATGCAGGAGAAGTTCACCTGGTATACTCCTGGGAGAAATCTCCGTTCTTCCGGTGCAAATCTGGTAACTACCACCAGATTCGAGAAGATCAGGACGGGAGGTAAAGCATTCGGTGTAGTAGCCTCACGATCTGGAATGATTTTCCCCTGAACATCAGACATCAGACAAATGAAATCTCTGCTTCCATTTAGGAAAAGCTTAAAGACTTGGCTCTTCCCTAGGGATGAGTAAAATGAGCTCCCCTAAACTGGCGAATAGGTTATCTGCTCAGTCTTTGACAACTTGGTAAGTCGCAGCACCAGGATACCCGTAGGTTGACAGTTTTGCGCTATATAACTCTATGTTACATTTCATTACATTACTCTGTGTTCGTATTGTCAAAACTTCCTTGTCCCCCTTAAGATCCATGTGCTGGTTAAATGACTCTACTCCTTCCCACTGCTCAGACCTTACTCCTGGAATAGTCTTTCGGTGGAAATGGGAGCTGGCAGCTCAGGATTACAAATGATGCAGGAATAGCATGAAACTTGAGTTTTCACCAGGACATTACGCCTGCTCAAAGTAGGCAAAATGATCTAATGAAAACCACCTGCAAATGGTGATGAACATACATCAGTCATTGTAAAAATAATGTTCCCTGCGTGACTCTACTCATTCCAGCTGCCAAATTCAAAATAGACTGGTAATCGCTGTGCGGGACTAGTGATACTGGGTGCGAGAGTGCCACACCATATTACAGGTCCATTCAAAATAAGGGCCTCTGCTTAGGACAGCAGTATGGAGAGGCTGAGAGATATATTTACTATGAAATGGCGCAGCGCAGTACTGTCAGCAATTTAGCAGCGTTGCTCTGCATCATTTAAAAAATGCAGGAATGTGCTGTATTTGCACGAATTCGGCGCACCCCTGTGTTTTCCCTTGTGCTGGTGCTAACAAAAGCTGTCTAGCACCAACACAGACATCCTTGCGCTATAGTGCAAGGGTGCCAGCGTTGCAGGGATGATTTCCTGCAACGCAGGCACCCTGGAACTATGGTGCAAGGGTGTCTGTGTTGCAGGGATGATTGTTTCTGTGGAGTAAGGGACACTTTCCTGCACATAAACAATCTTTTTAAGTGCTAGAATGAGGAAACACAAGGAGAAATAAAAGATTTTTCTCCTTGTTGCGCCAATCTAACGCCTGTATTCAGTGGCATTAATTTTGGACGCTGCCTCAGATTTACAGATTAATGTAAATCTGAGGGCAGCGTCAAAAAGCAATGGGTCTTGTGGTTGAACGCCCACAGCAACACCCATTGCATGTCTCTTTCATGCAGATACCCGCGTGAAAGGGGATGATATTTATAAATCAACGTTAAGCTACGCAAAGTGGTTTACCGCTGCTTTGTAAATATGCAGCAGGGTATTGCACTACCGGAACGTTGGGAAAAATGACTCTCAGATGGCGCAATGCCCTTGTAAATATGCCCCTAAGTTCTTGAGACTGGCAGAGATTGAAATAAAATGCATCTGCTTCAAAGAAGAGATTATGCCCTTGCAATTGTAGGGATATAAAGCGACCTCCTCGTTGAACACACAACGGGAACATATATTTTTGAATTTAAATAAATTGTTACCATTTAAAAAGTTTATTTTCATGAATGCATTGATATTTGTAAAATAGTTTAAAATTATTTTTTTTTACTAAATCTAGATCCTCAATCTACTTTAATCATGGGGCATATTTTTGAAAAACTGTCATGCAGCCGCCGTGATGTCCTTGTTGCACAATAAAAAAGTATTTTATAAACCATAATGAGCGTTATGAAATATTTGTCCTTGCTACATTTAGACATAAAAAGAACCACTGAATTTGAATACTTCTGTTCGAATCAAACACTACACTACAAAATTATTCTTCAACGCCCCTGAGATGCAGTTTTGATAAAATTACTTATCTTTTTAATTCTGTTCTTTGGGACAAACCTTGCCATCTCTTCTATTAGACAGTTTTTCTGCACCAGTCAAAGGATCTGTCAAAGTTACAGTCAAATTCTTGATTTTGCTAAACGAAAAAAAGTCTCCCATTCTTCTCTTATTATTTGTCTGTGTATACTTTTTGTAAGGAATAGCTACACTACTATTTACTTTTTCATCAGAATACTCCATGCAATAATGTCTCACAATCTATTCAAACCATCTACGTGAAAATCACCCTTCCTGGCCAAAACTTGCTTTTCCATGTTGCAGCTTCTGACATTTATATTAAATAAACAAAAATACTTTGTCTAACTGTCTAATGATCAACATGTATCTTTGAATAATATGCTTTACCTACTTTTTCATCTGATGAGCGTGTAAGCAAAAGAACACCAAGCAGAATTGTTAAAAACTATGAATTTGTTTTTAGAAAAAAAAAACATTTCGCAAATGTGTTACTCCTTGTTCTACATTTACTAAGCGTGACTTTAACACACTGGGGGGCATATTCTCAAGAAGCCATCGCCGAGTTAACGGCACTTTACCGCATCCCAAAGTCGTGATAAATTTATCACCCCATTCACAAGCTGGTGCTAACAGCCCATAGCAACAGTTTACCCGCGATAGCAGCCGCAAAAAACATCGCCACAGATGACCCCGGCAACTATTGCTAATGAGATGCAGAATAGGCGTTCCTGTACAAAAAGCCGCGACAACACCACTCCACAACATTCTCAACGACCAGCCACATCGGCGATAAGATCACAAAACATGCGATAAGGCGCGTTAGCAGCAGGAAATTACCACCTGCTTTGACCTGGTGCAAAGTAGGCCAACTTCCACCAACAGACAAGGGAGCACAGCCCAGCGCCAAATATAAAGAACAACAGATGCACCCGGGCAACTGAACATGCAGCCCGGAGCCCCAATAGGGCAACAACACCCACCGCCACCACTCCCAGGACCCCCACCCCCCGCCTGGACCAACACTGAGGCAGCGCAGACAAAGACAGCGACCTGCTGAAAACGCACCAACCTCACATACCCAACACCTGAGAACGTCATTGCTCACCACAGGCTCAAAAGGACAACCATCCTACGCATCCGGACCACCATTGCCCACAGGCCGACAGTACCAACACAGCGGATAACCAACATCCCTCCGCAGACAAAGCTGCTGGCTGTGCCGCACCTGTTGGCCTCTGGGACCTGCCAACCAACAACCACCAGAGTCCGAGGAGTCTCACAGCTAGCCACATCCAAGCTCCCCCAAATTGTCTTGGATGCCATCATCAGCTTGGTACCACACTACCTATCCTTCCCTCACACTGTGCAGGAACAGCTGTAGACCAAGCAAGGCATCAAAGCAATCGCTGGATTCCCTCACGTGGCAGGGGGCAATTGAATGCACACATGTCGTACTTGTGCCCCCTGGTGACACTGCAATCTATATCCGCAACCAAAAGCACACACATACCCCAGGCAATAGTGGACCACCTGGGAATCTCCACCAACCTCGACGCCAACCACCCATTCCGAGTGCATGAGTCCTACATCTTCCAGCAGCCCATCATCCCTGTCGCTTCCTGGCTGGCACCTCCGTAAATGCGCTGCTCGTTGGCAAGTGCCAAATGAACACCAAACACCTCAACTCTACAACCATGCAACTCACAACACTGGGAATGCACAAATCACAAATTCACATACAACATGCCAAACAACATGCCCACCCACCAGACACGACAGCACAACTCACTCTCGCAACATGAGCCAGCCATGCACATAAGCCATCAACTACATGGCACCTCCGCCACATGATAGCAGATTGTGGGAAGTGGTGGGGACCAGGCATGTGTGAAGGAGGCAACTGACCAATGAATGACAATGTACACAATGCCAAGTGTGGCGTCAAAGCGATGTCCAGACTGCAGTATGCAGACCACACACATATCAATGTCGGTGTGAATAAAAAGCATGTAGCACTGGGCGTGGTTCTCTGCCGGAATGCCCAATGACTCTGCCAGGGCTGCGCCCCTCACCCTGCCACGAGGCCGACACCGTCGCCGTGAGAGGTGTTGCCTGCGTTCCTGTGTGCCTGCTGCACCCCTGCTGTTACAAGGACCACAGGGCCCTGTAACAGTCCTGCGAGGTCCGGCACACCCATGCCTCAATGCACACCTGCCGACACCGGCGTGTGATGATGAGGGCCCGCCACCTGCCAGTGCAAGCTCCAAGCCAGAGTACCGTGAACCTGGCAGCCTCCTCAGACCATCACGGCTTCCGCGACACCGGCCCGCTGTACTCCCTTCTCGTTGAGGTACTCCACCAGCATGCACAGCGGAAAAGTAGGTCACACATTTGGAACTGAGTCTTGTTTACACTATGGCAGAGAACATCAATCATGGCAGATTTGATCTCACTATACTCCCATCAATGTGGTGCCACCAAGTCTGTGCATAGCAGTCCATCCACATGTGTCCTTGGGCCGCACTGCATTCGAGTCGTTTGCACATGTGGGACTGAATCTTGATTTGTCAATGGCAGAGTACATATCATTGCATGCAAGGAGAGGTGTAAGAGGATGACGCGTTTCAGTCCAAAGGGTAAAAGGATCATCGTCATGGAGGTGATCGAACACTACCGACAACTGCCCTGGTGTCACTAACTCTGTGCATCGCAAGACAACGACACGTGGCTGTGGGCCCTTGCTGACCGCTGCCTCTGGCCTATGCTGCGAGCAAGTAGGTCACACATTTGGGACTGAGTCTTGATCATACATTGTACAAGTACGCACATTTATGCAGAGTTTACATCACTGTACTTCCTTTGATGTGGTGACACCAAGTATTTGCCTGGCATCCCAACCACACATGTCTGTGGGCCCTTAACCCCTTCAGCGCGGCGCGGATTTCCGCGCCACGCTGAAGGTTCCGTGCGCGGGCGGGGCCATGACGGAACGGTTCCGTCATGCGCACAGCGCAACCGACGTACATGACGGAACCGTTCCGTCATGCGCGTCGAAGGGGTTAATGACTATACCACCGGCCTACACTGTGGTCCAGCAGGCCTCACGTCAATCCAATCCAGTCCGTACCAGGCAGGACACGTCATCGTCGCTGACTGAACACCCGCTCTGCTCTGGTGATTTTGCCTCCGTCAAACACAAGTCACCCCCAAATGAAATGTCAACGTCGTGTGTTAGAGTTCCAGGAGGAGCTCTCTGAACCGCGCCTGGCCCGCACTGACCGCTGCCTCAGGCCTCCACCGTGGTCGAGTAGGGCACACTATTCGAATTCAGTCTTGATTTATTTATGGCTGATTAGATGTCATTGTACAGGCCTCAACGCAGACTGCATCCCCTTTCAGCCCCGGTGCCACTAAGTCTGTTCCCTGAGACACATGGACACTTTCTGGTTGATCTTAGGCGGCGACTGAGTCCATGGACTTGGGGTTGTGCTTCCGGACAGCTTCCACCCTCTGCATCATGTCCTGGAGGACACCTTCCACTGTCCCCCGCAACCCTACGCCACATACACCTTGGACGTTGATGAGGACCCGCTCAGCTCACGTGGCCCATCTGACCGCACCGCAAGTCACCGTCCCGTGGCAGGGTGCCTGTGCCGGCCTCAGTGCATCTGGGGCCACTAACTCTGTGCTGGTCAGGTCCGGGACCACTTCTTCTGAGATGTTGGATGGCCTCTGAGGCAATGGCCTTGGGGACATCAACGCCATGTGTCTGTGGCCCTGCGCTGCCCGCTGCCTCCGGCCTCAAATGCGACCCACCAGGGCTCACACATCAAATCGAGTCCTGACCGGCACAGACATCGTATCACCGCAGGAGGCACACTCCACCACTGCCAGGACCAACTCCAACCGCCAACTGCCAGTGTCGAAACGGTCATACTGGCAGACTGACGGAGTTGCTCGCACCTATCGCGGATGCCGTCTTCTGCCTGATCCCCTGCTCAGCACTCCAGGTGCCACTAGGCTCTGTGCACCATGAATCATCATCCATTACTATTTTGGTTATGTGCTGTGGAGAGCTCACGCAGCAAAGTCACCTCAGGCAGTGCGGGAGACCTGGGACGGCGATGAGGAAGATGATGCAGATGTGACTCCCCCCCCCCACTGCAGCTGCATCAGGAATGTCCAGAAGAGACACACTCCTAGACAATTTCTTCACATGAGCACGCTCAGCTCTGGGGACCCAATCACAGTGCACTGCAACTCACTGACACTTCTGTTTGTATGTTGGGTGACCTCTGTACCTGCTCCGGCTCCCTCCATGTTGCTCAGCAGTTGACTCTGTTATGCAGGTGTTTTCTGTTTCCATTGCACTGGTGTCCACTGTTCAAGTTGTTGCCAGCACCAAGCACTCCGTGCGGGCTGTCTTATACTCACCTCACACACATCCAGCACAGGCGTCACTGTACATGTGGCCCTGCCAATAAAGGGGCTGGGCGCACGTGCCCGTAGCCAGTTCAACATGATATCTGCATGTGTCCCTGTTGTCTTGTTGTATGCATGAGGGCCCTGGGCCCTAGGACATTACATTGTGCTGTGTACAGTGGATGCAGACATGTCACCACAGGCAGCGGGTTAGAGCTTGGACATGTAGCTTTGTCATCACCCACACAATTCGTAAGGGCAGTGGACTGTGCCGTCATACGCAGAGCCAACATGGGTGTGTGACTGATATGTGCGTGCCCCTGGGTGTGGTTCTGTACTGGGAATGTGTATCTGCATGTGTCTCTATGGCAGTGTGGGTCTCCTTTGTGGGGTGTAGGTGGTCCCGGAAGGGTAATAGACACCCACATATGTGATCTACTTCGCCTTCCATGGGTTCGGAACACACCTGCACCTGTTGAGCCACCTCCTTTTGGCGTTCTGACACCTGGCATTGGGGTGCCATGAGTGGGTCAGTGAAGTGTTGTGAGCCTGCCATGCTTGTGGGTGCTTCATGCTGTGTGGTCTGTTGCAGGGGCTGGGTTCTCCTCGAAGTAGCTTGGCTGCCCTGGTTCTGGTGGTGGGTTGCGTGGGATGTCCATGGGCTGTTGTAGGGTATCAGTGTCGAAGGTGTGGTGGTCCTCTCTGGCATCACTGATGTGTGGTCTTCGGTGCTCTGCTGCAGGTTTTGTGTGTCCCTCTGCAATGTGGAGGTGAGATGCATGTTGACATTGTGTTGACATGTGTGTTGGCGCATTGTTCTTGTTTACATGCAGACTGTATGACAATGTACATTGTGACTGTTATGGAGGTGCAGGATTTAGATGCAGAGCAGTGTACATTTGGATTACATGACGGGTGTGAGGTTTTACGCGTACATTTCCATTTCAACGTTTCCAGCTCTGTCAGATGTAGTGGGCCCGTTTCTGCGCGTGTGCAGAGCTAGTTGTGTCCTCTGTTCTGCAGTGTTGGGGTTGCACATTGTAACACATTGTTGTCAATGTGGATGTGCTGTTATTGCTATGTGTGTGTGCTGCAGTGTACCACGGGGATGAGGGACATGATCCAGGATCATTGTGGGTGTGCAGTGTGCTATATTTGATTGTGCATGTGTGCCATTGTGCCCATCTCCCCCCGTCCCCCCAGTCCCTGGTCTTTACTCACCCTGTTGATGGTGTCTGGTCCTCCCGAGCTGTGTCCGCACTCCTGACTCCTTGCACCGTCTCCACACTGTTGACTGTGGCCTCCGTTTCCTCCAGCTCTTCCTGTGGCGCAGGACTCCCACCTTCTGTCGCCATTGCTGCCTTCCTGTAGGCAGCGACTTTGTGCCTGGTTTAGATTTTCACGTCATGCCAGTGCCTCTTGGCCTCCTCCATTGGCCTCCTCGAAACTCTGGCTGCATTCAAGGTAGTCTGTTTGTGGGTCAGTTGCTGGTTGTGTTCTGTCACCTCCGTGATGCTGGTCTTGTTTTCCTGCGTACTGCACCCCGTCTTTCTCTCCCTCTTCTCCTTGGCCTTCCCCGACCCTGTTGTTCCTTGCTGGTGGTCTGTGGGGCTTGTGGGGTTCGCGTTGGCCTCTGCGCTCGGTTAGGGTGCATCCAAGTTGCTACGCACTTTGCCTTCTTTCTGGTGTTTTTTTTTTTGTTGCTTTTATAGTGCATTTTCCCGCCAGACGCGTGGGATTTGCATGCCTGCCGCTGGTTTTTGCTGCTTTTTGTATGGCGATTGGCCTCATCACAGCTTTTTTGTCGTTCGTATTTTGCATTTTGGTGGCGTGGCGTTGATTTTAATGCGTCAGTTCACGTGTTATCTGGTGACTATCGCATGGTACCGTCGTGTTGTGAATACCTGGTTAACATGGCGTAAATTTTCCACAATGGACTGTGATGTTGAGGGTTGCATTAAGTAACTTTTGCGATGGTTATCACACGTTCTTGAGAATATACCCCAGACTTTTCTTTCATTATAACAGTGATACTGTTGGGACAGGAAAGGCTCTGCATGGTAAACAGGTGCGTTCATATGTTTGGCACTGGGTCACGCTAGTCTAGAGTTTGTTTAGAGACATAGGCCTGCCATCGTAATGAAAGGTCCAAAATCTGTTCTGTGACCTGTAGGGGCAAACTATGTGTTTCCCTTCATAGGAGACGTAGACTACTGTCTCTGTCACAAGTGTAGGACATAAAGTGTTGTTGGAGTATACCATATTTGTCAATCTTTAGTGCAACCAGACTTTTGTTATCTGGATCTATAAGAATGTGGCCTGTTAAGTCTCTTGTAGAAAAATCTACTGTTATGTGGAATCCAGAATTTTAACTCTGACCTTTCTTGTGCATGTCCAGTGTGTGTGTATGTCAATTGAGCATGTGACACTTGTATAGTAGTAGATATGTGTGTGTGCATGCATGTGTGTGTGTGTGTGTGTGTGTGTAGTGAACCCAGGGGAATCCACTTGGATGCCCTTGGTTGAAGCATGGCACAAGATAGAGAATTAGGGTAGCTTCGGCAGTTGGCTAAGTTCATGTGGCTTTAGGTCGTAGACCCCAACATTGAAATGAGGAGGATGTTGACAGGACTACCTTTAGAAATTCCATAAATACTTTGTTAACAAGGGGAGGGTTCGTTTTTTCCTGAGCACTGCTATTTGGCAGATGATAGAGGTGAAAGTAGGACTGCAATTTCTGTTGTGGATGGTTTGGTAGTTTCTTGGGCAGTCACACACGTTAGGGGGCAAGATTAGGTTTAAGGACCAGCGTGGGTGAACTCCCCACTTAAATTATAACACAAAGAACCCACAAGTCCAAAAAAGCAGTCAAGAAAAAATGTGAACCACATTAACCAACAAGAAAAAGAACAATGGGAATTAAAGGACAACTCCCCTCAGACACCCAAAGGTGCCATGCTTCATCACAGGGGTGCCTCCTTGTGTCGGGACCTAGTCGCGGCACAAGCTACAACCTCCTCTCTACGAGGAGGGAGCTCAGGGATGTCTTATTTTGTGGCACATGGGTTGTCCTAAAAACCCTATGTGAACGTGGCGTGTGAACAAAAAGTGGTGCAGTGCTGAATGAGTGAGTAAAACTGCCTACAGGATAAGAAATAAACTTTATTGAGCTAACCTGTGACAGGATTAAAAAGTTGTAAACGAGCAAAACTATAAAAGGCTTCATTAGCTATATCAACATGTTTCAGCTGCAATGATCTATTAAAGTATCTCGGCTTTCATCAGGATCTATGTAGTGCAGCTACTGCCAAATAAATAAGTGCAAAAAGTGTGAAACTAAAGAATAACAACAATGTGTTAATACTGAACCAGATGGTTGTATGCTCATTCTGGTCCGCCAATTGAACCCAATTGGTGAGGAAAAATTGCCACAACTGTCCGGTGCTACAATTTAGCAAGTGGTACAGACGCCAACTGCTCAGATGGAGTGGTAATCCTTGTGGCAGCTTTTCGACCGGCAGGGAAACCAGTTTCTTTGGCAGACCTGCCTTTTTGTCTGTCTCTGATTACTGTCTCAGGAAGGCTGATGACTGCCAGGTAAGAAAACTCATGTTTGATTGTGCTGGTGTTGTGAGATGTCCTGCTTGAAATCCGCTATAGTGCTACCTGCTATGAGAAGAATCATTATATACAAAGGATGTGACTGGAGAGCAGCCTGAAAAGGACACTTGAAAGAGAACCAACGCAAACTGATTCTTAAGGTTGAGACAATGGATCCACATACTCTGACTGGAGAAAGTGTCTAAAAGTGGGGATCCACATACTCTGACTGAGGTATGTGCCTAAAAGTGTGATGTGATCTAAACCACCTTACTTTTTTCCAGTCCCCTGTCCTTCTATTTCAAGGGAGAAAGTGCCTTGCAGAGTACTTGAAGAGCTGCTGTGTAACCAGGGATGGTGTCTGCCTGACAGCTGCTAGTCTCTCAGAAGTGTGGGGACGTCACCTGACGTCACTTTTCTGCTGCAGGAGCTGAGGGTCTGCCTAAAGAGCCTAAACACTGAGAGCAAAGCACTGTGTTACAACCAAACGGAAAGCACGATGTGTCTTGAGGCTGTCCATTGCCCATTGCCCAAAGATATCACCATGAGATTATTCAGGCTGGAGGCTCAGCCCACGCTGCTACAAAGACCCATTTCCCTAAATTCTTCTTGCAATGTTGTCAAGAAAAACTACTCATGCGGCCCGCAACGAAGATTCCACACTGAGAAGATCAGTGGGTGTGACCCCATCTGCCACATGCCTGAGAATGGTAAGAGTAACTTGCAGGTAAACTGTGGGGCTTACCCTGTGCCAGAGGATGGGAGACACAAAGGTGCACAAGCCGATCTGTTGCACCCACTGGAGACTGTTGTTTGATGCTAAAGGAACAATCAAATATTGAACTGAGCTGTCTACTTAAATCAATGTGAACAGTTTAGCCAACTGCACCTGGGCCTAATCCTATCTAAACCTAGAGAAGGGTGAGGACTGTAAAAATAGGAATCTTGGCCCTAACATGATGGAGGACGACTAATGGGAATGGAAAGGGTTGTGGCACCCGCAGCATTCTACAACTCTTTATGTCATATCGATGAAACTGTAGAGTATTTTGTTTTGCTGTGGAAGTAAATGTACTTTCTTTTTCATAAAGATAAGCACTGAGATGACATACCTTATTGTGTCTGTAGTTGAATGTTTAGTTCTGAGCTCTTGCTTCCCCCACACTACCTCCATGAGAAGCAAAGCGATCATAGGTTGGGCCCCAGCACATAAGTGGCAGCCAACGTCAACCTCCACAGTTGCTGCCATTTAGCCCCTGCCTGGTATGTGCCCCCATACACCCCAAAAATGGGGTCTGACAGTTGCAATTCCCTGCCTTTTGTCTGGACTGGATTCAGATTTTTTAATTGGTCACGGCATAACCAGATGCAGCATTTGTAAGATATTCTTTCTTCTGAATCTATTTTACTAGACTTACTTACACTGGATAGTACGACACCTCTTATAAACAACCCTGTTAAAGATTCTGTTTATTTTTTTAGTTGCTGATTCTTGCAAAGCAGGCATTCTTTAAACACATTTGTTCTTAGAACTCTTATTTCACTGCTCAACACTTAACACTGTATGTTGTATGTGATTCCTTAGATAGAGATTGGAAACTTATAATAGTACTTCGTTACATATATGGCCTGTTTATGAGTGCCCTCTAAATGCGGATGGGCTGATGACAAAATCTGTGGGAACACCACATTGGCTTTCCCATTTAACTGCCTATGTTTTTTGACCCAAAGGCCTATCTACCAACATTTGTGGACAGTGCTTTGCACTTAAAAATTACACCTATCTATTTAAGGCTGCCATTCAAAATGAGAAACATTTTTATTTGAGAAACATTTTTATTTGTCTCAAATTGTCTGACTTTCCATGGTTACTGCAAATATTCAAAGTGGGAAACATTTTAAAGTTTGCCTTAGCATAGTATTTTGTACTGAAAGTACAAAGCTTATGCTAGATATCATCACACACCTTTGCAATATAGTGCAAAGGTGTGTGTGTGGTGTTGGGCAGCCTGATTGTGCACCAGCACTAGGGAAGAGAGCAGGAGCACCACTTTTTAGTAGATATTAGCAATGTCCTGCTCTTTCCCTGTCATGCAATGCAGCGCAGCAACTTTGATCACTGAGCTGCTTTGGGTGCCAATTTTGTAAATCTGTCTCCAAGGGCCAGATGTACGACCCTTTCATTTAGCGCCTCGCATTTTGCGACTCATTGCTAGTCGCAAATTGTGAGACTCTAAATGAAATGTACAACAGTGTTATCACACTGTTTTGCGATTGCCAATGGGGTCGCAAATTGCGAGGCTCATTAATATTAATGAGCCTCTCGCAATTTGTGAGCTCATTGGGAATGCCAGCCCTCCCAGGGATGGTGGCCTGATGGGCTCAGCAGACCACTATGTCTGGGACTGCCTTTTAATAAAGCACTTTTTTTTTTTTAATGCAGCCCGTTTGTCTTAAAGGAAAACGGGATGCATTTTAAAAAAAATGAAATGAAACATTTTCGTTTCATTTTTTTAAGGACAGGCAGTGGTCCCTGGTACCACTGCCTGCCCTTAAAAAATATTTTTAGAGACAGTCACAAAGTGGAAGGGGTCCCTTGGGGACCTCTTCCAAATTGCGACTGCATTACCACCCTCTTGAAAAGGGTGGTAATTTGCGAGTGTTTTGCGACCGCAATTGCGGTCACAAAACATTCACACATAACATTGTGTACACAATTAGGAAAGGAATGCCCCTTCCTAATTGCGACTCGAAATTCCTAAATAGTGAGTCGCAAATAAATTGCGACTCGCTATTTAGGAATTGTACATGGCCAACAGTGATTTTGCATGTGCAAACGGGTTCACAAACCCGTTTCTGCATGCAAAATCACATCATACATCTGGCCCTAAATGTCTAAAAGTAATTCAGGTACCTTGAAGCTAGTGCTGGGTTAAGTGGACACAATGTATGCACCCTTGCTTATTCAAGAATTCTCTTCTAATTATTATATGTAGAAGATACTTATGCCAACAATTAAAGCATTAATGTGTAATGATTATAACTGCATGTAACTCATTTAAGAAGTCATTTATGGTTTCTGCCTATAACAAGTCTGTAGCAAACAATGAGAATCATTAATTGTATTGTCTTGTGTAGAAAGGACAAAGCATAGTCTATACGTTGTAGATAGAAGCAGTGGCGTCACTAGGGTTGGTGTCACCCGGTGCAGGTAACTCATGGTGTCACCCCCTCACGACTTACCGCATGGACCTTCTCCGCCCGAGTCCGCCAGTGGACACAGTTGGCAAATAACGGGACCATACAGAATCCTTAGTAACGTTTGTAAATGTAGGTCCTATATTTACAAAATGTGCCGGTTAACAACAGTGTGATAATGATTCATTAATCAGGTTGTACAGTGGGCTACCTGCTAGTCAACAGTTTATTGGAATTTATAATATCATAGGTGTGGTACTTTTTACTGGTGTGGTGTTCCCACTATTCAGCAACACGATATATCAGTGGTCAAAGTGGGGGAAAAAAAGTAGGGGAACTGTGGGCGGAGAATCAGAGGGCGGGAATAACCCAAGGATTGGATCAGTGGGCAGAGCCAGAGGCGTGGCCAGAATGCGCAAACATCCCAATTTTTTGTATTTGTTTGGTTTCACTGCCCAGTTTTATCAACCAATGGATACACATGATTATTTAACGTTATAATGAGTTATTGACAGTAAAATGTGTTCACAAAGTGGGATATGCTTCTGATCGCAGAATGTCCCCAAATACGATAAAATGTGGAAGCACAAGCCATTTGTCTCCGAAACCATGGAGTTTCTGTCATCAGCACTTCTCCCTTTTCCAAAACAGCAGTTCAAACATGAATGGCTAAAAATCCTAGTTTGCAAATGTTTTCTAAATAATAATGGCTCTGCCATATTTGCCTCATAATGCAAGATCTGCAGCATGATCTGACCATTTAAACTAATAAATTGTGTGTAGCTCAAACGTATCAAAAGTTAATAAAAAATGTGACTTGTGTTCCTGCGGAGTAGATGACAGTTAATAGCTCACTGTTCTATGTTAGGATTTTAACTTATAAACTGCAAGTAACAAAAGGATCTCTCTGACAAAAGCAGTAGCCCACTGGCCTATTTAAATTATGTGCACTTTGTGATCTGCATGGTACATGTTCTTTGCAGCAGGTACATTAACCCTCTGAGCTACCTTTCCATGAGTCAAATCTTCCATTAGACAAAATTCCGATCTCTCTCTAGAAAGAACATTAATCACCAGAGTCATCATGACATTTTTATTGTTACCGAAAATTACTGGAGGCCAGGAAGGAGGCAGCAAGCGCTTTTAAAACCATAATATACTGGCAAAAATGATGCCTCCACCTAAAGTGAGCACCTGGTGCGGTCACACCGGTTGCACTGCCCTAGAGCTGGCCCTTCTCAAGGGTCCTGTGATCTCAGTGACAGGGTCACTGTTCTAGGGTGTACTGCTTCATAGGCCTGCCCGCAAGACTGGAGGTGAACTTTAGTATGGATTGTGGTGGACAAGCCTTGAAGGTTAACCTACACTTGTCATGCTTGGGTCCACCTGCTGGTGCTACGACACCGGGGCTTCTAAGGTCTTGCGCAGCCTTCTAAGGTCTAGCATGGGATAGTGCTCTCTCAGGAGAGTGGCCTGGCGGACTAGTTATTAAGGCTGAACCTGGTTCCCCAGTTCCAAATTCAGCAGCTCTGGCCATAGTGCCACATCCTCTCCCCCACTGAACACCATACTGCCCCACTGAGAAAAACTCAGACTGCCTTCAACTACAACCCAATTGTTGCCGGCTATAAACGCCTGGATGCGGCTCAATTTAAATTACGCGCTGGGCAAGAGCAATATGTGGTCTACAAAAAAAAGTGACAGCATCCTGGAAAAAGCAAACAATCATAGGGAATGCAAAATTTTGCAAACCATGTGAAATGTAAGCAGGAACAACATGGTTACCTTAACGCTTTTACACTCACTGTTCAGAAATCAGTGAGTGCTTTTGCCTGAAAAGTTAAGGACATGACAACAGGGCCCTGAATGGACCCATTTCAATGACCATTGCTTATATCCTTACAAAACGTAAGCAGTATGGTAAAAAAAGACAACATCCCTAGATACAGAGCAGCAGTACAAATTTTGTTTTTCAATCCTCACATTGCAGTACCTCCAGGATTGGTGCACTAGTTCCAAGCCCAGTTGGCACTATTACTATGCCTCTGCTAAGTCA
Organism: Triturus cristatus; assembly: GCF_964204655.1. Lineage (NCBI taxonomy): Eukaryota > Metazoa > Chordata > Amphibia > Caudata > Salamandridae > Triturus > Triturus cristatus. The sequence continues at coordinate 1,337,975,099 of NC_140585.1, read as the reverse complement.
TTAAATTACACTTCAACAGAGAGTGGTGAGCTGCACAACCGCCCTATGGCATGGCATGGCATATGTATTAGCCGCAATTTTTCATCTTTTAATAGCTTTTGCTCATGAGCATACCGGCAGGTACCCGCTGAAATTAAGCCCCTGTATAGCTGTAGTGGCGCTGCCAGGAGTGCTGGGGCATCTTGTTTCCTTTCGCAGGGTTAAGCAAGGTCGAGTGGAGGTATTTTGCAGCGCCCCATGCCACGACTGGACAAGCGTTTAAAAAAAAAGCAGGGCGGCGCGTTAAAATCAATTAGTAACCTGGGGCAGAGGCTGAAATCCATAAAATAAAACAGCAATTTGCGACTGTGTCTGCAAGGGCGGGGGTCCGCTGTCCCTCACCGGCCTCCGTACAGCCCCAGTCCTTTCAGTAGGGTTCAAACTAAATCTGCTGGTATTGCTGCTTTAGGATTCCAGTTGCAAACCTGTTGGCAGATGTGCAAAGCCTTGTCGCGTGTTTTTATAGGCGGGGATTTTAAACCTCTGCGCCGAGTGAGACACATGAAATGTGATATGCTGTTTTACACTGTTTTTAAACTGCCAGAGATGCCACATGATTGCAGCATAATTTGATTTTTTTTTGTTGCATAAACAACTCAACCCTACCATTTAATGTTGTCCTTTGCCGCATAATTCCAGTGGATTTATCTAAAAAACAAATCAATAAAGCAGCATTGAACAGAATTGAGAAAGCGATAGAAAGATTAAAAGAGACATAAAGACATGAAGGGGTGGGGGCAAGAAAGAGGGGGAGGACGATAAACAGATGTAGAGAGAAAGGGGAGAGCGAGAGTGAGAGAGGGAAGAGGGATAACGAGAGAGAGGGAGGTAGAGAAAGATAGAGAAAGAGAGGGGGAGAGAGAGGGTTAGAAAGAGTGAGAGAGAGGAGAGATGAAGAGAGAGGGAGGGAAAGAGACAGGGAGGGGGAGAGACAGAAAGAGAAAGAGAGGAGAGAGTGAAAGTGAGAAAGAGAGAGAGGGAGGAGAGAGAGGGAGGGAGAAAGAGAAAGGAGGGAGAGAGAAAGAGAGGAGAGCTTAAGGGAAAGAGTGAGAAAGAGAGAGAGGGGGAGAGAAAGAGAGAGAAAGCGTGAGAGAGAGAGAGATAGAGAGAGAGAACGCTACCTGGTGAGAGCTCCGGCCCCGCAATTTTTCTAAAGAATAATAAAGAGTCGACCCCATAACTGAGTGCCTCGGTTATACTCAGTGCGCCTTACGGCCCCATGGTTGAAGGTGAGAGGTGTGTCCGTGTCTCCCTTTCTGGCTTTCTCATCTCGCCCCACATCCAGCCTTTCATCAGAGAGTCCGTGTAGGGCATCTGCTGTACTGAGCTCCATCTACGGAGTCCCAATACGGGCCTACACACGAAGCACTCGTACCCGGGGACTTTCCCAGCCCGGCAACGCCAACTGCTCTTATGTCTTTTTGTTTGTGCACGGACGTACGGTTGTAGTGCACCACAGACAGACAGTGACACACCGACCGGACCGGCCCTTTGGTGTCACCCCCCGTGAGGGTGTCACCCGGTGCGGTCCGCACCCCCCGCACCCCCCTAGTGACGCCACTGGATAGAAGGGCATTTATTCTTAAGTGGACGATATCACCCCATCCAGCTCCATAAGACTCCACCAACTGACTCCACTAGAATCTCCTCTCAACATTCTCAGAACTTGAGACGCTTGGTAGACTACCACAAGCACACCATTCCATGCAGGAGGGTGCCACTCACCTCCCCTTCTTAAAACAACAGAATAACTTATACTATGCACACCAGTGGTCGAAGTGGGCGGGAACGGGAGGGCACGGCGTGCCCCTACTTCTTTAATTCTATAGCTTCCATTCCCCTACTTTTTTATTTTGAACATGCGTCCCGGGACGTTAAAAATATCCACGGTCTTAGAGAAGGCTCGGCATTAGTGGCTGTTCGGGGACGGGCGGGGAGCAGGGAAGGAAAAGGTCTCCGTCTCTTGCTTCCTGCCCAGACAAGACAAGGAAGGTGTCCGCTTCTGCTCTGCCACTGGCAGCTGCCCCCCCCCCACCCACCCTCTTTCTTACTCCTATTCCCTCTCTGTCTGTGTAACTCCCCCTCACTTACCGAAAACCATGACTCAAGAAATGGTTCTCACCCTCTCTTTCTTTCTGTCGTTCATTTGTTCGCCTGTAAAATGGATGCAAAAAAGAAACCTTTTGCTGGAAATGCCATTTTTACATTTTACTATTCCAAAGTGCAGCCTCGGAAATAAAAGGTTCATAATATGAAAAATCAATAAAAAAACAAGACGGAGTGTTCTTAAAGTGGCCAGATTGGTTTTATTCAAACCCAAAAAACATTAGCATCACTTTACTGAGTTTGCCAGTGAAGCGCTGTTTTCCCCCGGTGGGGGAGTGCGCCAAACCTGGAGGTACTGCAATACCTGGTTGATCGGTGGATTGGAAAACAAAATGTGTACAGCAGCTTTGTGTTCACGAATTGGGGGGCATATTATCAAGGACGGTGTTAAAATTATCGCCGGTTTAGCGGCAGAAAACTGCCGCTAAGGCGGTGATAATGGGCTTGATATTATGCCCTAGAGAATTCCAATAGAAGCCCAGGTTCACACCAGAACATGGGCTTCTATTGGAATTCTCCAGGGCATATTATCAAACCCATTATCGCAGCTTTAGCCGCAGTTTTCTGCCGCTAAACAAGCGATAATTTTTAACGCCGTCCTTGATAATATACCCCGTGGTCTTTTTAAACCATATTGCTTAAGTCTTGTAAGCATATAAGCAATGGACATTGTAATGGGTCCTTTCTGGGCCCTGTAGTTTTCAGGCAAAAATACTTGTTGATTTCTGCATAAATGTAAAAGCGTTAAGTTCACCATGTTCTTTCTGCTTACATTTCACATGCTTTATTTAATCTTTCATTCCCTATGAGTGTTTGCTTTTTCCAGGATGTTGTTACTTTTTCCTTTAGGCAGCATATTGCTCTTGCCGAGTGCGTAATTTGAATTGAGTCGCATCCAGTTGTTTATAGCAGGTCAAATTGGATTGTAGTTGAAGGCAGTGTGAATTTCTCTCAGTGGGGCAGTATGGTGTTCAGTGAGGGAGTGGATGTAGCACTGGGGACAGAGCTGCCGAATTTAGAACTAGGGAACCAGGTTCAGCCTTAATGAACAGTCTCCCAGACCACTCTCCTGAGAGAGCACATTGCCATGCTAGACCTTAGAAGGCCCTGCAAAACCGGAAAAGCCCTGGTGTCTTAGCACCAGTAGGTGGACCCTAGCAGTGGCAAGTGTGGGTTCACCTTAAAGGCTTGCCCACCACAATCCATACTGAAGTTCACCTCCAGTCTTGTGGACAGGCCTATGAAGTAGCAGACCCTAGAGCAACAGTGACTGTCACTGAGGTCACAGGACCCCTGAGAAGAGCTGACTCAAGGGTGGTGCGACCAGTGTGACTGCAGCGGGTGCTGACTTTGAGTGGGGGCGTTGTAAATTATGGTTTTAAAAGCACTTGCTGCCTCCTTCCTGTCCTACAGCAATTTTCGGCAATAATAAAAATGTCATGATAACTCCGGTGAATAAACGTCTTCCTAGAGAGAGATCGGAGTTTTGTCTAGTGGAAGTTTTGACTCAGGGAAAGATAGCGCAGAGGGTTAATGTGCCTGTTGCAAAGAAAATGTACCATGCCCATCACAAAGTGCACATATTGTAAATAGGTCAGTGGGTTATCGCTTCTGTCAGTAAGATCCTTTTGTTACTTGCAGTTTATAAGTTAAAATCCTAACAAAGAACAGTGAGCTATTAACTATCATCTTAGAGCTGCATTCAAACTGCAAGGTATAAACTAGAGCTTTATGTTTTTTTCCCTAAGCCTTTGATTATCCTGATGTTGCAAAAAGTGTTCATTTGGATAGAAATCAATAATGATTATTAAAGAGAACCCCCAATCATGGTATTAAGTTTTAAATTCTGAGTTTGTGTTTCTCCAGATCAATCACTATTAAACTAAACTGCCTGCTAATATGGTTGTCATGTGACTCCTACATCTTGTAGTCCTTTGTCTTATGTAACATTTCCCATACAGTGATTTACACACGTAAAATTGATTGTCTCTGTGTATATTGCTGATGACAGAAACTCCATGGCTCGGAAACAAATGGCTTGCGCTTCCATTTTTAAGCATATTTGGGAAATTCTGTGATTAGAAACATATCCCTCTTTGTGAATTTATTTTAATGTTAATAACTCATATTAATCGCTAAATAATCATGTGTATCCATTGGTTGAATTACATAACATAATAAGCTGTAACTGGTCAGTGAAATGCCAAACAAATACTAAAGATTGGGATGTTTTGCCAATCCTGGCCACACCTCTAACTCCGCCCACTGACCCCATTCTCGGGTTATTCCCGCCCTCTGATTCTCCGCCCACAGTTCCCCTACTTTTTGTTCCCCACTTCGACCACTGATACACACACAGAAATCTAACCAAGCTCAACATAAAATATTAAATATACATGGTCCAGGCTAAACAAAATATTAAATATACATGGTGTTTCCGGGCTGGGTTTACGTCCACATTCCTAAAATATATTTTTTAACACATTTCTTCATCAATAGATTTCACCAAGTACATTACAAATAACTCATTGTATAATCTTTCAAGTATGGCGGTACAACCCTTGACCATAAACTCCTTCTCAAACCATCATCAACTTCCACACTCTTCCAATTGGTGGCACAATTCTCCTGTTTCAAGGCTTCACTTTCCATGTGATTCTTCATCGGATATGGCGCATCTCTATTCAAATTCCACACCCTGTGGTCCTCCATCTTGATCACATTCTTAAACATTTTTTCACTCTTATGGGTTTGCTAAATTTATAACTTCCTGACCACCCCCACTGGGAAGTCTAACCTTCACCCAATTACCAACTTCCACTTTTGTCACTTTCACACCCTTGCAACTGTCAAAGCCTTATTTCATCTTTTGCATCTTCTCCATTACCCTTTCCTTCCAAGATTCATCCTCCATTCTCTTCACCATGCCGACATTTTTCATACCCTGCATCCAACCTGGGCAAATAGAACAATGAGGACTCCTAACTCTAAATAATTCAAAAGGCAACAATCCACTGGTGGAATGAGGAATGAGCCTGAACACTTTTACCTTATCACACACTTCATCTTTCCACGATTTGCCACTTCTCCTTGATCACTGTATTGCTTCTTTTAGAACTTTATTGAACCTCTCCATCATGCCATTGCACTCAGGATGATACAATGCAGAATTTCTATGCACAATACCCCGTTCCTTAAGGGAACTTTCCATCTCTCTAGATGTTAATTGAAAACCATTATCCCTCACCTCCCAATAGCTTCTCAATTCCTGATCACACCCCCGCATCCTTGACAAGTCCGAGGGAAACAAAACTAATTCAATGCTGCTGCAACACTTGGTCCTTCTTAAATTCTTCTACCCACTCACCTTTCAAAATGGCTCCACCGGTAAACTCACACATCTTCATTTCCTTCTTGTATATCTCACCATCAAAAGTGTCCCCTTCCTCATTACAAGTGTCAGTATCTTTAGACAAGCGTGAGACCCAATTAGCCAAAATATTCTACAACCCTGGAACATGGATCACTTTGTATTTAGGTTCCTGCAATGCAATGACCCACTTGCATATTCTACTGGAAATAGCATTGATTCATTTTGACATGAACACTTCCCTCAAAGGTTTATGATCCGTCTTAATCATAAAGTCAGAACCCCGCAAACATTTCTGCAATTTTCTCACCACACAAAAAAAACTCAATGCTTCTGTTTCAATTACCAAGTACTTCCTTTTGGAACCTCTGAAGATTTTGAAAATTAATAAGATTGTCCTTTCCTGCCCATTAATCACCTGCTTTAAAATAACTCATAAACCCTTTGGACTAGCGTCTCTCATTAACACTGTTTTCTGACCAGGGTCAAAACTTGACAAACTAGAGGCTTCTGTCAATTCAGCACCTTTAACTCCATTTCACACTCACCTTTCCATGACAATTCTATTCCTTTTTTCAGCAGAACTCTCATGAACTAGCTCTTTTCAGCAAGGTTCGCTATAAATTTTCAATAGTATTCAGCCATGCCCAAAAACTTCACTGACTCCTCCTTCTTGGTAGGAGAGGACATCACACTTAATGTAGTCCTTAGCTCATTCCTGGGGCGAATACCTTCTGCTGAAACCTGATGACCCAGGTACTCTATACAGTCTACAGTAAACTTACAGTTGCTTAATTTTAGTGTGAGACCACACAGATCCAACTTTCCTAGCAGCATGCACAGCCTTTCATCGTGCTCTTTGACCGTGCTCCCAAACAACAACAATCCATCCTGGTATATTTTTTACCCCAGGGACACATTTCAAAACTTCTTCATCATCCTCTGAAGTACCAAAGAGGCTGAAATTAGGCCAAAAAGCATCCTAAAGTATTTAAATGTACCAAATGGAGTGATGAACAACATCAGCTCTTGCGATAATGAATGCAGCCTTATCTGATGGTATGCGGACATTAAGTCCAGTATTGAAAAATGCTTAGCCTCCCCTAACAAGGATTACAATTCTGATATATTAGGCAATGGATACCAATCCACAACAACACAATGATTCAATTTCCTCAAGTCCACACATAACCTCACATCCCCACTCACTTTCTTTGCCATAACTCCTGGAGACACCAACTCTGAACCTTCAACTTTCTCAATAATGCCCTCTTCTTCCAATCTTTCCAACTTATGGGACATCTCATCCCTCACCCATAAAGGAACCCAATCACCTTACATGCCTTAGGAATTGACCTTGGTTTAATTTTAATGAAGTGTGTGTAATGCTTCAAACATCCCAGTTCTTTTCTAAAAATATTGGTGAACAATCCCTCATATTTATTTTCCCCAGCATTCAGTCTCACTTATAAAGCATAGTAATCTTCAAAAGAACTCTCATGTACTTTTCCCCCAGCATACAGTCTTACTTCCAAACCAGAGGAATCTCCATCAGAACTCTTATGTACTGGTGAGACAACTGTTTTAATCTATCCAATCACCTCTCTCAACCTGACCGCAAGAGATTCATTTGGGTCAAGATACACCCCCAACACTTTTAGATCTATCCAGCTGATTAAGTAATCCCCTCTAATGGAGACATACACCATGCCAGATGTCAACGTCCCTCACACAAAATAACCCAGACGTTTGATGGGTTCTCCTCCATAGCCTCTAGGTCATATATCGGGCTTTAATTACTTAGTCTTTCCCTTCAATTCTCTGTCATAAAACACTTTAGGAATGAAAGTGATCTTGGCATCTGAATCAAATAGCATTATTACCCTTGCACCCTGCACCTCTTCCATGGGTCTGTTTAGCATTTAGCCTTCACCTGGAGGATAATAATATCACAATAATCCTCCTGCTCATACTCCACTTCTCTTACTTTCTTTTTATCTATATTGGCTCTGCAATGTGTTGAGAAATGTCCATTCTTCTATTGCATTTTTTGCATGTCGCTTTCAATCCAGGACAGTCCCTACCATTGGCAAAATGCAAAGAACTGTTGCAACGAAAGCAGCAAAGTTGTTCATTGATATTTCTTAACATTAACTTTTTTTACAAACTCCTAAGACTCATCTTTCTTGATCCCTTTGACTCTTACACTACTCACTTTGCCACCATCACCCTTTTTATTTGACACAGAATCCCTCTTCTCAGTGTAAACATATGCCATGGAATGCTCTAAGGTCTTTGAAGATAGTCAATACTTCGATCAGTAAAGAGTTGTCCCTTTGCCATGACGGTTCTCTTGCTTTGCCAATAATACAACCCAGAATTAAGATTAGAAGCATCACTGTCAGACAACTCCAGAAGGTGCACATAAACTTCCTGTCCTTCAGGACCTAAGCAATGTAATAGCAAGCTTGTCTTTTTTTCAGCACTCAATGATGTAGCGCAAACCTGAGCATTACGGATTAATACTTTCTTCCATTTAGACCACTGAAGAGTAAGCTCCCCAGGGAAAGAAAGGAAGAAAAGTGGTGGAGTAACATTCTGCATAACTGAATAATACACACAAATTTAACTATAAACCAATTAGAAATGAATAATAGACCGGTATACAACAAATATCCGCGTTTCCACCTGTAAAGGATATCAAAACAACAAAAAAACATGAAAATATACAATAGAGCAAAAAACAACAGAGAGAGTAAAATAAATATGTCCAATATCCTCTAGTTCCACATGTGGCACATGCAGGTTGAAACAGCACTTATGAGTTATCAGAGAAGTTGTGTAGCAAACAGACCTTCAACAATTGCTGACACTCCCAACAGCAGAAGAGTTGACCATAGCATAACCAGCTGTACACTCCTTTTCAAAAGCTGTGTTGCATCTTGATGGATCAAACAGTAGGCACGATGATTCAAGATGAAGCGATGGGGCAAGAGGTAAAGTGAATCAAGAGCCAAGGCTCTACTAGCATTGCTAAGCAATCTGTGCCACACCAAGTTAGATTACAAGGGAATCACGGAGTTACAACGTTGCTAGGTAACCAGTGCCGGACTAGGTCAGACTTCAAGAGAGTCCAATCCCGAAGCCCGCATTATCCAACAGCCAATCTGGAAAATGTAAGTGAAGGCAAAGGAGACCAATCCTTAAACCTGCTTCAGCAGTCCAGTAGAAAGCCGTCAGGCAATCACGAAGCACACATTTGCTTGGCAACCTATTGTACCACACAATGGTCGGTTGTGCATGGGCCTACAGACGCATGCTCGATTGCTGGGCTGATCCTGTTGCCAAGCAAAATACAGCTACATTAGGGCACATGATGAAGCTGCACATGCCTTGCCATGAAGCAAACAGTTTACATGCACATGCTTACAGGGAAAACAGCTGCATACATAAACATGGTAGAAAATAAGCTTAGAATAACTTTTGGGTTGTGTGGCAGTTCCACGTACTCATACAGGTTGGGTTTTGTAACACAAAGTTTTTGCTAACAGTGAATGCTACCACTGGGTAAGAGGTAACCCCCCCCCCCCCCCCCACAGGGAGTTAAGGTGATGACAATGTAGATAAGATCTTCCTGGGTTACCTTTGATAGTCGCCAGTGTAGAAAGGACAACGCGTAGTTCGGACGTAGGTTGAAGAGCTTAATTCTTAAGTGGAAGATATCATTCTATCCAGCTCCATAAAACGCCTCCAACTTACTCCACTAGAATCTCCTCCCAACATTCTGAGAACATCAGAAACTGGGAAGAACACCACGAGCATATAATTCCATGCAGGAGGTTACCACATCTAGTTTTATTGCTGTCTGTTCATTTTTATAATGATGAGCTGTGGTAACAAAAGGACAATGTCCTCACCTTTAAAGATTACCAATCTGATACTGCAGCTGAAATATTTATGTATGCCAGAGTTTCATTTAAATATCTAAAAGGGGAGGGCTCTTGGGTGGTACATAGGATTTTGTGCATGAAACTGTTTTACTATTAATAATTCAAAACCTTGTGTTGCAGTCCATTAAAGAAATTAGTGCCTCGTGCATATAATTGATGTCCTGCTCTCCTTCATGGATGAGTATATCAAGAATCAATGGTTTACGGCCACAATTGTAGTTAAAAAAGTTGATCAGTTACCAAGACCTCTAAGGGGTTATAACCACTGTCCCCTGTAAGGTGCGCGCACGCACGCACCTCCGTCCTCCTGAGTGCGCAGTGCTGTATGTTAAGTGTGCACACACAGAGTTCATGCTCCAAAAGGCAAAAAATGCACATGCCCTTGCTGCCATTCTTTCTAACTAGAGTGCTGCTGAAGAGCTGATTGTGGGACTTTTGAAAGTATTTATGTTAATCACAGCGCCTGTCAAATGCTGCGTTTAACATAAATACTTTCAAAAGGCAAACAATCAGCTCCACAGCCGTGCTCTATTTAAAAAAGAAATGCAGCAAATCTAAAAACATGATGTGTGCTTTTAGAATCATCTAAAAGCACACGTTTGTGCTTTTAAACTTGATACATTTCTTTCATAAATATAGTCCAGCTGTGGGGCTGATTGTATGCTTTTTAAAAGTATTTCTGTTAAATGCAGCCCTTGACGGGTGGTGTGATTTCCATAAATACTTTCAAAAGGCCCACAATCAGCCATGAAGCTGTGCTGCATTAATAAAAGAAACGCAGCAAGTTTAAAAGCACATCGTGTGCTTTCAGATGATCCTGGAAGCACACGTTGTGCTTTAAAACTTGCTCCAATGCCCATAGGGCTAGAAGAGCTTCAGCCCCCAAACCCCCCCCCCCGTCGTGTGTCTCACCCCAGGCTGTTGCAGCTCAAGCTGGGCTGTGTCTGGAGTCTTTACTCCAGCACTCCCGAGTTTTTCACAGGTCTTTAAAGACCATTTGCATATTTACATACCTTTGCAAACTGGTTGCCAAGGCTTCTTTTTTTTCTGGTTCTAGTACCCACTCTGCCTGTTCCTTACATTTGTATTTTACATTTACTGCCATAGTGTAAGAATGCATTTCATGAAAAGGAATATATAGTAGGGTTGCCAAAAAAAATATCAGTCATGTGTTGTTTAAAGAGCCTGCAAAGACCTCACCTTGACACTAAAAAAGGTTTATACACCAAAAAGTATGTATTTATTTGTAATGTGACTTTTCTGTCTTTGTTCCCTTTAATTATCAGTTATGGATCATTCAGGCAGCCCTAGAACACAATTAAAAGTGCTTTCTATTTATACTTGTGGTTTAGATGACTGCTTATTTCTGTACCGTCTGGGACATCAAAATAATGAGCTGGCAACCCTAATCATAAGACTGGAAGTTTTTGCAGGATCAGCACATTATTTATTTCTTCCATCCTTGATCCCTGATTAATGCCATAACAGCAATAGTTTAACTTATATCTAAAACCCTACGCCGCCGTCAATAACAAGCTAAGTTACATCAAGTGTCTGGGAATACACCCTGCATTCAGACAACTCGCTCCTCATTCTCGCCCTTCAATTTACTGCTCACCCTGCACTCACAGTGATCACAATGCACTCACACTATCACCATGCACTCACACCATTCACTCGCTCACCCTGCACTCACAGTCCAGTATGTCCAGTATTTGTAAAGTGCAAACAATTACCCAAAGGTGTCAAGGTGCTGGGGTCCCTCGGGAAGATTAAGCGAGCTATTGCCCAGAGTCACATGGTGCTGGGCTGATCTGCCGCCGGCACCGGGGATCAAACCGTAAGCCCAGTGATCACTCTGAACTCAGAATACACTTGTGCTGTTCACCCTGTGCCTCACTATGCAGTCACACGAGCACACTACTCACCCTTCACTCATGTGATACTTCACTCACCTTTCCCCCTCACTGCTCAATCTGCAATCTCACTCAAACAAGCCCATCACTAACCATGCAATTATTCCTCCCATTCTGCACTTACATCCGCACCCAAATTCAGATGGTGACTTCACTCACCCTGCAGTCACTCCTCTTACCCTACTTCCACATTGTCGCATCGCTCACCATGCACTCACATGGGCACTCCTGCCACCCACACAGCGCAGAGGGTTAATGTGCCTGCTACAAAGAATGTTTACCATGCAGCTCACAGAGCTGAGTGTAAGTAAACTATGAGCAGCGCTATTAAAAAATGAAATGTTTGTCAGAAGGGTTCTATAGAGAGATGAGGTGCATTGTTGGTGATTGGTGGTGAGGAAATTCATGGAGAAGGAGAAAAAGGAGGAAGGGGTACCAAACATGACTGTTGTGCAGTGTGCAACCAGTGCTAGGGCAATCCCTGGCTGGGAGTGTTAGCCCCCCCCCCCAAAGTTTGTGTCTAGTTGCTCCCCTGATCAAAGCGTCAGTCATGGACTGCATTGAACATAAATTCTTTCAAAAGGCAAACCATCAGCCCTGCATTTAGAAAAGAAATGCAGCAAGTTTTATATAGCGCATGCTCAACCCAAATGTACTGGAGCGATTTACATGATTTTTTTTTTATGCATGGGGAGATTATTGATTTGCCGAGGATCACAGGATGTTAATCTTACCCGAGACTCAAAACCCATCTTCTAAGTCGGCAGCTCGAGCATTAAGTCATAACCTCTGCCACAAGAGCGTAAGCATTTTCAATATTATATGCAACTTTATGCAACAAACAACCATTGTCAAAGCCAATAGTCCTGGCTTCTTGTAGGTGTAATATTACTTGTATTATATATCTGGATGCAATGATAGAAGAAGCAAAGCATCAGTCGGGTGGCACACTATGCTAAGCCCAGATTTTTAGCTTAATTGCTTTTAAGTAACACCCTTAATTGTATCGGTCACCCCCTATGAGGGACCCCCTCATTTTTTCATCCCACTTAAAGCCCTGGTCTACACGTGCGGTCTGGTTCTTGGCGCACATAGCCTTGGCTGCAGCGCACAGAGACCTTACTCTGCCACACATAGAGTAAAACAAATTAGATGGTTGTAACATATCCACAAAGTGGATGCTTTTCCCTAGGAACAGGTTCCACCTCTTGATTGATTGCTTCTGGCATTAGGAGAGCACAGCAGTTGTTCAGGGGCGCTCCATGCTCCCCTTAGCGCCATTCCCTGAATGTCAACTTGTATTTTTGAAAGCAACTCCAGTCTTTCAGGGACAGGGACTTCCGAAAAAAGCCAGTATTCCGGTAGGGGAAGGATACTGATAGATGTCTGTTATTCCTTGTGGGCCTCCAGACCTGCGTTCGCAGTAACTCTTAGGGAGTTACATAACGGCTCCTGCCTTAGACATATTGACGAGGCAGGAATCTGCAATCTCCTGTGAAATCGCATTGTTGCTGCAACTGAATAGTATATCAGTCATGTGCAAAATGAAGGTAAGGTCGCAAAGCGATCTCCGTGCCAACTGCACTGGTTGCATTGGGACCTGGCCTTAGTGCTCCAGGCCTCAAGCCTTAAATACTGGAGAATGATTGGCACTTTCTGAATGTTTAATATACAATAGGAGCTGTACATATACACATCTGTAGGTGACTACCAATGCCCTGCCTGGATACATTTCCAGTCGAGACATTTCCTTTGAAATTAACGTGAAAGGGGATTTTCTTCCTTTCGAAGCAGGTAAGATGTTACAGTAAACAGTTGGCTCTATTCAAAAGCAGAGACATACAAGTGCGTCCCGGATAACCAGTGTATAAGCCAGACTTTGACTTTTTCACTGTCATTTTGCATCTCTCCAAAGAAACTTCAGAGGTAAAAGAATGACTTGTATTAGATGGACAGACCCTCTGGGGTGGATTAGCTGGGCTTCCTCACAAATGCAAACCCTGGGTTAAGGAGACAATGAAGAAATTCCACTATGTTAGTGATCCATGTGTTTAATAATCGCTTTGTATCCCATGCATAGTTTGCTGCATTCCTGGCATTTGCTGGATATAGCTGTGGACCCAGGGGTCAGTAATAGGGCAGGATGCCGAACAATAGCTTGGCCACATTTAGACCAATTGTGTAATCTGCATTACACTCCAGCTACTCATTCTTCGGAATTCTACAAATGGGTACCAAGTTTGGTAGTGTGCTAAACGCAGTGTAAACAATGTTAAGCCAAACTCAGAGTAAGGAGAGTGCTAAACAGATCATTATCAGTGGGTGTCACTGGCAATAATAAAACCTTCCATTTAAAAAAAAACTTTATATCTTTTAGTTTTCCCAGAAGCGATTTCCTACGCCTTATAACTAAGTCTTACAAAAAAAAGTACAATTTAATGCCCGATGTCCAAGGACCGTAATACAGAACGGTCCACTATACACGATTTTTTTAGATTTCAAAAATAAATTTCAAAGATTCCTATTTTGTCAAATCATACGTAGCTGCGCAGCTTGACTAGTATTCTTCCTAACATAAATGCAATGTATACAATGATATTTAGATTTTTTATGTATATAAATAAAAAGTGCACCAAGCATGGCTCCTCTAAACCTAGAGATTCCATGAAGGAAAAGGCCTAAATAAATGTTATTTAATATATGCACTTGTATACAGGACTGGACTGGGGCACCAAAAGCAGCCTTGGCATTAACGCAAACCCCACTGCCTTCCGCCCCTGTTCTGTGTCTCTCTTTCAAGCTATCCTCTCTCTCTCTCTCTCTCTTGCTCTCTCTTTGTCCCTCCCCACCCCTTCTGTGCTCTCCTTCTCTCCCTTGAAGACACTTCTGCCTGCTGCACTTTACCCGGTGGAGCTGGGAAAAGTGAGAGAGACACCAGCAGCAGACCTTGGGTTTGAAAAACCGGCCTCCAATTTCTCCAGGCCCCTGGGCATATGCCCTATGGGTTAAAAGGCCCGTCCGTCCCTGATTGTACACACGACTTACACAATGAAATCTAAAATGTAACCTACCAGTTGTTTTCATCATTAATAATCGCGTCAATTTTTTAAATACCATAGATGTTTTGCAAACATACTGGGAATCCTGCTTCCCTTTTCACCCATGATTTTTAATACTCCGGGCATGTTACCGGCTTGCAGTACTACCTTTGGCAATAGCATCAATGTTAGATATTTCCACTTGCTAACGCCTCCTGTTATTAAATCATGGAATGTTTTATTGAAGATTGAGAGCACTACCAGCTAAATAAATTGTTCAGTCTTTCAAGAGTGATTTACCAGAGCACCTCTTTACGGACAAACCGTGTATCCCCATCGTCCTACTGTGGTGCCTTACTCCAACGTCCAGGTAACAGTAAAGTCATCATCAATGCTGAAAGTAGGGAAAATCTGGCTCATATACTGGTTATTGACAGCACATCGTTTTTTGCCTCCTGCTTTAGTGGGTGGAGCCAAACCCCCAAGGTGAGAACATACCTGTTCCAGGAATGGTGAAGAAAAGCCCTCTAAAAAGATGCTCATGGTGAGTAATTAAACATTTTCATTGCTTGTTAGGGGGCTTAGGGGAAAATACTTATATTTCGCAGAGCTTTATTCTTTGGCAATTTATTTTTAGACGACATTGCAGCACACGATTTATGTTTTAATAACCTTACGGCATGTACTTTCTTGAGAACCACCAAATGTGGTGTGCCTCACCCAGGAAATAAAACAACATTAATCCCAGTTCCTCCGCTTTGCCTCCCAGGGAGGAAATGAAGACCTCTCCAAAGTGCTCCATAAAGTGTCCCAGCCACCTTGGGAGTCTCTGGAAAGCAAGTTATATCTTAAGTTGATTTTGGTCCTCTGCAAGTCATGGGGTTCTTTTGAGGGTTACAATTGAAGCCCCTTTTGTGCTCCTGAGATTCAGCCTCTAAGTGGCCCTTTGCTTGAGTCTCACGCTCCTATGGAAGCATTTGCGCACCATGCTGTCAAGCAGCAACAAACAAGTAACTGATGGCCAGCCAGTCTGCGCACAGTCACTAAGTAGCCTAAGGGGTTATTTACAGGACACTTTGTGATGCAAATGAGACCCGTGAGCCCTCTTTGAAACGCCTACTACTACCTTGTATGTCCTATTCACAGATTTGAATTGTAGGATACACTTCCCATAACTTTGTCAGTGTTAAATTCAGTGTAATGTAACTCTGAATTGGTCATCGAGGCTTTACGACATGTGGGGGCATATGTTTCAAAGAATGCATTTGCGATTCTCAAATAGCGATTTTTAGAATATCGCTATTTGAGAATCGCAAAACGATATGTAAATAAAAATTAGCACAGTTTTTGCGATTCCCTCGCATTCCTTAATTGCGAGTCGCAATTAAGGAATGGCTTCCTATTCATTCCTATGGGCCAAGAGGCCCATAGGAATTCATGGGAATTGCGCACGCAATTTGAGAGTACCCAATAGATACTCGCAAATTGCGCACGCAATTTCAAGGGTGCAAGGGTTCCAAAAGGACACCCTGTTTCACCCCTGAAATGTGCATGTGTGCACAAGTGGCACACATACATACCCGTAGGGCATGTATGTGTGCCACATGGCACTTTGAAAAAAGCAAAAAAAGTGTTTTTTTAAAGGAAATTGCAAATTACCACCAACTTGAAGTTGGTGGTAATTTGAGATTCCTTAACTCAATATCACAATTTGCGATGCCTACGAGCATAGCATTTAAGGAATAGCAAATAGCGATTCTCTAAATGCTTGTGCAAAATAAGGAATCGCAATTTTGGCGATTCCTTATTTTGCGAGTAGGTATTTGCGTACCTACATAGCACACAGCTATATTGCGATCGCAAACGCTGAAATTCAGTGTTTGCGAACACAATTTAGCTTGATACATCTGGCCAGTGGTTTCATTTTCTGTGATTTCTTCAGTGTGTCAATTGGTTTGCGAATTCAATTCCATTACCTCTATGGCATTAGTGAAATTACTTAAATGTCAGGGTCGCCCCACATAGCCTCTCTCATCTACTTTATTGTGCAAAGAGCAGCAAGGGAGAAAGAATTAAGAATCAAATTGATGTACTGTGGTTTGGCACTTGAGATGTTTCTATGCAATTGTTGGAAATGTGTAAGAACATACATAAATGTGACTGTAGAGTCATTAATAGATAAACATGCAACTTCTTAATTCTGGGATTTTATCAATTTGCAAAAGTATAAATACTCCAGTTTTAAGTTGTTTTATGATGCCTATGCATGTCGAAATTCAAACCTTTCAAACTGTAAAGACTTACATTTGTGAAATCACACTCTTTTTTAGATGCTTGCAAATGAGTGAGTAATAATATTCTTTTTCTTCTTAATTCAGAATCTTGTCCGCTTATTTTTATGATTTCTGCTTCCTTAAATTAAGTTGGTGGAAATGAAATGAAAGCAATGGGAGGACTTCTAAAAATTCTAAATTCAGAAAAAGGGCTTATTTGTTCAAAGTACCAAAGAGGCCCATGGCTAGTATTCCTAAAATGTAAATAAAATATGGACAATTAAAACAATCATCGCAAACCTTTTCCTAACGTTTTTTGTTACACACAAATTCAATTTCAGTATTTTGTGCATGCAAGCAGCTCAGAGATAATCTTCATGGGGTTACATAATATGTGTTATTGCATGCTCACCATCCTTGATTTGCTATAATCAATTGTGAATGGATAAGAAGAGAAGGGATCTATTTTTAAGGGGACATGATCATAAATTTAGGGATAGTTCTTGACCACCTTTAAAAAACATTTAAGTTCGGAAATTCCAGACATTTAAAAAGCAGCTGTGAGAAAATGTGACTTTTCTAACAGTCCTTTACAATAATTTAAAATGATATGATGAACTGTTGCTACAAAGAAATGTCCTAACTAGCTTTGGAAATGGAATCTATTTAATCTGGGATCACGTTAAAATGAGTGCAGCAGAAAGTAAGCGAATTCATAAGAGATAAAGCCACTTGGGCAGCGCCAATGACAGTCAGCCTAGCAATATTTGTGGCAAATTCAGCCAAAATGAAATTGACAACTAAAAGTGACAGTATGCTTATTGCTTGTTCTGGATTACTTAATTGACCACAGACTACATTTTAAGATAGCTGCGGATATTAAGCTGTGCATCAAGCGAGCTGAAAATGTATTCCTGAAAGGTGTGAAGACTTAAAAGAGTAACTAAGATTCATTTATAAGAAATAGGTCTAGACCCTGTAACTAAGGGCATGCCCGTATTAATGTGGCCAGCCATTCCTTTGGCTGCCTCTTCCTGGTGGCCCTTCTAATGGCCCTCCACCTGCTGATCCTTCTGCTCCTCCTCAACATTCTCCTCCTGGTCGACTTCCCCCGCTACCTAATCCTTTTCCCCTTCTAGTTCTCCTCCTTCTTCTTTTCCTTCCTCTCCTCATCTTGGCTTACGCTCGGTGCTTCTCAGGTCCTGATCTTTTTCACCGTCATGTCCAAGTCTACTTGTCCTGGCCATGGTGTTTCCAGCTGCCTTCATATTCCTTGTCGTTCACTAGGCCCAGCTCCTGTTTCCTCTGGTCCTCATCCTTCCCCTACGGGTCCTTCTGCCCCGTCTGGTGCTTCTGGCTCTGCTCCCGTTGGCCCTACCCCTCCCAGCAACCGTTCTCCTCCTGGCCCTCCTCCTGGTCCTGGTTGTAGTCTTTTGCCACCTGGTCATCCTAAGTCTAGTGCTGAACCAGAGAATCATATCCTGGTTATTCTGTTTCTCCTGATCTTCAGGTCTCAGCCTCCTGGTCTTGTTTGTCTGGTCCTTCTGGTCTTCTTGCTTCTGCTGCACCATCTGGTCTTGGCTTGCTTCCAGGTCTTGGTCCTCCTAATGTGTCTTCTTGTCCTACTCAAGGCCGGACTGGCCGTGGCGGGCACCGGGCAATCCCCCGGTGCGCCGCACGGGTGGGGGCCTGTTTTGGACCCCTGTGGGCCGTTTTTGTTACAGGGCCGTTTTTGCAGCATAGCTGCAAACTCGGCCCTGTAACAAAATCGGCCGAAAACCGGCCCTGGTAAAGAGCTTGGCGGCACCCCCCCCAACCCCCTGGGGGGGCCGGCCGAGCACTTTGCCAGGCCGGTTTTGGTTCCCAGTCCGGCCCTGGTCCTACTCCTGGTCTACAGGTCTTCCCCAGCCCCGTTCTCCCTGTTCCTCCTGGCCACTGTCCTTCTGCACTTCCTTGTCCTGGTTTACCTTATTCTCTTGCTACTGGTTCTCCTTCCCTCTTGGACTTTCTGGTCTTGTTCCTCCTGGTTTTGAGCCTACTGGTCTTGGTCCTTCTCCAAATTATAGTCCTTTTATTCAGTTCCCTGGTCCTGTTCCTGGCCCTTTTGCACCGATACTGATGCTGCCTCTCTTGCTCCTCTTAGACCTCCTAATCTTAATCCACTTGATACCAATTTTACTGGTGCAATTTCCATGGTTCATATTCCTCTGGTCCTGGTCACCTCGCTTCAGTTCCATCTGGCCTTGGTACACATGGTCATGTCTCTCTGATCTTCCTTGTATTGGGCCTCCTAGCTTTGCTGATTCTGGCCCTGGACCTTCCTATCATTGTTATCATGGCAATTACACAAATGGTAATGGGTGAGGGCAAATAGTCTAACTACTGGTAATCACTTGGGCAGCATTCCAACCCATCATTTTTTGCCCACTTTAGACAAAGGTCCACCTTATGCAAAGCAATAGTGACCCTGCTTCTCATGGGGACAGGCCATCCAAAACTGCCAAGTGTGGCTTCACCTAAAAGGAAACATAAGCAACCCCACACCAGTTTTCGTCTTGTTAGTCCTCATCTGTGAGATATAGTTTGGATCCTATGGCACAGTGAGGAAAGAACCTTCGCCTGGGCATACCCTTGGCCTCTTAGGGCATTACATCAGTCACACAAAAGGTGATGGGAGGAATGCTTGTAAATAGTCTAACCACTGGCCATCACTCAGAGGAGGATTCCAAGCCTTTGTGTTTTTTTTAACACTGTGCAACTCTCATCAAAGGCCTGCTTTATGAAAATCAGTACTGACCCTCCTCCTCATTGGACTGGTCCATACCTAACTGCCAGGTAAGGCCCCCTCCAGAAGGGAACATAAATTACCCCAGACTGATGAGGCCTTGTTAGATCTCATCAGTGAGGTATAGACTAGATTCTATGGTACACTGAGCAAGGAACCCATGTCGGACCATACCCTTGGCCAATTAAGGCGTTACATTAGTCACACAAAAGATGATGGGAGGAATGCTTGCAAACAGTGTAACCATTGGCAATTGCTTGGGATAACATTCCAACCCATTGTTTTTCACCTACCGTGCCACTCTAGACAAAGGCCCAGCTTATGAAAATTAGTACTGACGGTGCTCCTCATGGAAACAGTCGAAAGAATGAGGAATTGAATGCTACCTCACATGATTGCCATTGGTTAGACTTATTGCAAGCATTCCCCCTTCACCCTTTGTGTGTTTGATTTAATGCCTTAAGTGACCAAGGGTGCGCCTAGACATGGGTCCCTTGCTCACTGTGCCACTGGAACGAAGCTAAACCTGACTGAAGATGTCCAATCAGGCTGAAACCGGTCTTGGGTTGCTTGTGTTCCAGTTTAGAGAGGGCCTGGCTTAGCAGTTAGGCTACACTGTTCCTACTGAAGCATGATCAAGACTGACTTGCATATGGCTGGGTCTAATCAGAGGTGGGTTGAGTGGGTTCAAATGCTACCTGAGCAATTGCCAGTGGTAAGATGTTTTGCAAGCATTTTCCCCCTTACCTTTTGTGTGTTCATTTTAATAATATACCTGGACCTTTTGGTCTTCCTGGTCCCCCTATTTCTTGTCCGTTTGGTCCTCATGGTTGATATGGTCCATCTGCTCTTCCTTGTTGTGGTCCACCTCCAGGTCTTGGCCTTATTTTTGGTCCTACTGGCTCTGGTCCTGTTCTTTCTTCTCCTGGTCCTCCTGGTTCCCTTCATCCTAATACTCCTGGTGTTGGCTCTCCTAGTTCCGGTCCCTTTGGTCCTGCACCTCCTGGCCTAGTTTGTCTGGTTGACCTGGTCTTTGCTTGCCCTGTGCTGCTGGTCCCGCGTGACTAGGAGAACGTGGTGTTTGTCTTCCTGGACCCCAGGTCAACAGGAATCATATATTCCAGAGGTGTGCATTTAAACTAAAAAGGGTCACTTCACCTGCTCTAAGTACACCTGCTTGCAGGGCAGCAACTATACTGTTCAATTAACATTACATTTGATCTTTATTTATTATTATTATTATTATTTTTATTGTTAGCATTTTTTTTTTGTAGTATATTCTTGCAATAAAACTAATGAACCGTCTTATCGGCTTGTGAATGCCAGTCCTATTGACTTTGTCAATGATTGCTTTGTTTGGGGGCACACAGCACCAACAAGGTCTGCTCACTGAAAACACTGAGAGGAAGGCATCTGCTGCCGCGATCTCTGTGCATCGGGCACATATCATGGTGTAGCAGTATGTTAACATTGATGGTAAATGCACTGGCTGGAGAGACAACTGTGATATCCCTGGTCACAGCTTTAAATAATTATAAAAGAGCATGTGCTTTCTTCAGTGCGTAGCGTCAAATGCGTAGTTCACAGATGTCAGATTTCTATTTATTGAAGATTGTTCGGCGCGTTAATGGGGTCTTGTGTTACCTGCAGTTCATGTGTCACAGTCTTGGTAAAAGAGCTGAGTGAGCAATGATACCTCTCCATGCTCCATGCAATATATTCAAGGGATACGTTGGAAACTTGTGCGTTTCAACTCAACCTTTGCTTCTTGTAATGTTGATGACATTTGGAAGTAATGTTGGGTAGTACTAACACCTAGCTGCTGAAATGTATTGCATGCTATATGAGACCATTTCTGCGGATACATCTGACATTGTCACAGAGCATGCACAGGCCCTTCCATCTTGCATACCTACTGCCTTTGAGATTGAAAGTTAAGAACTTCCAGATCTCACTTCATCTCTAGGTAATTTGTGAAGTGACGTGTTGCATTTGTTTATTTAGTTTGACCTGATGACAAGCTTTAGCCTCCACCTCTGCTCGTTGAGAGCTCTAACTGCTTCGAGCCAGAACAGCACTCAAACAAAGGGAGTTGATCACTGACTAGGGAAGATTTTGAATGGCCTCTCCAGGCTGCTGAACCTCACAGTGAAACACACCTCTGCTCGGCCTCTAGGTGAACAGACTGCACCGGTACACAGAAGGGGATGCTTCCATTGCTCCGGCTCTAACCCCAGATTCAGCTCAAGAATGGCTGCTGGATCCAGAATCTGGCTGGATCCCTCTCTGTTCCAGCACTGGTCATCCTAGTCCTGACCTTACACACTTACTGATCAAAACAAGTGCTCTGGCGTGTTAATTGACATAGAATATGGGATTGGGAAAACCTGAAATTGTAGCCGTGTCGAACATAACAATAAAATCATTGCATTATAGACTATAAAACCTTCAAAAATACAAATAAGGTGCTTTCCCTGTAGGTCAGGCTTTACAAACGTTGAAATTTACATTGGTCTCAACAGGTCACAACATTGACCTATAATGCAACACCCTATGTAATATTACAAATCATTTAGCAGGAATTGCCTTTGCCCACTTCTAAAATATGCACTAAATTCCTTTCAATGGTAGAAGCTCTTTTGCCAGGTCATCATAGATCTTCCCGTCTTAAGCATGGTCATTGATTCCTTGGTCCTGATGATTAGTTGAGCTCACATATCAGGAGAGAAGAGACTAGTTGTAGGCCAATGAGAACAGACACATTTTCACATTTCAGCATTTTTGTCTAGGAACAGAGAAACAATGACAAATGAAATTGGTAAGCAAGAATGTTACAGCATAATATGTTCCAGCAGCAAGGTACCCTACATTTGTGAGTTTGAATAGATCAAGGGGTAGGTGAAGCCAACTACAGCAGCTGTCGATAATGTCTTGGGGCAAAAATGTTAATCCACAATCAAAAAGGGAATTGCTTCCTGTTTTATATCTCGCCTACTAGACATCGCATTGACGGTTTGTTGCAAGATGTATTGCTAGCATACAGTGGGCTTAGAGCCCACCTATTGCTTACCATTGTTTGGATTCATTGTTGCTCTCACTTGCTAGCTTTTTTTTATTCATTAGCGTCTATGAGCTTTTCGTCCTCTTCTTGTGCATGTCCCTCCCCTGGAACATGGACACATTACTGTGTCCTCACACTACTCCTCTTTTCAGGCTCTACTTTTTACTTTTTTTTAGACACTCCACGAGAACACATGTTTTTTCACCTGTCTCCCTATTGTTCTTATCTTTCCCTCTCCACACAGCTCTCCTTGACTGTGTGGTCTCTCTAACCCCCCTCCTTGAAGCACTTGCCTTCTTGTGCTCTATAATCATGTGCTTCTCCCACTCCCAGTTCCACTTTGATCTCTCTCTTGCCCATTTGCTTTTCTCCTCTACCTTCCATGCTGCTTTTCCTCTCACCCGCTTGCCCTTGGTGTTGCTTCCCTGCACCTTCATCTTTTGTGTTGCTTCCAGCTTCCCATGTTTCTTTAGCCCCCACTGGCCCCACTGTTGCTTCTGCAATGACCACCCATGTTGCTTCACTCCACACCCTTTGCCCATGTCTTGCTTCCTGCACCCGCTTTCCCAAAAAACTCGAGTTTTGTGTTTTTTTCTTTTTATTTGCCGATCCAGCTGCATCACCAAAATAAAAAAAAAGCAGCTGTGTCATTTTGTAGGCACGCATGTCCACAAGAAGACGCAATAGTCTTTGCTTCTTTCTTTTTAGCCATGCTTCACAGCATCGGGGATGCTGTATAGTATAGCTAAATGGTAGTGGCAGAGTCAGTAGGCCCCAAAGACGAGACCTATTGGCTTTTCCAATACTAGTTTTTGTTGTGGTAGCACAAAAATATAAGCAATAATGAAGATTTTCTAAAAGTATTTAATCTGGGGAATCCAAGGGCAGATGGCTTGCATTTGCCCATAAAGGTTTTGGTACCTTTGATTTTTGACGGAAGGTGAAATGTTAGAGCGAGGTGTAACTAAAAAGAATAAAACAAAATGCAATCTATATTCATAAAGGGCTCTGGCATCTGCATACGGTATGTTGCACACACACAGGGCTGCAACAAATGCAGTATTTGTACGTTTGCACTGTTAACACTGGGCCCTGGGCATGGCCGTTGTTTCTGTTTGCATATCCTCTATTCACAATGGCTCCACAAACAGGAGCCCTTGCCTCGGATCAGCCTTCATCAATGGTAGTTCTGACGCAGAGTAGGTGGGTCCAGAGGAAGAGGCAAGGGAGATGGTTGTCATTTTTTTTTACCTGCAGGGCCTTCGTGACAATATGTACGCAGTACATGATCATTGTATTACTTCTTTCTAGTTATGTATCCTGACTTGAGATGAACATAGAAAGACACATTTCAGAGACCACCTACTAAAATGTTTTAGGAGCACTCACTCAAGCATTCATACAAAGGAAGGGCTGGGGCATGCTGACATGTATTTATTTATTTATTGGGGCCCATCACACTCCAAGCACAAACGTATTACATAGCAAGAGTGGAGGTTCATAGTATAATGATAAAACAGTTGGGATATGTTAGAAATGGGGGCCTCCAGTTGGCAGCGGCTTGCGCCGGTGTCAAATAGTGACCCTTCTTCCTAAATCAGAGTAAGGGGGCTACACCCTTTGATAACCCCTGCTCAACCCTGTGGTAACGTAGCACGAACAGACAGGCCTATCTCAGAGGCAGTGTGTGATGCATTTATGACCATACACGATAACGCTGGAAAGACGCCACAAAACGGACACCACAAGCGAGTATAGAAAAAGAGTTATCTTTAAATAGGTTAAGCACGAAACGGAGAAATGCTCAAAGAACCACAATGCACATAATTACAGATTCATTCAGGGCGATGGAAGCACTCGTGCGTGCGGGTGTAACGGGCTTAGTTCGAGATCAGGGCCTAGGCGGCCCGGTTATGCACAATGTACCTGGGATATAAAGGGGGGCGCAGCGCACAGCTTCATGGGGAAGGTGCGGGATGATAGGCGGACTCTCAGCGGCCACAACTCCTCAGCTGCAGCAGTCTGCAGCGTGCACTCAGGCTAATCCTAGGACGGGGTTAGAAGGCGGCGCCCAGTGGCACACGCAGAAGATGGCAAGGTTTGTGACGTAGGGGCTAGCGTGGGCGCTCAGTGGCACAGATCTTCAGCTGCAGCGGCCCGCAATAGCAATAGTTTCTATAGTAAAACAACGGTGGGCACTCAGTGGCACAGCTCCTCAGCACCGGCGGCCTAAGATAGCGATAGTACCCCTCCCCATACTTCAACTGCAGATTCCTCCATTCAACCCAAGTCGACCTCAGCCTGCCCTGGCCCTCTAAACCAGACGGCCAATACACATACCAAGAGAACACACGGGAAGGTTTAGACAAAAAGATACCTGCTTTCCAAAAGCGGTAGTTGCACACTCAGAATATAAAGACAATCACCACTACTAGATGCACGTTAATATTTGAAGCTCAAGCATACCAAATTCGACTTTCCTAACATGTTCTTTGGCACTAATAAGACTACTAGTTCATACAGTTAATTTATAATAAGGAGTATTTGCACTGTGACACTGAATGGCAGCGGCACAGTGCCCAGAGCGTCTAACGCCAGCATCCACGAAGGAGACAAAAACTGACAAAAAATAGAAGGAAGACCTACGCCAATGGTGCCAGGATAGTTAAAATTGGCCAAAAGTAGGCAATCTGAGTTATCAATGATCGTGGCTGCTCTATGTAAACTGTGATAGCAAAGATAGTTTGTACATTTTGATGCTTTTGTCAATAAAACAGTTTTATGAAATTTGTATTTACTGTTGCATATTGTAGTGGTCAGTTCCTGCGTTCCAGTTGCAGGAGAGAATCCTTAAGGAATGGTCTAAGATGCACAACTTAGGGGCTTGTATGAATAGTTGTTGAAAGTGAGTTCCAGTTGATGGATCCGGAGGGCTAAGAGACCTGAACCTAGAGGCTTCACAGCATGGTTTGGGTGAGACTTCAAGACTGGGGGACCTTAGGTTACTTTTGGGGGAACACCATGCAAAGGTATGTGATCTATAAAAGGGAGCAAGTTGGACTGCGTTATATACCTGAGTCAATACTTTGAATAGAGCTCTGTTTCTCTCAGGGAACCAGCCAGCTTGGTGATGATAGGATGTAGTGGGAGAGTGCCTGGAAAGACTGAAACGAGTTCTGGTGGCAAAGCCTCAGACTTTGTCGAGGAGAGAAGGGGCATTGAAGAAGGCCAGTGAATGGGGTATTAAAGAAGTCTAATTTGTTTCTAAGTACTCATGAGTTTATAAGAACTTTAGTTCTTCGGAATGGTATGAATGTGCATGTTTTGCATATGTTTAATCTTTGATAACGTGCTGTGGTCGTTGTGCTTGCTGTAAATGTGAGCAGTCTCACAGTGCTTGAAATACATTGCTGCTAAGGGGGCAATACATATTTTTTATAGCATAAGGTCCAATACATAATTTCGCAAAAAGGGATTGGTGGTTTAGCACTTACTCTCACCTTGCAGCCAGCTCACAATGCTCAGATTGTGTCTATGAACAGAAAATGAGTGTGTTCCCCGGGAGTAATTTCATGGCTGCGGTTCACAGTATACACGTCACTGGCGTACAGAAACCACTATGTGAATTGGGGCTTGAAGTGCTGACCTACTACTCACCAAACAACTCATAGAAGGAACTGTCCTGTTATTCCAGGTCAACCAAAATCTCATCTTTAGAATAGCTTGACCACTCAAGTCGATATTTATACAAACCCCAGCCACCTTTGTTAGTCTACTCCATCCTGGACTCACACTTCGGTTGATTTTGCACCTCATCTAATTGTTCAAATCTATGAGTCCTGAGAATTTCCCCAGTCTTACTGCTCCTCATACCCATTCTGTCTCATTTCTCTTTCACCTTCCCCTCCATGTTAGGTATGGGGTAGCGACCATTACTGGCATGTAACGCCTTACAATCCTTCTATAATTAGAGATATAATTACATTATAGAAGGTGGAACACTTTCATCAGTGGGCAGAACTGATGGCCTACTCTCAGTGGTGTTGGGAACCCCCCGCTCCAGCAGCTTGAGGGGGGGGAGGATGCTACTGGACCTCACCCACAGAGTACTTTGCATCAAACCGAGCTTAGCTTGTCACTAATGCAAAAAGCTCCTCCTGCTCGGTCGCTCGTTGCACTGCGATCGCTTTATGGGGGTTGTAGTCCACAGGCCTTTTCCACTTTTTGGAGGCCTGCCTGTTTAGAACTACAAGCTCCAGAGGTCCTCCAAGGGTTGTCTGGTCTCCCTAGAGAGACATCGATACAGAATCCAGGACAGCTTAGCCATGGCCAGTCCATTGGGGCTGAGGGGCCACATCATCCCACCTTTTGCCCCTTACGAACAGTGTGTGTCAGCCTGAGCAAAGGTCGGCCTGACAGACACTGTTCAATTTCAGGTCAGGCAGCCAGAAGCTAGACATGCGCTAAATGTGCAGACTCCTGGCTGCCTGAGCTGAACTTTTCTGAGCTGAGAAAGTCACAGCTCTTGTGGGCATGACCTACTCAGCTCAGCAAAGGTCCTTGAGGTCCTCCACCTCAGTGACGAGAGGTAGCCTCACTCATTGCCTCACACCTGGGCGCTTCAGTTTTAAGCCCGGAAGCGCCCAGGGGCGAGTAGCAATCAGTGACACTTAGTCACTGAGTGGGTTGGGGGAAGCAGTCTCACTGACCCCAATCCACTCTGTGACGAAGTAAGGACTGGTGCCTTCCCTTAGGTCAGCCAATGAACAAGGCAACATTTCCAAGCCTCCTGGGACCTCCGTGGCAGAGCTTGCAGGTAAGTGTTATTTTTTGTTGTATTGTTTGGTGCGTTCGTGGGTGTATGTTTGAATATTTAGTAATTAGTGTTGTGAATGGATGTATTTGTATGAGCGCACATTTGTGAATGCATGGTTGTGAGCCGCGGTCGGTAGTAGGAGTAACTGCAGGGTGGTGACGTGGGGAGGGGGAGGGGCAGGGTGGGGGGTAGTAAACTATGGATTACTGAGGTTTACAGGTAAATTAACATATAAATTAATAAAGCGAATATCGTTGCGTGCACTGCATCGCATTTGGGGATGCAGTGCACGCAACAAAATTCGTTTTATTAATTTATATGTTAACTTACCTGTAAACCTCCGTAATCCATAGTTTACTACCCCCCACCCTGCCCCTCCCCACGTCACCACCCTGCAGTTACTCCTACTACCGACCGCGGCTGGTGAGTGTGCATGTGTGGGCTTGTGTCCCGTCCTCCCCCCTCCCTTCTACAAAATGCCGGCCACCACTGAGACAGCTTACACGGTCTTGGCTTGCATCGCCGACATCGTTGCTCTGTTTTGATCCATAGGCGCGAGCTGGAAGCAGGAGCATGACGGGTACTTTAGCACCCCCTTAAAACAGACATGCTGGAGTTCTGAAGGTGAATTAGTGTTATCTTATCACATTTGCTGTAGATTTAAAGATAAAAGTCAAATGTCTTTTGGCAAATCGATGTTTATTATTTTAAGGTGCAGCTCCGTGTTTACTTTTCTTTGACTGCAAGGCGAGTGGATTTTTAAATGTAAACAATTTAACAATTGCACAGGTGTGAAAAGAAAGGCTTTTGGGTGTCATTTTTTTCAACACACAAAATTTAAAAACCTAATGAAGAACTAGTATGCATCTAATTTAGAATGTATTAGCAGTCAAGAAAGCCCAAATAAATGTTTTTTTTTTAATCAAACTGTGATGGAAACAGAGGTTTTAACAAGATCAAAATAAATCAAGTACTTGGTGTTGCATAAATGACAAATATTTGCTGAAAAGCAGTTTCCAAATATCATTTCTGTACTATATCGTTTTATGAGTGAAATGTCTGTACGGATAAGTGGCCATTTCAGTCGAGAATGTGCGGTCTATAAATAAGTGATCTACAACACAATGGTTTAATATTATATTTTGGCAGTGTGATTCAAAAGAAACTACCAGGGATGTTACATTGATGGCAGCACCTCCACTTAAAAAGTGTTCCAACACCCCTGTTTGAAAGAAGTTGTGTTTAACAAGAGAGCAAGCGAGGCCATAGCTGCCTTTTTCTCACTAATCTCCTATAATAATGTGCATCTGCTGGAGTGTTTTGTAAGACTGGCCTACATACTTCAAACTTGTTTCATTTAGGCTCAATCTATTTCTGCTTTTTAGGTCTCGCCTGAGACAGCGCTTTAGCGCTGCTCTGGCGAGACTTATAGTAAGCGAGTTTTGGAAGTGCAAACAGTGGCTTTTCAGGCCTCCAAATACAGTGCATGTGCGTCGGCCGGGCGCGCGCACCATTTGGAGGCCTGAAAGCACTCGTTTGCTTTCACTTTCGCAGGCCGCATGGCCGCTTTGATGTAACCCCTTCCTCTCAGCTACAAAACACCACCCCTCCACCCCCCCCCACACACACCCCCGTCAGCAGCCAACAGACGCTCATTGGCCTGTTTATTATGCATGCAGAGAAAACTCACTTTTCTTCCCCCTTAAATCCGCCATTACAATTAACAAAACACAGAGCCCTGCTACCACATGTGGCGCCCTCGAACGTCTCATCAGGCCGCCCACACCCAATGCCTCAGAACTTCACGCCAGTTTTGTGTCCAGAACTCTCAAACGGGAACTTTGTCTACACTAAGAATTGAAAGCTCCTTGTTAAATTAAAGTTCTTAAATTGCGCTATCCTCAAAAGCGCTCCGCGCTAAAGGACGAGGAGTTCTCAATGCTCACCTGAGAGACGACCCAGAGAACATTCTGCTGCTGTCTGTACTTCTATCGGCGACGTTAGCATGAGATGGAGGAGGTAAAAAAATGCTGCCTGTAACGCAGCACTCTCAGGCACAGGGCATGCCTAATGAAGCATGAACAATGTGTGCCCGCTTTCAGCTACTTTTTGTGTCACGCGTCAGATTATCCCATTGTTAATGTGACGCTCAGGGCGCACTGTTGTATCACATTAGTGAACATGCCACAGGACACCACACAGCGCCACAACGTTTTTATTAACAACACACGTTAAATTGGAGGCTGAGTTATGCATCTGCATGAACACGTTGTGCGTATGGACCCAGCACGTTTGAAACATCCCAAACTAGAAAGCTTTATTACCCAGATCGGCAACGGAGAATTGAAACCGAAACTTAAAGTAAAATTATTGCGCAAGGTATAAAAACAAGCATTTGCAATGCAATAGGTCTCGCATTTATACGAGTTTGAGCTATTGGCATTGTAAATGACAATGCTTTTTATTTAAGTTTGGTTTTTTTAAAACATAAATAAAAGGCACTGTCATTTACAATGCCAATAGCTCAAACTCGTATAAATGCGAGACCTATTGCATTGCAAATGCTTGTTCTAAGTGCTAAATATATCTTATGTAATTAATAATTTGAAAAAAAGAATGGAAAATAAAACCAAAAACTGCTTTGACTACCAGGCTTTTAAAACTGCAGAAACTATGTCATTTACTTTTTTTAAACATCAGAAATGCATATAGCTCCCAATAGAAAGTGTTGAAATGCATATAGCTCCCAGTAGAAAGTGTTGAGATGCATATAGCTCCCAGTAGAAAGTGTTGAGATGCATATAGCTCCCAGTAGAAAGTGTTGAAATGCATATAGCTCCCAGTAGAAAGTGTTGAGATGCATATAGCTCCCAGTAGAAAGTGTTGAGATGCATATAGCTCCCAGTAGAAAGTGTTGAAATGCATATAGCTCCCAGTAGAAAGTGTTGGGATGCATATAGCTCCCAGTAGAAAGTGTTGAGATGCATATAGCTCCCAGTAGAAAGTGTTGGAATGCATATAGCGCCCAGTAGAAAGTGTTGGGATGCATATAGCTCCCAGTAGAAAGTGTTGAGATGCATATAGCTCCCAGTAGAAAGTGTTGAAATGCATATAGCGCCCAGTAGAAAGTGTTGAGATGAATATAGCTCCCAGTAGAAAGTGTTGAGATGCATATAGCTCCCAGTAGAAAGTGTTGGAACATTTATACCTTTCAAAGTAATTTCTCAAGCAAAGGGTATTCATATTATTCTTCCCCCTCTAATTTACAGCTTTTTTAACGAAAACTCATTTTTAGTCACAAATCAGAGGTACCACACTGGTCAACACTAGTTCAAAGTTAATTCAACTGTTCAAAAGGGAGAAGAGAGACAGAAGGATAGAAAAAAAGGAAGGGTGAGAGGGGAGAACAGGGCAAAAAGGAGGGTTGTGTGGGAGAGAAAGAGACAAATCGACAGAGTAAATAGAGGTAATAAAAGAGAGGAAAGAAAATGGAATGGAGAGATGGATTAGAGATGAGGAAAGAGACAAACGTGCATGGAAGTCAAAGATTGAGCAACAAAGGGAAGATGAGAGAAGAAAATAAGAAGGAGGCAGGCCAGAGAGGTGAGGAGAAAGGGACGGTTAGACGAAAGGAAGGGTGGAGTAAAATTAAGAGAGCGACAAAAAGAGAAGGGAAACTTGGGAAGGGGAGGAGAGTGTGAAAGGGAGATTAGAGAGCGGGAGTGCTCATAGATGGAAGTGAAAAGAGAAAAGATAGGAAATATGAAAGGATAGCCCTCATAGAGAGAAACGGTCACTCTCGCAACAATTCTGGATGGGGGTTCAAGTGTTTTTTTCTTTCTGACTATTCCGCTGCCTACTCTGCTATACATTTTATTAATGAGACGGAGCGTTTAAATTGTGCTAATCTGTTTTTTACTTGCCTTCACAGTGCCATTGCTACTTACTCTCCACCTTGTGCCAACGGTGGTCCTGACCAGGGTGTCAACATGGCCAACAGCATTGCTAACTTGCGACTGAAGGCGAAAGAATATAGTTTACAAAGGAACCAAGTGCCAACAGTCAATTAAAAACAAAGCCAACGAAGAGAAAAACACTGTACATCTTGCCTTAAAAAACAACAGTAAGAGGAATAATAAACGGACAAAATACAGACATGCAAGGTGAAAGTAAATAATGGAAATAATACTTAAATATCTATCTTAGTTCGGGACAAAGCCACCAGCTATCCGCGGCCGTCTTCCTTCATGCTTTGCTAGAATTGCTATTCGCGTCTTTGCCTTTGTAAACACCTACTTGGGGTTTTTGTTGAAGTTACAAAAATTTCAAACGATGTTCAATATGATGCACATGGAAAAATGACAGCGCCTTCTGAGGACTCATGCTGCGTGCTACTCACACCACCAAACAAACGCAAGAACTGTGACGGGCTCGTCCATGGGAGACACTCATGGCTGACAGAGATCGTCATGGTCTTGGGCCATAGAGATTTCTTCTGCTTTTCAAGTGTTTGAAATTGTGTCCGGTGTCACTCAAGCACACGTTGTTTCACGTGACTAAGGTCGTACATGGATGTAGGAATATTTGTTAAATGTACTGTGTTTTAATGGCAGTCCAACTATGTATACAGGAGACGTGTCACACTTATTCAAAACTGTAGTTTATTAATTAGACTGTTATTTCTTAGACTATCTTTAATATGCAAGCAGGTTATTTTGATTTTAGAGTTCAACTAGGGTAGACTGCACAGAGTAGAGGTAAAGCAAGTTGCAATTCTCTCTCGAACGTCAGCTGCAAAATGTTGAATATATAATTGTGCTAAATGATTTGCTGTGGACATCAGAGGCTAATGCAAACGCTCATTGTTCTATCTATTGAGAGGGAGAAAAGTACATCCATCAAAGGGCTCTGTCTAGCTGGTAGTGCTCTCTACATTGTCTCAACATTCTGCATTACATAGTTCTAATGCAAAGGACAGAGACGTGAGAAGAGTGACTTCTGTTGTGATGGGCGACTACAGATTCAGCAACACATTCTACAGTGCCAAGGAAAGAGGGAAGACAATCAATTTGAAATTCCTGATCACATAGTGACAAGGAAGTAGGAAAGACGATCATTTTTAAATTCGCGATCACAACATAACTGAAGAAAAAAGTGTCTTGGCGCTGTCTTTATTTTACACGGTGTTGCTAAGTTTCTGTACCACCGTTCAGACGATGTGTACATAGACCAAACACCTTTTGCTCAGACAAAAAGTTTGTTTGCAATATAGGCATGGATATTTTTTTTTTAAAGTAATGCACTCTTTAAAAATGCCTTGTTAGAATGATGACATCGTGTAGATATGGACTTTCGGGTTGGCTTTGATCAACTGCACATTTTACGATGTTGTTTCTGGGGGTCTCATTCATATGTCTGCAACACAGAACACTGTAACTTGACAAGATGTGTAAAGACTTCCAGCTGGCGGACTGCCAGTTCATGTTGGCATAATTATACCTAGTTTAAGATCTTATTATCAGCAATGGCAAGGCATGAGTTATGCAAACCATTTCTCACACACTCATGGTAATTTTGAGGGTGGGGTTTAACTTTTTGGGTGGTAACTTTTAGTTTAAAGAGGACCCCCAGCAGGCAAAGAGACACTTTTCCTTTCAAGGTTAACAAGCAAAAATACAATATGTAATCGTTTTTGGATTACAGAGAGTACATTGCTTGCTTAAACAATGATATGAACGTATCCAACATCATTGCTTTAGCTTGGTCATGGCATTCATGCGAGCAAAAAGTGCCTTATTGTACACATTTAGTAATTTAAAAAGGCTGTTATTTGATCCTTTGACCAACCAGTGGATCCTTACAATCAGTTAGATGGACAAAGAATGCATTCCACCTGGCTCAAAAGGGATGTATATGACTATGAGATCTGAATCACAGGCTGGTTGAAGGCCCAGAGCCCAGGCTGACATCTTGGAAGGTGCAGAGCCAAGCATGACCTGATGGAGGCTCAAGGCCCAGCATGACCTGTTGGATGGAGTGTCAGTCACTCACCGGATATAACTCTTTTCTCTCTGTTTTAAAAGATCGACCTGCATTGTCTGCATGATCCTGAGCAACTAAAGAGAGTCTCATTATATATTTAAATGAGCATGTTGTTTGTGCTACAGAAAACCCTTAAATGCATACCGTTATAACACATAATTCTACATGTAAAATTGATGTAACAATCTAATGTCCATTACTATTTGTATGAAAAGTTTTCTAACATTCTTAATCTTTGGCAAATGTGTTATCCAATTTGATTGGATGAATTATGGGACTCATATATTCAATATTTTTGAAAATGGCAAGTTGTGGTTTCATGATTTCAACCCCTTATATGTTGATTTAGAATTTTACTCTTCAAAGGATGAGGAACAGCAATAATTGGTAATACATGCTGAAACAGGTTATTATTAATAATAGCCCATAAAGCAACACATTCTAGCCAATTTGCAGGAGATCTTCTTTCCTGCACGGATTTATGCGAATTACATGTTATGCAGAATAAATTAAAGCAAAGGTCTTTAATAAAAACTTTTAAAACAGTTATTTTTCAATTTAGGACAATTATAGATTTTGTCAGCCCTTTTGGGCAACGCACAATATTTAACAGTACTTTTTTCATGGCGATGATAAACACTCATATAGTGTTAGACACTTTTTAATTTAAGTAGGTCTGCACATTGATACCCCACCCACATCATGTGTTGAAATGTTATATCCCATCAACACCTGGAATTATTTGTTGTGTTCACAATATTTGCTGAATCTGATCGGCTGTCGAATGTGTCAAATCCTTTGTAATTTCCGTAACACGAAAGTTTATTCAGTACTTTGGAATGTAGAAGAACACATTCTATTTACTGTTATCAATGAAAGAAAATGTATTTATGAACCTAACCAGTTTTATCACTCTATTCTAGTACTAGATATTATGCACTAGACTGCATAACCCAAAGCATCTTGTCGAATGGTATTGTGCACACTGATATGACCGATTTCCTTCCATACGTATCTACAATGGAGCCCATTGTGCGAGGCCTCTTGAAGATACATTTAGCTCATTATGCTAAAAATATATGTCAAAAACATGTTTTCTGGGTATTGCTAAATTTTTTTGTGAACGAAGATAGCAAAACTGCATTCAATCAATCAATCAAATCATTTTTCGTTTATAAAAATATAATCATAATAGTCATATTTACAACAAGTGCATATAAAAGAATTTAAAACATCATTGGGTTAACACCCCCACAGTAGATTTTATTAAGATACAATGACAAATCGAATGTTCTGGTCATACAGCAACTGTAGGAAATACAAGGTGGGTCTACGTCTCCTAAATCTATACCTTCTAAGGATAGGTATGAAAAAATCTTTTTGAGAGAGGATAGTATCATTTATGGAAAAAAAATACAATGCAATAAAAAGTATTACGAGGGGCATGGCCAGCCATCATGGCTGCGAAGACGTGACTTCGCTCGGCTCTGCAGAAGAGCCCTGTGGGAGAGCTGTTTTCCCTGGCCTGTCCATGGCGGATGGCGAACGGTGAGCCGGGACTGGGCAAATAATTGGCTGCAGACATTCTGGACACCTGTTTTGGGCAGGAGGGGGTCCAAACTCGGCCCTTTGCTGACTGCGGGGAATGCGCCCACCTTGTCAAAATGGCATACGCATCCTGCAGCGGCTGCCGATAGCCTCAAGGGAGGCTGACACAGCAAGGACCAGCATAGACTGGGTGGCAGACTGGGTGCGGAGGAAGAAGCAGCACTCAGGTGGCACCGCCGCCCTTCCGCAACACCAGATCCTTAATGCAGCGGCAGCGGACCTTGAGATGTGGTGAGCAGAGGTGCTGGGGTCCTGAAATGGCGGCCCTTCCCGGCAGTGGCGGACGGCACTAGCGGAGACCCCCTGGGGGCACCAACCACACCGGAGCTCAAGAGAGGGTCACTAAACGGGCTCCCACTTCTCCCCACATGAACCTGGATGCTGCACAAGTTGCCCAGAGAGGTGTGGAGGCCTTCAAGTCAGGTGACTACGAGACGGTAGGAGCCCCACCTGTGGCGCGACTGACCAGTAGAGCGGCGAGTGAGGTGCTGATCCTGCAGCAGAAAAGTAGAGAAGCAGGCGAATCACCCAGGCCGGTCCCGATGGGCTGTTCTGCGCGCTGGGGGTGATGAAGAGCTCCGGGAGAGGTGCCTGGGCCCATGCCTGACCCTAAGATGGCGCCCATTGTCTCTCAATCAAGGCAACAGTGAAATTTGCACAGGAAGCACAGATAGGACCCACGCACCCCTTCCGCTTGGGAGGCCCCACACTAGAAGGCACCAGAGGAGCACGCAGTCCGCCTAGAGGAGGGGTGCCTACCCGGGCTCTTGCGCCCTTGGGTGCAAAGAAATGACTTCACAGATTCTTCACAATGACACCGCTTCCCCCCATGCCCACGTGAACCAGGAGAAGAGGGCTGTGGGTTGTGACAAAGAGCTTCCCCTTTGTCACCTGAAAAAGGGCAGCCCAAAAAGGTCTCCAGCTACTTTGGGCGTCCAAAACTAGTGGAGTGCAGGAGGATTAGGGCATTCAGGACACAGGGAGAATGGCGCTCACCCGAGAAGACCTCCTCGTAACCCTAAAAGAAATTAAAAGGGAGCTCCGGGAAGACATTAAGGCTGACCTAGGAGCCTCCTTTGAATCCTTGAAGTCTGAAATGGGGACAAAAACTATTGTGCTCCAATTGGTCGTAGACTCAATTGGGGCACGCACCCTCAATGTAGAGGCAAAATGCCAGGACCTGAAGGTCCGACTCCAACCACTAGAGGAGGGTGCAGAATCCCTCTCTGCCCAGCTCAACTCAGCGCTGCTCAAGTGTGAGGACGTGGAGAACCGCTCCTGAAGGGATAACATTAGGGTGCGGCGCCTGGAGGAAGGGAAAGAAGGAACAGACCTGGATGCATACATGGTGGGTCTGTTCGCTAGCATCCTAGGTGAGGGCGCCACCGAAGTGCATCTGGAGTACGTGCATAGAGTGGGCCCAGCTCTACAAGGGGGGAAATAAACACCAGAGAGACATCCTGGCCAAATTCACCTCCTTTAAGGTCAAGGAGCTGGTGCCTCGGAAAGCACGAGACAGGGAGATGGTAGACTACCAGGGAGCAACCTGCGCTCTTTTCCAGGATGTCGCCCAGGCCACACTGATGAGGCGCCAACAATTCCGGCTGATCACTTCAACTCTGAGGGAGCCCCACATTAAATATCGGTGGACTTACCCATTCGGTCTTGCCTTTTCCCTCAATAATAAACTGCAGCATTTTACGGAGGTGGAGGAGGCAGCGGCCCTCCTTGGTCTGGGAAAAACATCGGCACAAAGGGAGAAATCGCTGAGAGAAGTACTCAGCAAGCGCCCCCTTGGACGAGGAGCTCTCGGTCTCTGGCAGACGCCTAAGAAGGCAAACAAGAAGTCATTGTGATGAGGACACACAAGCAACTGGTCTCACACACACGATAAATGACAACACCGCTCAACCTGCAGAATAACTTAGTCACCTGAGGAGATTTGGTGCTCTGAGGAGCTCCCCCGGGGTGCCTGGACACCCCTAGGGGGAGGACAGAGATGACTTAGTTGTCTGGAGCCCGGATGGGAACATTCCAGAGGTAAGGCCATCTAGAGAACTCTCACAGGGCTCTGGGAGCTGGATTGGTCTTTCCCCAGTAGCCCTCCGAAGATGAAGTCCAACAAGACTCTGCGGAATCCTTAACTGTTCATGTTTTTTGTTTGCTTAACTATGTTGATTCAGGTTTCATCCAGGGTGCGCAACTCGAAAGTAATGGGGAGGTCCTGGGGACCTGCTGTTCCACTCCTCCACTCAATCTCACCTAGAGGCCTCATAAAAGCAATAAGGAGGGAAGATTTATCATGGTTAGGGGATTGTTGATGGGTCGCCCCTGTATGATCACCACAGTGTATTCACCTAATACAGGACAGGCTGAATTTATTTCTGCCTTTCTCGCATCCCTGGCTGGATTTGCCTCAGGGTAAATTATTATTATGGGAGATTTAAATTTCATTTGGGATGCCCAAGTGGACACCAGTGTTTAGTAAAGCATTAAAATTGTCCCTGAGACAACTGGGGCTACTAGACATTTTGAGGGCTCTTAATCCCACCACGCAGAATTATTCCTTTTTCTCACACGCCCACAGGACGTATTCGAGGATAGACCACATTTTTATTAGTCGATCACTCTTACATGCGTGCACGGCCTCTCTTTTCCTCCCCATGACCCTCTCGCCCATTCTCACCTGACTTGCTTATTAAACTGTGAGAAAAAGGGGTAGTGGTTTGAAATACAGGACAAATGGCGGCACTTTAGGAGAAAACCATAAAAAAAAACATAGGGTAGTCTATATTATTAACGGTGCTGAAAAGTGAGGAGCACCACTGATCTCCCCAGGTAATCGGCCTGAGCCAATTGGCTGAACAGACAATGTCCCCAGTACACGTAAACAGTAACATATTGGTTAGAATTGCATGTTGT
This sequence comes from Triturus cristatus, assembly GCF_964204655.1. Taxonomy (NCBI): domain Eukaryota; kingdom Metazoa; phylum Chordata; class Amphibia; order Caudata; family Salamandridae; genus Triturus; species Triturus cristatus. The sequence continues at coordinate 1,337,937,173 of NC_140585.1, read as the reverse complement.
GAGCATCAAGTAAAACAAAGTGTGATGATTCTTGTGATTTTCTTTCTTTTATCCCTTTGTTCATCCAACAGCCGACACGTGTTTCGTCACACATGGGTAATGCACCCGCGACTTTATCAAGGCTGTACATAACAACCAAGAACAAGCAATGTACCACCTAACTTGATACTGGGTGTACATAACCATCCACAGTAAAGTCACTGATATACTCGAAAGTCATAAAATAAAGTCTGTGCACACATGCACAAGGTGGATAAGCGGTGAAAGTTAAGTATGTTTTGGAAGGAAAAGGGTAACTAAATACCCAATGAACCCAATGGATGGAAGAGAAAAGAATGTGCGTCACCAATTGCAAGTAATGAATATGCGGGTGCTGAAACCCCGTCCAAAGTGGAGACTAAAATACAATAGCGTGAAGATATAGTTGTAAGCCGAATAGGAGCTTGATCTGGCAAAACGTGAAGTGAGAGTGCCTCCGCATTATATACCCAATGTGCAGATCAAGCAGAAAAGGAATATTAAAATGGCTTGAACCACGATAAATACCTATGTTCTCCTTTTAAACAAATCTGTAAAAAATGAAGGCTATAATGAAAAACTACTCTTTTGCAAGGTCACAACTGTAATCTAACTGTATTAAAAAGGTACTGCCACCTACTTGATTTACGGTGATAATTCCAACCCACAAATTAAGGGTTCCTTATGAAGACGACGTTTGCAGTTATTCAGTTACAGGGATCCAATTTCGTCCCAAATTCTCAGTATCCCTTCCTATATCAAAGGTAAACAGGAACATTCCTGTAAGCTCTCATAGTGTCAAATACGTCATCTCTAAACGTTCTCCTCAGAATTGGCTCATTACCGATTACGCGTTTAAGCAAACATTTATCAGTGTCTAAGACGCTCTCTTCTATGTGTAAAGTTTAAATAATGAGCTATATTCTAATCGTAGAGTCCGGGTGTGTGTCAAAAAACGCGCTATCAATGTAAATACTTCTCGTGCCCAATTTGCATCTAAAACTGTGTGACTCAAACCCGCTAAGCCCTTAATCTCAGAAAAACAAGAGCAAATCTATTTCTACACAAAGCCACTGGACCCCCCTTACCGATATGTTGTGTATCGTTGGTCCAGACGTCGCCTCCCGTGCCTCTCCGAATACAGGACACGAGGCAAATGCAGAGCGATCTCATGCATATGTCGGTAACCAAAGACGCCAACGGCATGGAAATAAAAGGCGGACACCAAATCAGTCAGCCTGAGACCAGATTCGCCACAAAACCTCCTGCGTGGCGGCCATATTGGAATGGTCCAAAGAGTATATAAACGGTGTGAAATTGCTAAAAATTACCATATGGTTTCTTAATAGGAAATTTAACATAATAAACTCCTCTGAGATTAACAGAAATGAGAAATATATTAACCATCGTGGTTCTAATTAAAGGACAGAATATTGGGTGATTGGATCCTCTAATTAACTGAGGAAAAGAGAAAGATAAATCTCTAGAGATTGTAAATGAAATATGGGATAAGATGTGAGGACGCAAGTGCACATATCCGTTATTTCTAAGTGTCTGAAAATTTGTGCTTAAGTGTATGAGAAGAATCCAACATATTCAAAGTCTTCCATCTCAAGGGTACAAATTTGAAGAAGAAAGAAAAAGAAAAGCGAGAAAAAGTATACTACAACTGAATACAGTTAGGCATTGGAGAAAACAATACATTATATACATTTTCCGCCAGAGTGTTGATACGTCTATAATCGGTATAAATCGTCATACGGCATTTCTTAGTCTGTACATTGTGAAGTAAATATTTACTTGTTCACATTATGATCATGAGAAAATAGTTGTGCACACATTGTGGCAACTCTGTGCACTCAGTTGCCCAGGAAGTAATGAAGCTTATGGTCCACATTAAGCCTAGTTCTGTACTGTGCAGTCTAAGGATCCAAAGTGCCTCACGTCTGCGAAGAGCCTGCTCCCTATTGCCCCCTCTCGGGTGTCTGTAGGTCTGTTCGATGCCGAAAAACTCGAATTGTTTGTGTGTAGTCTGAGCAGGGCATTGTGTTACGTGTGCAGCAATGGGATATTTAACGTCACCCTGCTTCACTGCTCTTATGTGCTCACCCATTCTTCACGTAAAGTCCTGATCGTGCTGCCAACGTATCTTCTTTTGCACCTACACTCTATTATGTAGACAACAAACTTGGTCAGACAGTTGATATTGGATTCTATTTTGTATGTTTGTTCCCAGGTTCCTCAAATTCTGTTTTGTGGTTGCATGCCCATTTACAGGCACTGCAACTGTTACATCCATGGAAGCCCTTTGTTCATTGTGTCAGCCAAGTTTCTTTTCTTTCGAGCCTCGAGTAGCTTGGGCTCAACATGTACCTCAGAGACATTCCCCGTTTATATGTTATGGTGGGTCTGTCTGTGATGTGGTCACTGAGAGATCTGTCTGCCCTAAGTAAATGCCAGTGTTTTTGAGACTGCGCATTATTATATGTTATGTTAACAATGGTTTGTATAGCGCACTGACACCGGTTGGTTTCCTGGCACTGTAGAGACAGAGGACAGTCAGAGTTGGAAGCCTGACAAGTTGTTATATCCAGTTATTACTTGTACTTTGTCCCCCCTGGTTTTTGGCTCTCTGCATTCCTCTAATGTGTCCTGTCTTTTGACCCTGTGTATCCTTTGTTCTGCTTTCATTAGTATGTCCTTCTTATAGCCCCTGTTCTGGAAGTGAGCTAACATACTCTTTTTACACTCTTCAAAATCTGGTTCGAAACTGCAGTTGCGTCTTACTCTAATGAGTTCACCATAGGGAATCGCTCTGATTTGAGGCGCAGGATGGGCACTAGATGCGTGTAGAACTGCATTGCAAGCTGTTCTTTTGCGAAAAAGTCTACTCTGTATCACATTGTCCCTAATGTATAGTTCTACATCCAAGAATGATATTTTGCTGGTACTGTGTTCAAAAGTAAATCTGATGTTGTAGTCATTGTTATTCAAGTAAACAAAGAACTCTGTTAGCTTGTGTGTCGTGCCTGTCCACATCATCAAACAGTCGTCAATATACATACCCCAGTACAAGATGGAATTGTTCCACTGTGACCCCATGGGACCCCAGATCCTCATCTCCTCGAACCAACCCACTAAAGGTTCGCGTACGAGGGAGAAAATCCGGAGCCAATGGCCACTCCTTGCTTCTGTCGGTACCAATTCTCCTTAAAGAGGAAAACATTGTTGTCAAGTATTAGCTCAATCATTTCCATCAACATTTCTGTATGGCTCCATGTACTTGCTGACCTAGTATTAAGAATCTTTCTAACTGCCCCTAGGCCAACGTCTCGTCTTATGCTTGTGTATAGAGCAGTCACATCAAGGGTAACTAAAGTCATGGCTTCCTCCCAGTTGAGGTCTGCCATAATCCCCAGGACATGTTTTGTGTCGCGTATGTAAGATGGCAAATTTTTGACGAAAGGTTGCAGGAAAGTATCGACATATTCAGAGATTCTCTCTGTAGGTCCCTCATTACCTGATATTATGGGTCTGCCTGGTGGGAAGGACAAGTCTTTGTGTATCTTTGGTAGGGTATATATGCACAGGTATCTCGGTCTGTCCACCCTCATGTATGATAGTTCCTTGTCATCGAGTAACCCCTGACCATGCCATTGTCTCAGATGTTTGTTGATGTGATCTTTGAGTGCCCACATCGGATTATTGGAAAGAGGTTCAGAGCATTGCTGGTCATTGAGTTGTCATAGAATGTTGTTTTCATAGTCGCTACTGCGTATCACTACTATGTTTCCCCCTTTGCCGGCTTCTTTAATTGTAACATTCTTATCACTCATAAGTTCCCTAAGTGCCTTGCGTTCATCGTGTGTCAAATTGTCTCTCTTGGTCCTGTCTCTTGTCTTCTTATTGTCAATGTGTTTGTCGAGGTCTGCAATCACTAATTTATGAACAATGTCTATGTTGTTCCCTGAGAATAGTTGAGGTGTCCACTTTGATTTCTCTTTCAGTCTACTAGCGATGCTATAGTCATTGGATATATCAAGATCCCGCATACCTTTTCTGCTGTTATTACTTCATCCTCACAGTCAGTCAGGGAGAGTAATAATCTGGTATCTAGGATATCCTGTATAGTATGTTCGCTAGAAGCAAAAAAACTTTGGTATGGTTGCAGATTTTTATTTTCACATCCTAACATTTCAAAGTGTTTCTTGATTTTCAGTTTTCTTATAAATTCATACAAATCTATCTTTGCTTCACATATATCACCAATGCTTTTTGGACAAAAATTAATTCCCTTTTTGAGTACAGACAATGTATCATCTGAAAGACATTTATCTGATAAATTGACAACATTGACAATATCATTTACATTTATTTCTTGTTGTTCCAGGATCGGGTTCTCACACCTGGGCGGTTGTATCCCTGTGCCCCCTCTCTTTCCCCTCCTGGTTTTTCTGACACTAGGGGCCGTCTGTTCTCCCTGTTCCCTCGTTTTATCCTTTGGACCTTTGTTAAAAAACGGCTCCCATTGCTGGAAATTTGATTGCTTTCCTCCCCTTTGTCAGACTCATTACCGCTGGTATGTGCCATGTCTAATGATGTCGAACTAGAACTTACTGATTTGACATCACTGGCACCTGACTGGTCTCCTTTGGGAACTAGGTGATCATACTTTTTGGCGAACGGATAGATTCTGCCACACAAATAATCACGTTTGTCTCTTTTAAGTTTTCTGGTCTTGCGTTGTTTAATGTCTGCAAGATGAAGTTGCAGAACATCATTGAGGATAACATAATTTTTCTCCGTAGCCTCAATTAGATTGAGTTGTAAGTTCTCTGATTCTAGGAGATCGATGTCCTTTTGCAATTGAGAGGGAGGAAAGCAATCAAATTTCCAGCAATGGGAGCCGTTTTTAACAGAGGTCCTAAGAATAAAACGAGGGAACAGAGAGAACAGACGGCCCGTAGTGTCAGAAAAACCAGGAGGGGAAAGAGAGGGGGCACAGGGAGACAACCGCCCAGGTGTGAGAACCCGATCCTGGAACAAAAAGAAATAAATGTAAATGATATTGTCAATGTTGTCAATTTATCAGATAAATGTCTTTCAGATGATACATTGTCTGTACTCACAAAGGGAAGGAGTTTTTGTCCAAAAAGCATTGGTGATATATGTGAAGCAAAAATAGATTTGTATAAATTTATAAGAAAACTGAAAATCAAGAAACACTTTGAAATGTTCAGATGTGAAAATAAAAATCTGCAACCATACCAAAGGGTTTTTGCTTCTAGCGAACATACTATACAGGATATCCTAGATACCAGATTATTACTCTCCCTGACTGACTGTGAGGATGAAGTAATAACAGCAGAAATGGTTATGCAGGATCTTGATATATCCAATGACTATAGCATCACTAGTAGACTGAAAGACAAATCAAAGTAGACACCTCATCTATTCTCAGGGAACAACATAGACGTTTTTCATAAATTAGTGATTGCAGACCTAGACAAACACATTGACAATAAGAAGACACGAGACAGGACCAAGAGAGACAATTTGACACACGGCGAACGCAAGGCATTTAGGGAACCTATGAGTGACAAGAATGTTACAATTAAAGAAGCAGACAAAGGGGAAAACATAGTACTGATGCGCAGTAGCGACTATGAAAACAACATTCTATCACAACTCAATGACCAGCAATGCTATGAACCTCTTTCCAATAATCCGATGTGGGCACTCAAAGATCACATCAACAGACAATGGCATGGTCAGGAGTTACTCGATGACAAGGAACTATCATACATGAGGGTGGACAGACCGAGATACCCCTGCATATATACCCTACCAAAGATACACAAAGACTTGCCCTTTCCACCAGGCAGACCCATAATATCAGGTAATGAGGGACCTACAGAGAGAATCTCTGAATATGTCGATACTTTCCTGCAACCTTTAGTCAAAGTGTTGCCGTCTTACATACGTGACACAAAACATGTCCTGGGGATTATGGCAGACCTCAACTGGGAGGAAGACATGACTTTAGTTACCCTTGATATAACTGCGCTATACACAAGCATAAGACGAGACGTTGGCCTAGGGGCAATTAGAAAGATTCTTAATACTAGGTCAGCAAGTACATGGAGCCATACAGAAATGTTGATGGAAATGATTGAGCTAATACTTGACAACAATGTTTTCCTCTTTAAGGAGAATTGGTACCGACAGAAGCAGGGAGTGGCCATGGGCTCCAGATTTTCTCCCTCGTACGCGAACCTTTTTATGGGTTGGTTCGAGGAGATGAGGATCTGGGGTCCCATGGGATCACAGTAGAACGATTCCATCTTGTACTGGGGCAGGTATATTGACGACTGTTTGATGATCTGGATAGGCATGACACACAAACTAACAGAGTTCTTTGTGTACTTGAATAATAATGACTAAAACATTAGATTTACTTTTGTACACAGTACAGCAAAATAGCCTTCTTGGATGTAGAACTATACATTAGGGACAATGTGATAGAGAGTAGACTTTTTCGCAAAAGAACAGCTTGTAATGCAGTTCTACACGCATCTAGTGCCCATCCTGCGCATCAAATCAGGGCGATTCCCTATGGTGAACTCAGTAGAGTAAGACGCAACTGCAGTTTCGAACCAGAATTTGAAGAGTATAAAAAGAGTATGTTATCTCGCTTCCAGAACAGGCACTATGAGAAGGACATACTAATGAAAGCAGAACAAAGGATACACAGGGTCAAAAGACAGGACACATTAAAGGAATGCAGAGAGCCAAAAACCAGGGGGGACAAAGTACGAGTAATAACTGGATATAACAACTTGTCAGGTATACTAATGCGCAGTCTCAAAAAACACTGGCATTTACTTAGGGCAGACAGATCTCTCAGTGACCACATCACAGATAGACCCACCATAACATATAGACGGGGAATGTCTCTGAGGAACATGTTGAGCCCAAGCTACCTGAGGCTAGAAAGAAAAGAAACTTGGCTGACACAACGAACGAAGGGCTTCCATGGATGAATATCAACTGTGTGACCAAGTTTGTTGTCTACATAATAGAGTGTAGGTGCAAAAGAAGATACGTTGGCAGCACGATCAGGACTTTACGTGAAAGAATGGGTGAGCACATAAGAGCAGTGAAGCAGGGTGACGTTAAATATTCCATTGCTGTACACGTAACACAATGCCCTGCCCAGAATACACACAAACAATTCAAGTTTTGTCGGCATTGAACAGACCTACAGACACCCGAGAGGGGGCAATAGGGAACTGGCTCTTCGCAGACGTGAGGTACTTTGGATCCTTAGTCTGCGCAGTACAGAACTAGGGCTTAATGTGGACCATGAGCTTCATTACTTCCTGGGCAACTGAGTGCACAGAGTTGCCACGCTGTATGCACAACTATTTTCTCATGATCATAATGTGAACAAGTAAATATTTACTTCACAATGTACACACTAAGAAATGCCGTATGACGATTTATACCAATTATAGACGTAAGCAAAACTCTGACGGAAAATGTATTTAATGTAATGTTTTCTCCAATGCCTAACTGTATTCAGTTGTATTATACTTTTTCTCGCTTTTCTTTTCCTTTCTTCTTCAAATTTGTACCCTTGAGATGGAAGACTTTGTTGGATTCTTCTCATACACTTAAGCACGAATTTTCAGACACTTAGAAATAACGGATATGTGCACTCACGTCCTCACATCTTATCCCATATTTCATTTACAATCTCTAGAGATTTATCTTTCTCTTTTCCTCAGTTAATTAGAGGACCCAATCACCCAATATTCTGTCCTTTAGTTAGAACCATGATGGTTAATATATTTCTCATTTCTGTTAATATCAGAGGAGTTTATTATGTTAAAATTCCTATTAAGAAACCATATGGTAATTCTTAGCAATTTCACACCGTTTATATACTCTTTGGACCATTCCAATATGGCCGCCACGCAGGAGGTTATGTGGCGAATCTGGTCTCAGGCTGACTGATTTGGTGTCCGCCTTTTATTTCCATGCCGTTGGCGTCTTTGGTTACCGATATATGCACGAGATCGCTCGTCATTTGCCTCGTGTCCTGTACTCGGAGAGGCACGGGAGGCGACGTCTGGACCAACGATACACAACATATCGGTCAGGGGGGTCCAGTGGCTTTGTGTAGAAATAGATTTACTCTCGTTTTTCTGAGATTAAGGGCTTAGCGGGTTTCTTTGAGTTGCACAATTTTAGATGCAAATTGGGCACGAGAAGTGTATACATTGATAGCGCGTTTTTTGACAGACACCCGGACTCTACAATTAGAATATAGCTCATTATTTAAACTTTACGCATAGAAGAGAGCGTCTTAGGCACTGATAAATGTTTGCTTAAATGCGTAATCGGTAATGAGCCAATTATGAGGAGAACGTTTAGAGATGAAGTATTTGACACTATATGAGCTTACAGGAATGTTCCTGTTTACTTTTCATATAGGAAGGGATACTGAGATTTTGGGACGAAATTGGATCCCTGTAACTGAATAACTGCAAACGTCGTCTTCATAAGGAACCCTTAATTTGTGGGTTGGAATTATCATCACAAATCAAGTAGGTGGCAGTACCTTTTTAATACAGTTAGATTACAGTTGGGACCTTACAAAAGAGTAGTTTTTCATTATAGCCTTCATTTTTGACAGATTTGTTTAAAAGGAGAACATAGGTATTTATCGTGGTTCAAGCCATTTTAATATTCCTTTTCTGTTTGATCTGCACATTGGGTATATAATGTGGAGGCACTCTCACTTCACGTTTTGCCAGATCAAGCTCCTATTCGGCTTACAACTATATCTTCATGCTATTGTATTTTAGTCTTCACTTTGGACGGGGTTTCAGCACCCGCATATTCATTACTTGCAATTGGTGACGCACATTCCTTTCTCTTCCATCCATTGGGTTCATTGGGTATTTAGTTACCCTTTTCCTTCCAAAACATACTTAACTTTCACTGCTTATCCACCTTGTGCATGTGTGCACAGACTTTGTTTTATGACTTTCGAGTATATCAGTGACTTCACTGTGGATGGTTATGTACACCCAGTATCAAGTTAAGTGGTACATTGCTTGTTCTTGTTTGTGTCTTATGTACAGCCTTGATAAAGGCGTGGGTGCATTACCCATGTGCGACGAAACACGTGTCGGCTGTTGGATGAACAAAGGAATAAAAGAAAGAAAATCACAAGAATCATCGCACTTTGTTTTACTTGATGCTCACAACGTGCAATTCTAACCAATATATTACTGTTTACGTGTGCTGGGGACATTGTTTGTTCTGCTTATTAAACTGGCCAGCCCCATGTTCTAAACTGCCTGGGATGCCTTCAATATATACATAACGGGACATTGCATTGCCCTCGCCACTTCTCTGAAGAAACTCCAGACGAAACAAAGACTGGCGTTAGAACAAGAGCTGCTCACGGCAGAAAAAAGTACAAAGACTCCCCCTCGGTCCCAGCCCTTAGAAAAGTCACTGCCCTCAGGGCGAAACTGAATGCCATCTATACTAACAGAGCTGAAAAGACTATCCTGAGACTCCAGGCCCACGGCTATGAGGAGAAAGATAAGGTAGGCTCACTTCTGGCACAACAATTAAGGGCTAAACTAGAGAAGGACTATGTGAGGCAAATCATCGATAGAAATGGGGTCTCTCATACTAGCAAAGAGGGGAAGCCAGGAGTGTTTCACGATTTCTACAGCTCTCTTTACAAGGCTGAACCACTCCTAGAGACAGACCAAACGCAATACTTAGATTCCCTGGAGCACCCTTAGATTTCAGCAGCAGCCAATAAGGATCTGGGCCGCGCCATATCCCAAGAAGAAGTTCAGGCAGCAATTGATTGCCTCAAACAACATAAAGTCCCGGGCCCAGATGCGTTTACGGCGCAGTTCTACCGAACTTTTTCCGTTACTTTATTTAATGACATTGCGACAGCCCAAGCGGTGTCCCCCTCCATGGGGAAGCCCTGATCTCGATAATCCCCAAAGCGGGGAAAGACCCTCAGAAGTGTACCTACTATAGACCTATTGCCTTGTTAAATCTGGATGCGAAAATGTATTCAATTTCATCTACTAGATTAGAGAGAGTCCTACCCACTCTTATTCATCCCGACCAATCAGCATTCGTCAAAGGGAGCCAGACCCACGACAATATCTGTAGCGTGTTTCATCTTATAGACAAGGACCAGAAGAAACAGATCCCTCCGGCCCTCTTGTCGCTTGACACAGAGAAGGCCTTTGACAGTGTCGACTGGGCCTTCCTGCAGCTCTCCCTGCGTCGATTTGGGTTTTGTGAGTCCTTCCTGGGGATCGTGAGGGCTAACTACAGTGCCCCAAGATCCAGGGTTTTTGGGTGGCATCTGATTTTTTTTACTTGGCTAGGGGCACCAGACAGGGCTGCCCCCTATCCCCAATGCTCTTTGCCCTAAGCATCGAGCCGTTTGCAGCAAGGGTAAGAGTGAACCCGAGGATCAGTGGTATTAGGTTCGGTTCCAATGACCACAATATTTCAATATTTGCAGACGATGTCCTCCTGCCAATAACCAAACCAGTTGTCTCCCTGACCGAAATACGTCAGGAACTAGGGCAGTTTGAAAAAGTTTCAGGATATAACTCTTTAAGTCTTTCATGTTAAACTTGACGCTGCCCCCCAGAGGTGCAAAGAACTGTTGAGGAGATGTCCTCCTTTCAGTGCCAGGTAAATGTAAATGTAGATGTACTTGTATAGCGCACGACTACCCGGAGGCATCTCAGCGCTTGTACGAATACCGCTGAGGAACCCTTCCTGGCCTTTCCCTGTGAAGAGTCCACTCCTGGGCACCCCCAAGGTGAGGCCAGGCATCCTAGCGTTGTTGGGGCCATTGTGGAGATTAAGCAAGCTATTGCCCAGAGTTGCAGAGTGGGACCCATGATCAGGATAGGCACCGAGGCGAAAATTATCAGGTCCGAGGAAATTGAGCCCAAGACCCACCGAGGCGGGAATTGAACCCTGGTCTCGGGCCAGACTTCTGCATCACGGTCTGCCGCTCTAACCATTGAGCCACACTTCTCCACCCCCTTTTTGACACCCAGGTAAGGCAATTACATACCTGGATGTCCAAATCACTCCCAAGCTGAGCGATCTATGTAGGGCCAATTTTTCCCCGTTACTTAGACAACTGAAAACCGACCTTAAAAAATGGAGCACTGCATACCTTTCTTGGATAGGTCGAATTAACGTGGAGAAGATGAATGTGCTCCCCTGCCTTCTATATCTCTTTCAGGGACAACCTATCCTGCCTGAGAAGCGGTTATTCAAGGATTTGAGATCATGATCACCAATTTTATCTGGCAGGGTCAAAGGGCTTGTCTTCCCCTCACCCACCTGACAAGGCCGAGATCTGAGGGGGGACTGGCTCTGGATTTCCTACTATATTATAGAGCCGCTCAGCTGCGTGTTTTGGGCAAATGGTCGCTGAGGGAGTCATAGAAATCAGAGCATGGAAGAAATCAGAGGCTCCCTCACTTACATAATGGCATGCCCGCTTGTGGCATGCCCGGGCTCTCGAACGGATGTTGGCTATTATCCAGGACTTGCGTAAGGGCTTCGACTATGTCTGGAGCCTGCTAGTAAGTTATTTGTCAGAGGGGCTTCCACTATTCACGTGCGGTTCTTGGCTAAGGGCGTTGCATCTCTTCTTGATATAGTGGTGGGCGCTTTCCACCCGATACTGGGGCCCCTGGGCTTTGCTCCCTCCCCCATGTGGGCCCTCCCGCGCATGTCGTGGGGAGGCTCACTTCCCGACCCTGCTCCACATACTAGAATATAGACTTATGTGACTCCCTGGGTATGGTTGGTTTTATCCATTTTTTGGGGGGGTTGTATTTCTTTTCTTTCCTTTAATGGCATTCAAATATATCAGTACTTGGATCTGGGGACATGCTCTCTTCTTGAACTGAGGTTACTATCTCTGCATTTTGAGCCTGCACAAGGCTTCCCCCTCAGATGAGGTTTGCAGGGGTAGTCCGAAACTTGTGACTATACTGTACATATACTATAGCTATCTAATGCATGGATTACGCTCCTGTGATGAAGGATTGAACGCAATGTGGTTTCTATAAAATGTTTCAACCTTTGCATAAAATTCAATAAACAGATTTTGACAAAAAAGTAGTATCCACAACACCCTTGGGTAACAGCAGCGCTCTATAAATGTTATAAATAAATAAATAAATAAAACGTCATCATACGGGTAAAGGTAAACTGTTTCATTGCAGTATTGCCCTGCATTGAAGCACAGACGCTGGCAGATGGTGCCCAGTTTGAATCAAGACTGGAGCGATCTTTCGCATGAATTGCAGATGAACAAGGGATATGATATGACTCCGTTTCACTGCAGGACTCGAGGATAGCGCACTCCCTTCGCATGGGTTGGGGCAGTTCTGATGGCTCTCTGTCCAAACGTCTGCGCTCCAGGCAGGAATTCATGACCCACATTTTATCTGGTTTTCCCATTGATGCGGGGTTACTAATAAAGATGGCTTTCCCAATTCAGTTGTCATAGATTTAATATTGTGAAAGTAGGGAATTTTCGTTCAGCTTTTACTCCCCATGCAGTCTAAAATACCCATTTGATTGATTGTAGGATTGGGATTAGTCCAGAGAGATTCCCAGAGTGAAAGGTGGGGCCCATGTGACTGAATCATCCAAGTATATGAAACCAGGCTTCTCGTGGCAAAAGTAGAGAGGACTGCTGGGGGCCATGAAAGTAGGTGACAGCAGAATCTGTCCTCTAACTGTACGGCAACAGTTTTACTGTGGCACCAAACTTCAGCTCCAAATGTGCTAGCGGGAACTCACTGGGATCTGTATAATTTTGAGATCTGGGTATTTTGCTTTGATGCTCAAATTCGAAGCAAAATGAAATAGAGCACCTGTTGATTGACAGAACTTATTGTGCCTTGATGCAACCCATGATGGCCAAGTCGATCAATTGTCAAATACTACTCCTGAAAAGCAAATTGAGAAATCCTGCCGAAGACATTATTATTAATGGAGATGGCGCACATCTTAAAGGTGTTTGGGCCACAGCGCATGACAAAGGATTCAGTAACATTTCTATGAGTCCGAGGTCGTAAAACTGATGAAACATTTACCAGAATGTTTAAACTGTTCTGAGTTCGAGCTAAAATCACAGCATTGTCCGTACAAAGTAAAGCGGCCAATGGGCTTGAACCTATCATCAGCACGCCGTGCCCACATCTTATTAAAATGGAGCTAAGATTATCACTCTATGAAATAAACAAAGGGAAGCAAGGATGCAGCCTCCCATCTCCGAATTTACATGACTAGATAGTTCACTGCTCTTTATCAAATTTTGGCAGATAGATTTGAGTGAAGTGTGGCCAGAAAATCAATAACAGGGAGTTCGAGCCCCGGGTCAGCGAGATGTTTCCAGAGCTTTGAGCTGTGATAGGGCCACGAAGACCAGGTCTAATGGACAGCTTTTAGCAATAGTATACTTTCCCATGAGAAGGTGCCATTGAGGCATTGCTCCATTGTACCTAGCCCTGTCCCAAAACCATATTGTGGGTCACATGAGATTCCACTTTCTTTAGCCCAATTCAGAATTCTACAGTGCAATATCTGCCCACACTTTCACCAATTAGTGAAATCTGCCTATGACACTGGGGGACACGTCTGTTGCCTTTTTAAAAAATTGAAACAATATTGGATAGTGCTCAGGAATTTGATAAACCAGACATGCAAGCACAATTTAGCACGTTAGTGTTTAACAGGGCCCAGAGGTCTATATTGCCCTTTTAAAAGTCCATAGGGACTCTCAGGTCCCTGGTAGTTGTCAGAAGGACTGAGCATAAAGCAAGGGCCGCCTCCAGATGATGGAATGTTAAATTAATGGGAGCCGTAGGAGTCTTGTTCACACAAAAAAACAAATTAGCACCCGCTGTGTCTTTGTTGCAATAAAAAGCTTGAAAATGAGATATCCATTTGTCGGCTGAAATGTGAGTCCCCAAGCGGGATAAAGACCTACCTCTATTTGTTTATCTCATTAATGGTGTGCCGAACAGCTTTTTGGTCTTTACGACTGCAGACTGCCATCAAACCTGCCCAGGGTTTATTTTTAATTGATACTTTTCTGTCTTTAATGGGCTTTTTGTAGAGAGCCCAACACTGCACGATTACCTCCCTGCTGGGTGGGTTTTTTACTGAAAGCAACATGCAATTGTCAATGTGCATAAGAGAACAAAGAATCAAACCAACTTGGGGTGCATTTAGAAGTGCTGTGCCTTGATTTGATAAGGGAGCTCCTAATCAAACAATTTAGCTCAGTAAAGCTTTGAACAACCTCCTCACAGGGGAGAGACGATTATAAAGAGAGTCAAGATGATTACTCGCAGGGCTGTTGAAAAAAGCATAGGGGTGTAGAAGTTTCCACACTAAATGAACGCCATTATCTTTGACTGCTAAACGTATATTAGCTTTGGGAATAAGGTGGCCGGTATCAACTGGGAACACAAAGGCTACAGTGAGGGGTTTACAGTCCACATAGTTTTTATCCAGAACCTTCCCACTTGAAGAGTGACCATGCATATTCCTTGATATTAAACTGTAGTCTATGGTCGGGTGGCAGCCAGGCCCAAAGAAAGTTGTTATGGAATTGGCATCAAGCACCTCAGTCTCAAGCACATTAATACGGTCTTGCTCAACAGTAAAACTATAGAGATGAGCTGCCCGCGCATCGGTTTAGGTCACTGCAATATCAAACTCTGTCCACATATCCCTGTTATTAAATGTAACAGTATTTCTAAGTAATTTAGCATTAAACACACTTCAGACAATCAGGTGTTATGTTATGTTATGTTATTTGCTATGTTATGTTGATTTGTATTACGCACCTTATCGCCTATGAGGGTATCCAGGCACAGGAGCAGAAACTTAGGCCTGGCGGAGCTCCTAGTTGAACAGCCAGGTCTTCAGTTTCTTGTGGAAGTTGAGTAGTAAAGGAGGTGGCCTGATGTGTTGATGAAGTTCATTCCAGGTCTTGGCGGAATGAAGGAGAAAGAGAGCCCTCCTTATTCTCTTCCGCAGGTGCGGAGGAGTTGTGAGAGGGTAAGAAAAGTTGTATTGTTTGAATGAATGGTAGAGTTGAAGTTGGTCATTGAGGTATGCTGGTCTGGTGATGTGGATAGCTCTGTAGGTGTAGCCGAGCAGTTTGAATTGGCAATGCTTCTGTATGGGTATCCCGTGTAGCTCAGAGAGGTAGGGAATGATGTGAGTGCTCCTGGGGACAGCGAGGATGACTCTGAGGGCAGTATTTTGAAGGGTCTGGAGTCTTTGCATAAGCTGGCTGAAGATGCCAAGGTCGAGCGCGTTGCTGTAGTGAAGTCTGCTGGTTATGAGGCCCTGGGTGCCCGTGCGTCTCGTGTGTGTGGGGAGCCATTTGAAAATCTTATGAAGCATTCTGTGAATGAGGCAGCAGGATGCTGTCACAGCATTAACCTGTTTATTCATCATGAGTTTGTTGTCTAGGATGCTGCTGAAGTTTCTGGCATGGTCTGTGGGGGTGGGCATGAGTCTTAGTTTGGATGGCCAACAGGAAGAGTCCCATGGGGAGCTCTTGTTTCAGATGATCAGGATCTCTATTTTATCCGTGTTGAGTTTTTGGCAGTGTTTCCTCATCCAATTGGCCACGTTGGCCAATTAGGAGGAAAAATTAGTCCTGGTGGTGTTCTAGCCTGTTAGGAAGAGGATGAGCTGTGTGTCGTCAGCAAAGGAGACTATGTTGATGCCGTGGGTTCTTATGATGCGGGCTAGGGCTGCCATATCAATGTTGAAAAGGGTTGGGCTGAGGGAGGATCCCTGGGGGATGCCACAGATGAGTTTCTTGGGTTTGAAGTTTTTATAGGGGTTGTCTGACTCTTTGAGTTCTGTTGGAGATGAAGGATGCGACCCACTTCCAGATGGGCCCTTGAATTCCTGAGTCCAAGAGTCTAGCGATGATGTTTCCAGGTGATACGGTGTCAAAGGCTGGTGAGAGTTCGAGGAGGATGACTGGTTTCACCTGTGGCCTAATTTCCAAGCGTCAAACCCTGTAACCTTAGAGAAGGTGTGCGCGCATTTTTGTTTTTAATCATGATAGTGACCACATTCATTAAAGTAGTTTTGAGTGGACCACTAATTCCTGTTTTAACCTTAAACTTCTCACAGTTATACATCTACACTCACTAAGGGCCCTCACATGCACTGCACCCAACGGCAAAAGGAAAAAAGATCTCCGCCAAGAAGGCCCCAGAATGGGTGCCGATCGGGTATTGCAGCACCGACCCGATAAGGAGCAGACCCAATGATGAAGCAAGACACCTAGCTGGCTCGGTGTGTGAGAGTCTTTTTACGAAGGGAGGAAATCATTCTCCTGCCCTGAGTGACCGCCCCTGTGCTCTCTACACATACCTTCACCTGCAACACTCAGTAGGAACGGCATACCACCTTGTTTTGTATTTGGTTTCACCTGTGACCATGATGGACCGGATGTTGTCTGCTGCTGCCAGGAGGGTGGTTTTCATGTTGTGGTTGTTGCTGAACCCTGACTGGGTGAAGTTCACAAAGTGGTGTTGTTCTAAATGGGAGAAGAGTTGCCTGTTGATTTATTTCTCCAAGACCTTGGACCTGAATGGAAGGAGCGAGATGGGTCTGTAGTTGCTGAGTTCTTTCAGGTTTGCTGAGGGTTTCGTCAGGAGAGCTGTGACTTCTGTGCATTTCCAGATGTCTGGGAAGATCCCTCTAAGGATGGAGGAGCTGATGATGGTGGGGAGGTTGGTGCTGATCAGTGTTCTTTCCAGGTTGTAAATGTGGCGAGGTCTGGAGTCTGTGGGGAACAATGAATAGATGTTTTTCATAATTACGGCTGTGTCTTCTGAGGTTCAGGTCTCCAGTTGAATAGGTAATGGGTGTTCTTGGTGGTGGTGGTTGGCTAAGTGATGAAGGTTTCTGCAATAGTTTGGGGTGCAAAGTTAGTGTAGATTTTGAGTATTTTGTGTTGGAAGAAGTCAGAGAGGTTATTGCAGAGGTATCTGATGGTGTAATGGTGTTGGTGGCTGCCACTGGACTGGTGAAAGCTCAGGGGATGTTAAAAAAGCTCTTTTCTGGAGTTCGAGCAGGACTCTTGTTGTGTATGAGGTCTGCTTTCCTGGATTCTTTAATCTGTGAGGGATATCCTCTGAGTGCACATTTGTAGGCATCTCTAGAGGTGTTATCTCAGCTGGTTCTCCATCTTCTTTCTAGTTGTTTGAAGTAGCGCTTGGAGTTTCTTAGATCTTAAGGGTACGAGCATGCTTAAGCGGTTGTTCTTTTTTGCCTAATTTTCTTCAGGAAGCCAATGTTTTGGCGCAGTCAGATTCAGTTGTTGAATTTGGTTAGGTGGTACTGTACGTCACCGGTGAATATAGGCCGATTGCATGTGAAGGTGTGGCTCTGGTTTGCCTCTGCTATGTAGTTCCAGTTTTGTTTCATGTTGATGGCTGGCTTTGGTTTGCTGGAGTGGTATGCAATGGCATGGAAGTGTACAATGGAGTGGTCTATCCAAGTGAGCATGGTGAGGCGGCTGAAGGTGATCTTCTTGCTGGCTGTAAAGACAGGGTTGAGGGTGTGCCTTCCGTTGTGAGTAAGGGCTTGGATGAGCTGTGTGAGACTGATGTTGTCGAGGCTTTCTAAAAGGGCGGCGGTCTTGTGGTCTGTTGGGCTGTTGAGATGGGGGTTGAGGTCGCAGAGCAGTAAGAAATCATTGGATCTGATAGCAGTGGGAGTGATGAAGATAATAAGGAGGTTACTGGAGGGTGTGCGTGGTCCTGGAGATCTTTCAGTAAGGGTGCCTGAGATGGTCATGGCGTGGCTGAATTTTAGTCAGAAGTGCATGTGTTCCATGAACACAGTGGGTTGATCCGTTGAAATAGTGCGGACGATGATGTCTTTGTGGATGATCGTAAGACCCCTTCTGAGTTTGAGGTGCCTGTCTCATTGGATGATCTTGTAGCCAGGAGGGATTGCCTCGGTGATGGCTGTAGTGGATGGTGGGATGAGCCAAGTTTTGGTGAGAAACAGGATGTCTAGGGAGTGCGTGTCAATGAGGTCCCAGAACTTAGTGGCATGTTCGCAGAGAGATATGTCTTTTTTTAAATACCTTGTGTGTTGCACTATTTCTGTAGTCCTCACCTGTTAGAGTTGGACCACCATTTTTATTGCTGTCTTAGCCTTTGTAGGGAGGTGGCTATAAAACTGAAAGGCTGGTGCAACTGCGCTCAGTGGGTGCACCAAAGGAATGCCTAAGGCAAGCCCATCTGTGCACTGACTATGCACATCGCCGGCCATGCTGCTGGTGACACTTCTGAGGTACATGAGGCTACTAGGTCTTCAACAGATACCACGATGAGTAATACAAGAGATCAACTTCTACTAATTGATAAGCAGCCTCATATATTTCAACTGCCCATTACAGCAGAAATAGAGCCTGCCATGGTCTCACTGTGATACCTTAGTTGTTAGAACGCCCGCTGTTTTGAATTGTGGGCTACTTAATGCTAGATCCCTAGTGAAGAACTCAGATGAAATTAACCTGATTTTAGAGTCGGGAACTTGGGACACCCATTTCATTACAGAATTCTGGCCTAACACTGATTCAGCAGTATATCTAGGCAAGGCATGACCCATGGGAATTAAGGGCATCCACAAACCCCAGCTAAATTATTATTATTATTAATGAGTATTTGTAGAGCGCCTGGCTACCCTTAGGCATCCCCGCGCTATCAGTAACAAACAGAGAATGGAAAAATTAACATATCACAGCAAACTCTGGAAGAGCCAAGTCTTCAGCTGTATATATTTTAATATATATATCCTCTAGGATATATAATGAAAGTGGAAATTCTACACTCTCTCAATTGATGTTAAAGGCATAAAAGTGTTGGAGTTGTCAATAAATCTGGCAAGACAATTTCTTTTCGGGGACTTTATGGAATAGGCCACCAGGCTCCTCGAATTCATTTCTCCAATGACTTATAGAAGCCTTATCTAATATGACTCTTGCCCACACTAACTTTTTTATCTTAGAACTTGTCTCCCCCTTTCAAAGAACTGCTGAGCTCATGTGAAATTGTTGGTCTTCAACAATTGGTGCATGGTCCCACCCATCAAGGGGGCCACACATTAGGTCTTATTTTCACCCCTGGTAGTCTGATCTCGGTGAATGAGATCATTCTCCTTGGCTGCAATGACCATGCATTAATATCCTTTCATTTACATATCCAGGATTGCAACCCCTAAGAGGTCTACACTCTCTGGAAGAAAGGAAAGGGCATGGCATAAACCTATTAGGCCTCCTTATGGGCCTGGGTTTGACCTCGCTAACTCTATTGATCCTAAGAATTCAATAGAAACTAACTGCATAATCTTTGAGCCAACTTTAGATAAAATGATCCCCCTCACTAATTTAAAAACTCCGCCACTGACCATCTGCCCCGTGGTACAGCGAGTCACTAAAAGCAGCACAATTTGTGTGTAGGCATTTGGAAAGGAAATGGCGTCGGAATTCTACAGAAGACAAACAATACCTAAAGACTGCAGTAAATGTTTATAAAAATGAGATTTGCAAAGCAAAGGCTGACTTTTACATGAACTCTATTTTAGCTGCCTCAAGTAGTACAAAAAAAGGTCTTTTACATTTTTTGTGACTTATCTAACCCTCAATGTGTAAAACAAGAAATAATACTCTCACAGAATCTGCACGATGATTTGAAAATAAGATTAGCAATATTCTAGAGGATATTGGAGTCTCTCCTCATGTGAAGCATTTCTTTTCCACTGGAAGTACTGCTATCATTGTTGGTTCCTTGCCCAACACAGATGCTTCTGAGATGTTTAGTCTTAAGAATTTTGATAGACAGGACCTCTCAGAAAACACTAATTGCAGGATTGAATTTGTTTAACCAATCTTTGTGGAAAGCATTCACACTATTGCTATATTTACTTTGTCTGGATCTCCTTTTGGCCCTCTTCCCCCCAGAGAGTGGAAAAAATGATGGCCAGATGACTTACTGCCACCAGTGATGCAACTCTGTAACCAATGCTTGAAATCTGGCTTCGTACCTCGAAAATGTAAGAAGGCTATAATTACACCTTTGTTGAAAAAGCCTTCAGCAGACCCAGTGATTTGGGGTAACTATAGGCCTATTTATCTCCGCCCTTTCCCGGTGAAAATACTGGAATGCCATGTCAGTAGGTTTTTATCTCAATATCTGAAGTCTCACTACCTGTAAGTGGAGGAACAATTTGGCTTTAGACCTGGTTATGGCACAGAGACGGCTCTACTGAGTGCTATGGATGAAATGTGAATGAGGGTAGATAGCGGCTGTGCTGGCCTTGCTTGTTTAGTCGGCCACCTTCAATATGGTCAACCACCACATCCTGTTAGCAAGACTAGCGTCTTTGGGAGTTGGTGGTACCATTCTGAAGTGGATGGAATCTTATCTTCAAGACCACTGCCAGGCTGTGGCTTTATCCCCCTACTGCTAAAACTTTAGTTGCATCCCAAATGGAGTGCCACAGGCTCTGCACTTAGTTCGGTCCTGTTCAATATCTATACAAAGCCATTAATCTCTCTGACAAAAACACACAATATCACTTTAGTTAATTATATGAGTGTTGCACAGCTTGTCCTGTCACATAACAGTAGTCAGTAGGATACTGTAGAACATTTTCAGACCTGTTTAGTGACTATTGTAAAATGGATAAATGTAAATTCCCTTAAAGTAAAAACAGAATTCCTCTGCTGCTCGGTGAACAAAATTCCGATGTCAATACTCCCAAATATTTGTCAGTTACCTACAGAGATTGAGGAGTGCTTTTCAGATACAGTACAGATCTTTGCTTTGCATTGCTTTGTGCCCTTAGAAAGCTGTTTTCTGCACTACCTGCACATGTTAAGTCCTTAATATGTAGTGTTATATTTAGAATATTGGATTATTGTAATGCCCCTCTCCTTGGAGCCCCTGACTACCTGGTAAGAAGACTGCAAAGTGTCCAGGTAGCTGTAGACAAATTGACACTAAATAGAACCCAAAGATCCTCTACATCTAATGCCCTTAGGGAACTTCATTGGCTTTCCGTGGAGGAGAGGATCCATTTCAAGTCTATGTGTATCGTGTTTAAGGCCCTCCAAAATAGGGAACCTTTTCAGTTAAGGCTGCTCAGTTATGGACCAGATTGCTTACAGACCTGTTGAAATTTAGGAAAGCCTTGAAGACCTGGTTATTCACTAAGAAATGGATGCCTGCACTGGTACATCATTCTCTTCCATTATCTTTATTCTAGACAATTAGGATAAATGCCTTTACAGTGTAGTCTTTACCATGACCGTGTCTTTACCATGCATACCTATACAAAACATGCCTTTCCCACGCATATGTCTTTACAACGCATGACTCTACAACAAAAATGTAAGTATTTGGAAGATAAGTATTATGATATATATATATATATATATATATATATATATATATATATTCACTGAAACAAAGGTTATAGGGACGTTATAGGTCGACTGATATTTCATCCATATAAAACCAGAGAAATTCTGCAGTTATAGTTAGCTGTGGTACCTATAACCCGTGCCCCCATAATGCACTGCTTATGACCTCACATATTACATCATTCTTGACATGGTCAGTGACATCACTCATGACATCTCAAATGACATCACTGATGACATCATCCACAGTATCCCTGATGCAGCCACTCACAACCCTATGTAACCATGTATACAGTCACTCCAACTTTCACACTATCATTCTCGAAACCATTGACACACCCATACCAGCACTTACATACCCACTCACTCATTCATAGGTATAAACACAAATCCACTCACTCACCCATACAGCCACTCATGCACCCACTCACTCACTAATACAGCCACTGACACATCCACTCATATACCCATACAGCCACTCATACACTTTCAGAAACTCATAGAGCTACTCACACACCTACTCACTCACCCATAGAGTCAATCACACTGCCACCTGCTCACCTATACAGTTATACACACAGCAACTCACTTATTCCTAAAGATACTAGCACATAATTACTCACCTATACAGCCACTGACACAAGCACACACTCACCCATACAGCCACTCTAACAATCGCTCACTCACATATACAGTCACTTATTCACTTCATCACTCACATAAACTGCCTTTCACATACGCAGTTACTCACCCATATACCAATGAGACATCCATTCACTCAGTGCCGTAACTAGCCCTGTGGGCACCCATGGTGGTCTCTGCTTTTGCCGCCCCTGGCAGCTGCTGTGTAGAGTGGGGGTGTGCCGGCAAATTTTTTCTCCGTTTGCCGCCCCCTCGAGGCAAAAGCATTGAGGAGAAGGGGATGTGGGGGGGGGGCTGTTGCCACCCAAGATGGCTACCACCCCCAAAACTCATGCCACCTGGGGCAGACCGCCCCCACTACCCCCCTAGCTATTCCACTGCATTCACTCACCGGCACAGCTATACGCACACTCACTCACCCATCCAGCCTCTCTCAGATGCACTCATGAACCCATACAGCCAGTGATTCACCCACTCACTCATCCATGCAGGGAGTCACACACCACCTCACCTACCCACACAGACACTCAGGCAACCGTACCGGTACTCGGACAACCAATCAATAACCCATATGGGCACTCATGTACCTACTCATAAACCCACGCAGCCACTTACACACCAACTGACAGACTGATACAGACATTCACACCAATTAGTCACTCACCCATACATTCACTGAGACACTTATACAGTCAGTCATGCATCTGCTAAATCATCCATACAGGCACTCATACACCCACTCATTCATCAATACAACTTGGCGTATACATACTTAACACTCATAAACTTTTTAGAAACACTCACAGTCACCGAATGACGCCATGAGTGATGTCATCAACTCTGCACAGATGGATCACTGACCGCGTCAACACCATAGCCCCCCTCAAGAAGAAGAACACACATGCCAAGAAGGCTAGTTGGTTTACCCCCGAACTTTGAGAGTCCAGGCACACTTGAAGCCACCTCGAGAAGACCTGGAGGAACTCCAAATACACAGAAGCCCACAACAACTTCAAAGCCGCCACCAACGCTCACCACTAGCTCATCAGAAACATGAGGAAAACTGCAATTGAAGACAGAATCTCCACACATGCACACAACAGCAAAGAACTCTTCAACATCATCAAGGAGTTTGTCCAACCCACCAGTGAGTCGACTGACATTCCTCCCTCTCAAGACCTCTGCAACAAACTCAGCACCTTCTTCCACCACAAAATCAAGAACATCTACAACAACTTCGACGAAGACAACCAGCACACTGACAACTTCGACGAAGACAACCAACATACTAAACCCCCACCAGCCACCCACGACACGCTGAAGCCAACGATTGACAGCTGGACAGCCCTCACCACCGAAGACACACTGAAGATGATGAAGTCAATCCACTCTGGGGCCCCCACAGACCCCTGCCCCACCACATCTTCAACACAGCCACACCATCAACCGCTCCCTGGTGAACGCCTCCTTTCACGACGACTGGAAACACGCCGAGATAAACCCCCTCCTAAAGAAGCCCTCAGTGGAACCCACCAACTTCAAAAACTACATACCCATCTCCCTGCTCCCGTTCCCAGCAAAGCAAAAGTCATCGAGACAACCATCAACTGCCAACTCGCCACCTTCATCAAAGAGCACAACAAACTCGACCCTTCCCATTCCGGATGCAGAAAAAAAAACACAGCACAGAAACCGCCCTCCTCGCTGCAACAGATGACATCCGCTCCCTACTGGACAAAGGAGAAACAGTTGCCCTAATCCTCCTCGACTTCTCAGCGGCCTATGAAACGGTATCCCGCTACACCCTAATAGGCAGACTCCAAGACGCAGGGATCCGGGACAAGGCCCTCGACTGGATCTACTCTTTCATCTCCTGCAGAATGCAGCGGGTCAGACTCTCCCCTTTCCTCTCGGACCCTATACCAACCACCTGCAGAGTCCCTCAGGGGTCCTCCCTCAGCCCAACACTCTTCAACGTCTACATGACTCTGCACGCCCCCATCTTCAGAACCTACGGACTCAACATTGTTTCATACACAGACGACACCCAACTCATCCTCTCCCTATCCAACGAAGCCAACACAGCCAAACACAACTTCCAAGAAGGCATGGAAGCTGTCGCCAAATGGATGAAAAGCAGCTGCCTACCACTCAACACAGACAAAACATCATGGGCCCACACCCCGATGCCTGGAACGACACCTGGTGGCCCCCCCACCCTCGGAAGCCCACCCACCCCCATGGACCATGCACGCATCCTTGGAATCATCCTAGACTCCAAGCTCAAAATGGACCACAAGATCAACTCCGGCACATCCTCCAGCTTCCACACCCTCTGCCTCCTATGTAAGACCTTCAAATGGATCCCCCTTGAGCACAGAAAAACTGTCACCCTATCTGCGTCACCAGCAGACTCGACTGTGGCAACGCACTCTACGCCGGAATAAACAAAAACCTCACGGCAAGCTACAAAACATCCAGAACGCCGCATGACTGCTCCTCAACCTACCAAGACACTGGCACATCTCCCAGCACCTGTGCACGCTCCGCTGGCTCCCCATCAAAGCTAAAATCCCCTTCAAGATCCTCACCCACGCACACAAAGTCCTCCACAACACCAGACCAGCTTACCTCAACAGCCGACTCAACTTCCAAACACCCCAAAGAACCCTGTGATCAGCCCAGCTTTCCTACGCCATGGTTCCCCCCACCAGAAAGACCAGATAGGGAGGCCGCACCTTCTCCAACTTCGCGGCCAGAGCCTGGAATGCCCTACCGCTCCACCTCAGACAGACCCATCTTCACGAGAAACCTCAAAACTTGGCTCTTCGATCGACCCCCTCCTTGATGGAATAGGACCAGCACTTCCCCTCCTCCCCAGCACCTTGAGACCCTTACGAGTGAGTAGTCGTACTCTACAAGCACGTGATTGATTGATTGATCAGTGATGTCACTCACCATGCCATGAGTAATGTAATATATGAGGTCCTAAGCAGTGCATTGCAGGGGTACAAGTTAATGTTAGCTCAGCTAACTATAACTGCTGAATTTCTCTGGTTTTGTACGAGTAAAATATCATCCTAACTATAATGTCCCTGCAACCTTTGTTTTTTTCAGTGAATTTTTAAGGTTTTTTAAATGCTAATTACCAACTATAACTTACCTGCAACTTTTCATTTTTTTCAGTGAATTTCCATGTTTTTTAAAAATAACAATGGTCTTTGCAGAATTAGGTGGAAAAGGGGCAGGGCCTCTGACCAGCTGTCAGGAATCCCGCTAAATAAGACTTGTAGAAAGTACCAAGAGGGCTTCTTGGTCCCCAAGGTCCTTTAGCATCCAAGACAACTTTATTCCCCAACCAGTAGTATGCCATGAGACGTGTTTGCAGAGTGGTGCAGAAAGGATTTGTGGCCTCCAAAGACCTCTTAGCAAACTGACTGTATGGAACTTGCTGGAGATTACAAGAGGGATACTTGGCCCCCAAATACTCTCAACAGCCAAGGATACTTCATCTCCCAACAGGACTATGCCAGGAGGCATGTGTACATAGTGATGGAGAAAGGACGTGCTTGATGATTGAACAGGTAGTACCTGTGTGATTCAATGACTGTCATTACCAAGGACAGACTGCGAATACCGGGTGTTTCTAACAAAGTGTAAAACACATATATAGACATATTTTACATAAGGTTTCAGTGTAGCTATTTAGTAAGATTCTAATTTAATTTTACCCTTTGGATTCATTTGTCGAAATAACTACATCAAAAATGCATTTTCCTTCTTCACAGCAACACCAGAGGCCACAATGGTATCAGTAGTCACGAATACAAATGAAAATGTGCAAAACAGATATATAGACATATTTTACACAAAGTTTCAGTCTAGCTGTTTAGTAACATATTGGTTTAACTTAATTTTAGCAACATATTTGTAAACAAAGAACAGTTTCAAAAAATAACTTTCAACATCTGAACTCATGAACACAACATTAATTTCAAACAAACATCAAACTATCCATTGTTACACAAATTCATGGGCAATAAAAAACTGCTGCAAAACGAGTGCAATCCACAATGTGTATCAGGACCCTCTGTAGAGGGATGGAAAGAAAATATTCATGTGGGACGACTTCGATCTCATATATCTTAAAACCTATCATAGAAAACGTCTCCAACTGGTGATCTACAAGAAGGACCATCTACATCAGTGGCAGCAGCAACAATACACGGCCAGAAAGTCCCTTTAGAGGTATAGACTAGTACAACAGATATGGCTCCACAGCTTTCAAGAATGGTCACGCATTGCACGGACATTAGTGTTGTTATATCAGCTGGTGAGCAGTGTGTTACAGCTCTTCACAATGCTGCCAAAATCATACTTACTATTTTTTCCCCTTTTATATTTTTTGCACATTTCATAAGAGGTGTTCATAGTGAGCAGCAAGAAGGCAATGCAAAGCTGAAGTACCATCAACTTCAATAGCAGCACAACAACACCAAAGCAGAAAGTCCATTCAAAAGTCCAATCTCAACTTCAAGATTTGGCTCCACAGTTTTCCCCAATGGCATCTTACTGCATGGATTTTGGAGTTGTAGTTAGTGCTGGAGAGCAGTCCATAACGGCCCTTCACAATGCTGGAAAGAATAATAAATGTTCATTCTTTTTTTATTTTTCCCCGTCAAAGTTTTTCTACATTATCAGGCCTTTTATTATCTTACAAAATGGGTATTTAATATCTATGTATTGTTAATTTTATTATCTTACAATTTTTTGTAACACTAGTTACGTATAACTTACCGTATAGACAAGTCAAACCATCCTTCTACAAATAAATACACAGTTAACTTTTGTAAGTTATCATGATTTACTTTTTCACTTTTGAAATATAAGTCAACAGTCTGTGTTTAAATCTCAACAACATATACAACCATACGCTATTTTTTTACAAAACACTGTGTTAAATTTAGCAATATCTTTTTTTTAAACTATCAACTGTAACATATGTGTTTTGTTCTGCAACTCATCCTCTAGTCTTACCAACTCTTCATTTTTCCTAGAATGCTGCTCAGGACAAAAGAACTGAAAATCCACATCACCACAAACCTTTTCTACATGTGCCACACTACTATGCAAAAGTTCTCTTCTTATTTCTCTTAAACATAAAGCAGGAGTTTTCATATCATACAGCCTCCTAAATAAAGTTCGCATTGTTGAGTGGTATAAATTATTTTGTGTTTTAAACTTCACCCTGGAATGATAACATAGGAATTTTCTTAATATATTAATGGATTGCTGTCTAATACTAGAAAGACTACTACAATTCCATTTGTATACAGTAACCTGACTACACCTTCCTTGTACTTCTTTTGCAATAATTTGTTTTTCATTTCTATGTACCATCACCTCTTTTGCTATAGGACTACCATTCTTCATTTCATAACATTGTTCTCTTTAATCAATAGCATGAACTCATTTGTTATCCTGGAGAAAGCTTTCTTCATTAAAGAAAGCCTCTGTACAAGAAGTATGTATCCATTAAAAAGTGTACAACAGTTACTTCTATTCACAAACTTTTCTTCTGGTTTTGTCAACAGTCTTCATTCTATTTAGAATCAAAATGAAAAGCTTCCTCTTCAAAGTAACGGCCTTATCAACTACTCTTTCTGTTTCACTGTATCTCTCCTTTTTCTACACTTTTTAAAATGTAATAATAAGGGCGTCGTTATGATGGCAATCCGTCTGCCATCAAACGTGGATTGGCCACCCGCCAGATTAGGATGGTGGGCGGATCCAGACTGCGACCGACGCAAAGACCGTCCGCCACGGGACAGCCACAGGCAATCGTACCGATTGCCTGGAGGAGCGGTCTGCATCCATCAAATGGTGGCGGTGCCTAGCAAGCACCGTCCATCATATTACGATGCAGGTTTTGATCCAGCTTTTCCATGACGGCAAAACCATCATGGAAAAGCTGGCAGAGTTTTTTTTGGGGGGGGGCCGTTGCGGGCCCCCAATATGTTGGGGAGGTGTTTGTGAACTGGGGGGGTATGCATAGTACCCCCCGACATTTCAGTGCACTAAGTGGCATGCACCTTGTGGTGCCTGTCACGTAGTGCACTGAAATACACAACAAGAATTTTCAGCATTGCTGCGTGTGCTGATGATAGCAGCACCTGCCGCAATGTTAAAATGCAAGATGCGACCACCATGGTGGCGGTCGCAATCTAATCTGGTATGCTGAACCGCCGCATGCATTGTGGATGGTCTCGATCACCACCACGATGGCGGACGGACTCCAGTCCATCTGCCATCGTAATTGGCCCCTAAATTTACAAGGCTGTAAATATGCAATCATTATAACATTTGTGCAGAACCCATGCAGCCATCTAAACACCCACTTACAACTAATGCAGTTATTGAAATACTGAGGCACACGCGTGCACTAATGAAGCACTCAGGCTCTACTCATGCACACATGTAATTACATAGAGTGTGCCATATATATGCACACATATTACAGAATTTTACACACTAGGGGTTTATGACTGTTCACTTCAAACTCAGGTTGGTTTTTCTACTGTATTTCTAGAACAACAATCTCTAAAACCTATTTTCCATTTTCGTGGTGAGGCCAGAAATCACAATGACGTTCGTCATCGCGATCCCCTCGGCTACGTTGTCAAAGCGGAAAACAAAAGCAGAAATCCAATACCCGCCACCTTATAAACAAATTATAATTATATAAATAATTCTAACCAACACAGTAGATACCTCACTATATAAATAACTCTATATAAACATTTATCAGATTCTCAATATCTCTTTAACAATGTGTATTCATGATTCACTGATTTTAAAAAAATATTTCCACCAATATTCACGACAACGTTGACAGTACATGGGGGGGGGGCTGCGCTGACGGTTGTGTTGTCGTCGCGAATATCGTGCGTGATTTAAAAAATCTATTTTGGACATATAACTTGTGTCACTAATACCTACATTTCTCAACCATGGGGTCTTAGTATCTCCACCCTGACCCCTTATGTGGGCTTTCACACAGATTTTCAGCCCCTAGAACCGTTCCTGATAGATAAAATGGTGGCTGCAACTTTGTATTCAGGTTGCGTCCAGCCAATCAGAGCATTCCCATTGGCACGTGCATTCATGATTCATTGCAAAACCTTCACAAACTATCCATGGCCAGAGATATCCCCTTAGTTTTAAACTTACATTTCTCAAAAACTATTGAACACATTTGTACCAAATAATCAAAAGGTACTTCCTTGAACCAACATCTACCTATCTACCAAATTTGGTGTAAGTACGTTCAACGGCTCGGGCTGTAGAGGTGGTTAAAGGTTACCATGGGAAATTAACATTAAAAACGCAACATTATTTCACTCCCCAAATTCTTGGTCCTCACTGCACAGATCACACCCAAACTTTCCCAACCAATAGTACCCATGTGACACTTTTATTTTTACAAAATTACATGCAGATTGGTCAAACAATACCAAAGTTATAGCCAACTCAAAAAATGCTTTTCCTATGTGTGAGAAGTTGGCTTGGTATATGCTGTCCATTAATTAAAGTGGGCACCTTGTACCAGTCAAACAACCCTTATGGTGATTAGGTCAAAGATAACCTTTATTGAAAGCTATCCTAGTGGTAGCTATGGAGAGCAGCCTTCAGGCTAAGTCTTGAAGGAATGTTAACCACCTTGTTTTACCAGAAAAAATGGATCCAGGAAGTAATTTGTACTACACAACAATTGACTACGAAGGGAGTGGCCATTCTCCTTAAAAACAATTCAGCCTTAGCGGTGGAAGGGTCTAAAGTTGATAAGATGGACAGATGGGCCATAGCCAAGATACGGTTCCATACGTACAAATTTACAGTGACGGGCTACTATGGACCCAATTTGGATGACCCAGCTCCGCTGAGGGAGCTGTTGGCCGAGTTACTAATTTTTAAGGATCCATTTTAATTCTGGCCGGCGATTTTAACTTGGTGTTAGACCCCTTGATGGATAGAACTTATAAGAGTAGATCAGTACAAAACTGTAAAATGAGATCTTCCTTAATAAGTGCAATGAAGCAAATGGGATGGATAGATATATGGAGGAGTAGAATGGGGAGTAAAAGGGGATACACCTTCCATAATTAAAAATATGGGCATAAGTCCAGATTAGATTTTTTCTTAATAAGTGCGGACTTGCAAAGCTGGGTGATAGATTCAAGACACATAGGAAGTCATCTATCTGATCATTCGGCAGTATCGCTAGCTTTGAAACTCTCTATAAAGCAGGCTACTAAAAGATGGACCCTGGACAGAACTATCCTACTAGAGGAAGAAGTGGTGCAAAAATTGGTAGCTGAAACAGAGAACTTCTTTATGATTAACTTAGAGACCGCCTCTATAGAAATAGTGTGGGATGCGTATAAAGCCTTTCTGAGAGGTCAGATTACATCTATACAAATTGCCAGGCAAAGGAAATACAAGGCTGAGATAGAAGAAATAGAGGCAAAAATCCGCAATATAGAGCAAGTTCTCACTGCCCAGAGGGATTCAGTCCAAGGAGATATTGCTGGGACTCTAGCAGCATGTAAACTAGAGTTGACAGGGGTGTTAGACTCCAGGTTGAGAAAAAGGTGGGAGGCCAGTAAAATGGCCCACTTTGAATACGGGGAATCCAGCGGTAAGCTCCTGGCCTGGAAAACTAAACAGGACCTGAGTAAAAACAGTATAAAGGAAGTATTATGCAAGTCTTCTGGCAAGTTATTGGATAATCCCAATGACATTGAAGCAGCCTTTTTAAAGCATTTTGAACAGGTCTATAGGGAAGATCTAATTCCACAAGAGAACTTGATTAACTCTTGGCTTGCACACATGCCTTTAAATAAAATTGAAACGGGCAAGTCCACCAATCTCAATAAAACGATCAGTTCCACTGAGATAATCAAAGCAATTGAGTCAGGAAAAAAGGCAAACGCACCAGGACCAGACGGACTGCCAGCTGAGCTGTATAGAGCTCTAGCGGGAGCCCTTGTCCCTGTGATGTATAGATTATTTCTCCATATTTTTGAGAATGGAGGAAAGGTGCCCCCGTCATGGAATGAAGCAACGGTGGTCCTGATTTTAAAAGCATCTAAGCCATCAAATCAATGCGACTCATATAGGCCTATCACTCTGCTCAATCTTGACTATAAGATTTTTGCCAAGATCTTAGCAGATAGATTAAATGGGGTCATAGGAGATGTACTACATAGTGACCAAAAAGGTTTTGTTAAAGGCAGGAGTATTCAGGACTTGATGTACAATCTGGTGGGGGCCATAGATATAGCGACACTGCATAAATTGCCTCTGGCTATTGTCACTCTAGATGCCACAAAGGCATTTGATCGCGTGAATTGGTTGTACTTAGCCCAGGTCTTAGATAGATGCAATCTGGGTAAAAATGTTTGTAGAACAATCTTGTCAATTTACCAAAAGCCCATAGCCAGAATTCTGGTCAATGGTAAGTTGTCGGCGGCTCTAACTATCAAAAGAGGGACAAGGCAGGGGTGTCCTTTGTCACCGCTGCTTTTCAATCTTTACATAGAGCCATTAGCGGAGAGGATTAGAAAGCAAACCAGTATAATTCCTTTCAAGTTTAGAAATTGGGAAAATAAAGTATCACTCTACGCTGACGATATGATGATATACACGTCAGATGCCGCAGCAGCTATCCCTATAATATACAATATAGCCTTACATTTTGGACATATTTCGGGATTTGAGATTAACCAGTCAAAGACGGAGTGCATGGTATGGAACATGAATGTTCATCTCCCTATTTTGAAAAATGAGATAAGGTATCTGGGCATCGGAATCACGCAAAACATCGACTATATCCCTGAAACAAATCTACGTAGAGTAGATAAAGAAATTGCAGACTCTTTAAAAAACTGGGCGTTTCTCCCTTTGACATTAATAGGCAGAGTCAACCTAGTGAAAATGTTGCTCTTACCTAAACTCACATTCTTATTCCAGAATATCCCATTAGCATTTAAGGAGGAGGCTTTAAGGAAAACACAAGCCAAAATGAATTATTTTATTTGGGCCTGTAAGGGCAAAAGAATTTCGTGGAAAAAGCTACGAAGGAAGAAAAATAAATGGGGATTATGTGCACCAGACTTAATTCTTTATGCATGGTTTTTCTTAACAAGGGCAGGGAAAATGCTCTTGAGCCAGCCAGATGATTCAGACATAGGCAAAATGTTTAAAGTGATGCTATGGGAGATAAAAGGAGCTGACCAAGCTTTTCTGTATAAGTTTGGAGACCCACGCTTCTTCAAGAAGGTCCGCCTAAAGACTCTAAGAGATATGGCGACTATCTGGTACAAAGTCAGAAAGATTTCGAAAATCAGCTACTATAGTGCCTTGGCCCCTATATGGGAATCTCCAGGATCACCGGAGTGGACTAAAGACGCATTGGCAATTCCTTTGAAAGAGGCGGGGCTGGATCGATGGGCGAAACTAATGCCAGAGAGTTCCCTAATATCTTGGGATGAGTTCAACAATATGTCGGACTGCAAAGTATCAACATTTAAGTTCTTACAAATAAGGAGTTGGAGCCAGGCAATCGGCACAACGGTAGGCATCTCTAACGATTTGGAGAAAGCACTACTCATGAAAACTTGGAATAAGAAAGAAATAGCACATCTTTACTGGTTATTGATCGATATGGCGGGTGGAGATTTCACCTTACCATTCCAGCTCTGGGGAGACTACTTGTCGGACCACAGCCCACAAGATATTTGGTAAGTATCCTATGATCTGCTACACTCTACTGTGTCAGCTGCCAACTTAAAGAGGAACCATCTTTTTTCTCTTCACAGAGTTTATTGGTCCCCTCTAAGGTTGTCTAAATTTTCAAGGGGACCCATTCCTTGCTGCCCGAAGTGTCAGCAGGAAAAAGCAGACGATATCCATATGTTTTTGAGGTGCCCAATGCTACATACATTCTGGGGGGCGGTCATGGAAGGTATGAAAGCTATGTTCAGTTGTGACATCCAGGTGAGCATAACTTTGGTATTTTTGGTATCTTTTCGATCTATGAGTCGCTGCCTTGGGATGTAAGCAAATTGTCTTTGTATCTGGTTCTGCTGACTCTCAGAGAAATCTGCAAATGCTGGCTCAAGAATATTTCCCCGACTTCTTGAGATTGGGTAAACGCGATCAAATATACAATAAAACTAGATAGAGCCATCTGGAAAAGGAAGAAAGATTTCTGGTTGCCATGTATGGGCTGGCTTGATAAGCTGTGATTTTAGAGATCCATTTGTCCAATGATTCTGCCTTTGCACAGATGCATCAACCTCCCGGATCAATTTAAGGGTCATCCAGCTAGAAAAACTGAACTGACCAATCAGGAGAGGCCCTGTGTAAAGTGCTTCCATTAAGAGCAGATCAGTATTTGTAAACTGCTGGCGCTAATATAATGAAAGGGAGGCCGCAGAAAGAAGAAAAGCTGATTCTGGATACATATAATGGCGTATGAGGACTATTAAAAACAAACAAAAAAAAACAAAAAACACTGCAGGCTTGAATCCCACCCCTGCCACCAATGTGAGAAGTTGGCCTGGTATATGCTGTCCGCTAATTAAAGTGGGCACCTTGTACCAGTCCAAACAACCCTTATGGTGGTTAGGTCAAAGATAACCTTTATTGAAAGCTATCCTAGTGGTAGCTATGGAGAGCAGCCTTCAGGCTAAGTCTTGAAGGAATGTTAAGCACCTCGTTTTACCATAATGCAACCGTATAGTATTGGTTAAATGAAAAGGAAACCACACAGTAGTTATAAAAATTGTATTTATTATCTATAACACATCAAATAATACAATTGCAAAGAATCAAACGTAAGTAGCACAATACATAGTGGGCTCCCGGGGGAGACCAAACCATATACTAAATAAGTGGTATAAGAACCACGACTTGGGACCAGACTTAGTCTAGGAGGTGTAGAATTGCTGGGACCCCAAGGAACCATCCAAGGTGAGTGAATAGGGACCCCATGGTGGATGGGTGCAGAGTGAGAACACAACCGCGTGCTCCATACAATTCAATGGGAAAGTCGCGGTTGGAAAATCAGAGATTAAGGTCCCTTCCCAGCTGATTACGAAGACAACCCTTGGAACTTAAGGGTTTAAAGAGCCACCCCACCCATGGATACCTTTGTACCAGAGTTACCTATCCCAGAGGAGTCGGTGCAGAGGTATGAAGTGGCATCAGAAACCCTCGTTGTTTTCTTGTATGTCGACAAAGTAATGCTGCCGCTGGAAGTATGAAAAGTGTCAGTTGGAATCCAAACATTGATTCTAGATGAGAAGAACCTGAAAGCAGAGGGGACAGAGTCTGGGTCACTTTGGAGTGACCAGGGGCTCGGTAGACGAATGCCCACCAATGTCGGGTGCTTCAGGTGCGCTGATGGTGGAGACATCCATTAAAACACGGTCTTTACACTGCGATACATTTACAACGTGCCCATTACAATGCAAGTCATTACAACTACTTTCGCTGGATGGTGCTATACATTAAGGAATAGTAGGATTTACTATTCCAACACCTTCCCTACTGTTACATAGGCTGGAGTTGGAATAGTAAATCATACTATTCCTAAGTCCAGCGCCTCTAGCGCAAGTCGTTGTAACGACTTGCGTTGTAATGACTGCGTTGTAAACGTATTGCAGTGTAAAGACCGTGTTGTAACGTCATACATTTGTTGACGGTGATCTAGACTCTTTAGCTGTGAGGACTCGGAGATGTCTAGGACGACCAGGAGCTGAAGGTGAGCTGTCCCATGAAGCATGTTGAGTGCTGAGAGGTCAGTGTCCTGCGGGAGCACCTACAAGCCTTGGCAGCGGCAAACGACATAGATGGGCAAATTCGGTGTCGATCTGGCTCAGCAAGGACCAGGGGACTCACCACAGCAAGGGGAGTCAGGGCAGGCCTGGAGCAACCAGGGGAGCCCAAATAAAGCAAAGTTGACCAACAAGTGTACCCACAGGACGAAGGCACAGGAGTTGCGAGGGGACCTCAGGCGGTTTCACAGGATACCAGCTAGCAGGGCACAGAGTGCGAGGATGCCGGAGTCCTTCTCAGAAAAGATGTGCCGGGATCAGAGTTACAAATGGCCCAATCCACAGAATTGTTGCACGACAACAAGCATGTGCAGCTGCAAATAAATGCGGTGCACAGGAGTATGGGTGTACGGTCCCCAGGAGGGATATATGCCTCAAAATCAGTGAGAGGGCAGCTCATCCTCAGAAACCTTCAGAAACCCACCTCCTGTGTTGCTGGAGTCTTCGGAGTACGCAGGAGCTATGGAGCAGCAAACTGGTCAGATGCGTTATGGTGCCTGCGTTTGCTGGGGAGTGACTCCTTCACCCTAAGGGAGATTCTTCTGTTGTCTTGGAGGTTCACAGGGTCCAGCACGGAGCCTGTATGGTTAACGGACAGTGGCGAGACTGGGGACAGCAAGGGAAGACGAAGTCGAGCCCAAGTGAGGTCCATCGAAGTCCAGCGTGTCCAGACGGTCGAAGTGTAGTGGTATCTTCTTGCAGAATCTTGTCCACATAAAATCTAATGTCCTGTAGCCAGGTAACCCATTTTATACCCACGGGAAAGGGTTGGACAGATTCTAAGGACTCTCCTAGGGGAGGGACAGGACAGAGGGGTGGCCACACCCATATCCTTTTTCAAGTTTCACACCAGAGCAGGAGCAAATGGCTCCCAGAACTGGTTTGAGCTGGACTATGCACAGGGACACCAAATGTGTCCCTCCTGCAGACTTTCTGGCACAGAGACCGTGCACCCACCCAGCTCCAATACACTAAATCCTGTCTGGGAGGTGGTCACACCTAAAACCAAAGGAAATGATGGACGGAGTGTTGAACATTGCAAGCACTCACCCCCAGTCAACTGATCTGGGTTTAATCCATCACCGTTCTTTAGCCCACTCTGCCACCCCAGTTCAGACATGGCCATATGCAAATCAGTCTGACCCTGTGCCTCATGGGAACAGTCCATCCCGAACTGCCAAGTCATGTCTTCCCTGGACCGGAAACAAGCTTCCTAGGACCGGTTTCTGGCATTTCAGCCGTCTTCAGCCAGGCTTGCTTGAATCCAGTGGCAAAGTGAGCAAGGGACTCACGTCTGAGCATACCCTGCCAACTTATGGCGAACAAAGCAAAAACCAAAGGAAGTGATGGACGGAGTGTTGAACATTGCAAGCACTCACCCCCAGTCAACTGATCTGGGTTTAATCCATCACCGTTCTTTAGCCCACTCTGCCACCCCAGGTCTGAACTGGGGTGGCAGAGTGGGCTAAAGAACGGTGATGGATTAAACCCAGATCAGTTGACTGGGGGTGAGTGCTTGCAATGTTCAACACTCCGTCCATCACTTCCTTTGGTTTTTGCTTTGTTCGCCATAAGTTGGCAGGGTATGCTCAGACGTGAGTCCCTTGCTCACTTTGCCACTGGATTCAAGCAAGCCTGGCTGAAGACGGCTGAAATGCCAGAAACCGGTCCTAGGAAGCTTGTTTCCGGTCCAGGGAAGACATGGCTTGGCAGTTCGGGCTGGACTGTTCCCATGAGGCACAGGGTCAGACTGATTTGCATATGGCCATGTCTGAACTGGGGTGGCAGAGTGGGCTAAAGAACGGTGATGGATTAAACCCAGATCAGTTGACTGGGGGTGAGTGCTTGCAATGTTCAACACTCCGTCCATCACTTCCTTTGTTTTTTTTTTTTTTTTGAGGTGGTCACACCTCCCTGTGACAGGATACCTAATGTCCAACCTTCCTGTGCATGAGCTTGGCTCAGGCTGACAGTATCCATTTTGTGCTGTAAGGCTCGAGAAAGTTGGTACCGGTAGACTTAGGTCCCCCCAGAACCTCGGTTCTGAGGGGAGGAATCATATCTCCCACACCAGTTACTGGTGTAGAAGTATGATTCCAAGGTGTTTGACACCAAAGATGACATACCTTGTTGCAGTCGTTATCGAGATAGCATTTACCGTGAGGTTATAATTCACCTCTACCTATATGTCTGGCAGTATCACGTACAGCCAGGGAGAATGGTCTCCGAAGACTGCACAGGGGCCCTGCTCATGCAGATTCACCCTCTCACATAAAACCCAGCACCCTGCCTTCAGGATCTGCCTTCAGGATTGTTAAGGTCTGCTATAGGGGTGACTGATAAGGTTTGTGATATATATATATATATATATAGTGAACCTATATCTCTCGTAAGTGGTGCAAACACCAGCTTACACAGGCTGCAGTATCAGGCCTGAGGTTCCATTTTGTATGGCCTCTCATGGGAGGCATAATACATGCGTCAGCCCATGGGAGGCCTCTGGGGTACCTATGCCCTAGTTACATGGGTATCATATACTAGGAACTGATATGGGTACCCCAGTATCCAATCGGGAGTTGTACCAAAGTACATAGATATCAATTTAGAGGAGAAAGCAGATAGGCTGGGTCCTGAATAGCAGGATCCCAGCCAGACTAGTCAAAACAGTGGGAGCAAAAAATAAAAAGTGAGGGTAACCATAAGAAGCAGATCCTACTTTCCTACACTATGGAAACCAGGTCCTAACTATAACTACCTACTGGCGGCCATCATTAGGTAATATGTATATATCCTGGCTTTAGATGTATCCTCACTATTCACATGTATCAGGAATCAGGATGGACTAAAAGCAGTTGACTACTTTTTGGCGAATAGGCCATTACAATATGCTCAGCATAACAAGATGATAATGGATATGTTGGGTTTCTGCCTTGAGAACAATTTCTTTATGTTCAAACACCAGATGTTCCAGCAAATTCAAGGCGTAGCTATGGGGGCCAGTCTCTCCCCCAGCTACGCTCGTTTGTTCATGGGCTGGTGGGAGGAGCTGGTCCTCATGAAAATATATGAGCAGATATACAAAGAAAATATTGTATGCTGGTTACGTTATATAGATGACCTATTCATTGTATGGCAGGGAACCCAGGATAAAGCCATTGATTTTGTTAAATTATTGAATGACAATGATGTAAACTTACAGTTCACTTCTAACATAAGTAACACAAGTATAACCTTCCTAGATGTCCAGATCAACATAGCAAACAACAGTATGAATACTTCACTACACCGTAAGGAAACAGCAGGCAACACTCTATTACACGCTTCGAGTGCACACCCTCCTCATTTAATACATAGCATTCCCTATGGGGAAATGCTTCGAATTCGTAGAATTTGTAGTGAGGAAGAGGACTGCAACACAAAACAACAAGAGTGTAGACAACGATTCCTGGACAGGGGGTATACAAATGCATCTATTGAAACTGCGATTGACAAATCAAAAAGATTTCTGAGACATGAACTCATACAGAATGTGAACAAGAATAAGGATAAGGAGGAGGCTCTAGCTGAGCCTACCAGACTTATCCTCACCTATTCAAAGCAGGAGCAACAGCTCAGAACTATAATAAGAAGGAATTGGCCAATAGTTCATGATGACCCAATAATTGGTACACTTTTGCCCAAACAACCTGCTATTACATACAGAAGAGCGGCCACAATGGCGAATTCTCTAGTCAAGAAGAACCCTGAGAAAAGTGAGAAAGTTGGATCGTTGATGGCCAGGAAGGGTTTCTTTAAATGCTCTGTCTGTAAAGCATGTAACTATGCTTCAAATAGAACCGCTTATCAGACAGCATTTAGTGGTACGACACGAGAAATTAAACAACACCTGACTTGTCGTACTGACTTTGCAGTATATGTGGTACAGTGCTCCTGCAACCTATTGTATATAGGTAGCACTAAATTACAAGTCCATAAGCGCATATTACAGCACATTAGAGCCATCACCAATAGCGACCCGAGCTATCCTGTAGCGAGGCATTTCAAGATGCAACATAACAATAATTTAAAACATCTTCAGTACTATGTCATTGACACGATACCTCCACTTGGCAGAGGTGGGGATCGGGAACTAAAACTCAGGCGTCTTGAAACACGTTACATTCTAGAACTGGATACCAAACATCCAGGGGGGCTTAACACTAGCGAGGATCTGCATACATACCTTGACTAGAGACACCTGCACCAGTTAAGCTGTCATTCCTCTCTCTCTTCTTTCTTTTTTTACATCTATTGCTAGGGATGAAGAGGATTCAACAAAATGGTAGTATTGTATGTTAGGATTGTATATTTATATGGAAGATTGTCTTTAATATAATAATTTTTAATATATTTATGTATAAAAAAATATATATATATCTTTTTAACATACTTGTATTTTACACTTTACATATTTTACTATCATTGTTTGAATTTTTTATCTCTCCCTTCAGCCAAATTGTTCAAATATCCCACGACCTAAGGTCTTTTAAAACTGATCTATTTTGCACAGACAACAATGGTATGTTACAATGTTGGTATTTTACCTACTTTGCTAGGGGAGGTTTTTACAAATAATATGTGTATGTATCTATTTATATTTATTTATATATTTATATAATTAATATATTCCATACATGTATTTATTCTTGTTGTGCCACCTATCCTCACATTAGATGAGCTAGGAATGACCGGCAATAATCGAACCCCCCGGATTACATCTAATTTGTGCATGAGACAATTTTTGATACGTCATTTGAACATACGGCCAAGAAATTTCTTTTCCTGAGTCTGCGATATTTATCGTCAGAATACATAGCTCAGACAACATTAGTCTGTGACACTAGAATCATCCTTGTTACCATTATATTTATACACACTGGGAGGTTACATATTAACAACCAGTCTCTTTATATACCTTTTATATACTTTTTATGCACTGACACTTTACACTTCAACACCGGTTCTTTAACTAGTTCTTAACTTTCTTTTACAATTTTATTGGATGCACGGTTATAATTATTTTATCACATGGGTCCCATGTAAATATTTTTTGCAATGTACGTTAACAAATGGAAACTCGTATGTCTCTGGCATTTATGCCATTAATTAACTTCTTAAGAGACTCTTCACGTATGGCACCCTGAAATATTATTATAATAGCTGACATAACAATTAGGATTCCATAAAATGGCAGGCATTCAGCGACAGAATTGTAAAGCCTGATGTCTCTTTTCCGAGTTACATACTGTTGTAATTACATATTTCTGTTTTCTATGGCCATTGCACCATGTGACCTTACAATTGCACTTTAAAAATGAAATCCTTCCGTGTAAGCGCTGTCATGTGATCAAGGCAGAGGAGCTGCCGAAACGCGTCATGGTGGAGTGTTGCTTGTAACAATAAACTAATCAAGCACCTATTTGGGTCCTTTCTTGCTTTGTTCCAGCGGAGTGGCATGGATGACGTCAGATATTACATCACTGTATTTAGACACTTATTTACCCATGTCTTCTTCCATTAATCTTTAGCTATACATATATTACAAATATTTATTTTTCATAAAGACACATATGTCATCAGTGATGTAATATCTGACGTCATCAGCAAAGGATTGCAGTCGCGTGAGTTATAGTTGCCTGCACTAAATATAACGGGGGAATTTCATTGGTTTTTTACGAGTGAAATGTCCAGCTAACTATAACATGTGTGAAACCTTTGGTTTTTTAAGTGAATTTGCAAGGTTTTTTAAATGCTAATTCGTAACTATAACGTGTGTGAAACCTATGGTTTTTTCAATGAATTTGTACGGTTTTTTAAATGATAAGTTATGTATTTATTAATTTTTAAGCGCACCGTGCGCGCGGGCACCGAGCACCCATGGTTCGCAGTGCGTGCCGTGCGCGCCCGGTACGCGCACCTCGCGATTTAAAAAAAAAAAAAAGTTTTTTGCTTCCTTGGGGGTCCTTCTGTGACCCCCCTGACCAAGGCTAGGGGGTCAGGAACTGTTCACTCTGCCCCCTGGTTTTTTAAGTGAATTTGCAAGGTTTTTTAAATGCTAATTCGTAACTATAACGTGTGTGAAACCTATGGTTTTTTCAGTGAATTTGTACGGTTTTTTAAATGCTAAGTTATGTATTTATTAATTTTTTTTTTTTCAGGTTTTTCACCGTGCGCGCACCGTGCACCCACGGTTCGCAGTGCGTGCCGTGGGCGCGCGGTGCGCGCACCTCGCGATTTAAAAAAAAAATAATAATTGTTTTTTTCTCCCTTGGGGGTCCTTCTGTGACCCCCTGACCAAGGCTAGGGGGTCAGGAACTGTCCACTCTGCCCCCTTTTCACGTTCTCCACCTTTTTTTTTCACCCCCTCAGACTGTGAGAGACAAAATGGCGGCCGACACTTCCTGGTTTCGACCGATTCGAATGTTTACCGACATCTAACAACCAATCAGAATTGCGCTCGCGCGCGGCAGGGTGCGCGCACAGTGCGCGCACGGTACGCATGTATAGATATTGATATGCATTTGAATGCTATTTTCTCAGGAAATACTGAACAGATTTACACCAGACCTGCAAAAGGCACTTCCTTGACCTTATGGCTACCTCTCTGCCAAATTTCACATAATTCTGTTCAGCCGTTCGGGCTGTAGCTGCGACTAAAGGTCCTATGGAAAAATGCATGGGGAAAACGCGTTTTGGGACCCCCCTTTTTCTCGGCCCCCGCTTGACGAATCACCCCGAGACTTTCAGGGTAGGAGCTGAACGGAGCGCCCCATTAGTTTTGAAAATTTCGCGAGGATTCGTCAACCGGCGCCAAAGTTATTCAAAATAGAATTTTGAGATTTCCTATGGAAACTAGGTTGTAACTATAACTATCTACTGGCGACCGCCAGTAGATAATATATATCACAATATCCGCAGCGTCCTCTGCTTCCCCTTGCCACACACGGACCACAAAATTGGTGCAAAATTTAAATATTTATTTTATCGATGTCACCGCCATTACGCGTTTCAACTGCTCAGAGTCTTGGCCACATGGTAACGTCGTCAACATCATTTGCATTATTTAAAGTGACATAGTGCTCAGTGATAGGTACATGGTTTGCACATGATCATAGACATAGAAAAAAAAAAAATATATATATATATATTATCGACTGGCGGTCGCCAGTAGATAGTTATAGTTAGGACCTATTTTCCATAGGAAATCCGCAACATTCTATTCCCAATAAGACTGGCGCCGGTTGATGAATCCTCGCGAAATTTTCCAAACTTTTGGCCAGCTCCGCTCCTACCCTGAAAGTTTTGCGGTGATCCGTCAAGCAGGGGCCGAGAAAAAAGGGGGTCCCAAAACGCGTTTTCCCCATGCAATTTTCCATAGGATCTGTTGTCACAGCTACAGCCCGAACCGCTGAACGGAATGACACCAAATTTGGCAAAGAGGTAGTCCTCAGTTCAGACTCGTGCCTTTTGCATAAATGGTGTGAATCCGTTCAGTAGTTCCTGAGAAAATTAGAGTTAAAAGTACATATATATCTATGGCCGGGGAGGCCTCCTCGAACCGAGCACGCACCCTCCCGATCGCGTGCTGAATGCTAATTGGCTGTCGAGTGTCTGTCTACATTCGAAACCAGAAACTGTTGGCGGCCATTTTCTGCCTCGGTAGAAGCGAGGCTGAAGAAGCAAGAGGAATAAGTGTGTAAAACATATAAAGGGGGCAGAGTGGAAATACTCTGACCCTCTAGAGGTGCTTAGGGGGTCCCAGAAGGAACCCCTGGGGCCCTCTTTTAAAAAAAAAAAAAACAGCGAAATGCGCGCACGGTGCGCGCATCCTATCGCGTTGGGTGCACGGATTCTCTCGCGTTGGGTGCGCGGATCCAAGGAAATTTTTTTTGAAAAAAGACAAGAAATCATTGGTTGTATGACAACTTTCTACACTGAAAGGTAGGGTGTATATTTCTGTTTTTTAAAGGCATGATTCTTATTGGTTAACAAAAACTGATTGTAAGGAACATTATATATGATAAGCTGATATGTTGAAAAGTCAAGCACACTTGCTGTCTTGTTTAGCAAAATTGTGTGCTGTACTTGTGACCTGTGTGCTCAGTGCAGTGTTCCATGACTGTTTCTATGGTAACAGGCAGAAGGAAGATTGGGGGATGGGTTGAAATGTATTTCATTTGGAAAGGGTTGAAATGTTTAACCAATAGAAATGTGTGTTTGCTTTTGAATTTATGTGTGAAGGATTGTGATTTGATGTTTACATGTGTATGTGTGGAAAATGAAAGGGAAACTTTTCCATTTTTTGTTTTTACTGAGAGGTGCACAGTGCAGAGATTCTGTAAAAGAAAATCTGGTGTGTGACTGATATACTTCTTAATCTACAAAACAACCTGAAAGGTGAGTTATTTAATTGTGAGGGGATGTATGTAGACTATTTCGATTTTAATCAGACTAATGTATTTCTCCTGCTAAAGTGTAGGGAGTACTTTTTTTCTCTACAATCTTATTGACAGTGTGTGTGCATGTAGAAACCATTCTGTGATAAGCATTTGTGTTTTTCATGTGTTTGCAGACAGATAACTGTGCTGTTTTTATATTTTGGTAGAATTAGAAACCAGTCATTGTTTATGAATTTGTGAAATGAGTTATGTTTCTATACTAAACTGTAGTACTCCTTCTAGATGAAGAAATGTGTTTTGGTAAGCTGCTAGGGATAGTGTTGCTTGTCTAGAATCACACTGTGAGTCTGTGTGCATTTGGGGACCTCTGTGAGAGAAGCATTTGGTAACATCGTGTATTTGCTGACAGATAACTGTTTTAAAACCTGTCTTGTTGTCAAGTTTTAGTAGCATTAGAAGGCAGTTTTTGCTTATGCTTTGATTAAATGAGTCAGGCTTTGACACAAAAGTGCAGTCCTGAAATATGTAGATTGTGTGCAGTTCCCTTACCACTTCCACTGTAGTGAATGAGTTTTGGTAAACTCCTAGGTATAGTGGTTGTTGTCTAGAATCACACTGTGAGTCTGTGTGCATTTGGGAACCACTGTGAGAGAAGCATTTGGTA
The DNA here is from genome assembly GCF_964204655.1 of Triturus cristatus. Lineage (NCBI taxonomy): Eukaryota > Metazoa > Chordata > Amphibia > Caudata > Salamandridae > Triturus > Triturus cristatus. The sequence goes on along the minus strand of NC_140585.1, from coordinate 1,337,892,932 downwards.
ACATTGTGTATTTGGTGACAGATAACTGTTTTAAAACCTGTCATGTTGTCAAGTTTTAGTAGCATTAGAAGCCAGTCTTTGCTTATGCGTTGATTAAATGAGTCATGCTTTGACACTAATGTGCTGTACTTAAATATGTAGATTGTGTGCAGTACCCTTACCTCTTCTAGACTAGTGAATGAGTTTTGGTAAACTCCTAGGATAGTGTTGCTTGTCTAAAATCACACTGTGAGTCTGTGTGCATTTGGGAAAGGATTGTGATAGAAGCATTTGGTAACATTGTGTATTTGCTGACAGATAACTGTTTTAAAACCGGTCATGTTGTCAGGTTTTAGTAGCTTTAGAAGCTATTCTTTGCTTATGCATTGATAAAATGAGTCAGGGTTTGACACTAAAGTGCAGTACCATGTACTATTCTCTTCACTGTGCCAGAACTGAAAATTTAAAAGTTTTACCCAGGCACTGTCCTAGCAGTAGTCTGATGATTTAGTCGGTTTCCAAGTACTCATGTTGTGAACCATACATTAACCACATAGACTGCTTCAAATGTCTATGCAGTATGCATGCAGTCTTCTAACATACTATACACTTGTCTTTCACATCTTCAATTCCCTAGTCAGTATCCATACAGTCCAGCAAACATCCTGTCACTCCCTTTGCACTCCTCTAGTGACCCATTCAGTACCAAGTACTAATCCATTCACTAAAAGCCAACCACTTATAAATTCACCCACGCACTCTCTTTGCTGTACTCTAATCATTCCGTCAGTTCCCAAATACTCATGCAGTGAGCCAGGCCTTAGCACATAGACTGCTTCAAATGCCTATTCACTATGCATGCTGGCCTCTAACCACCTACACAGTTGTCTTTCACACCTTCAATTCCCCAGTCAGTATTCATACACTTCTAGCAAACACCCTGTTACTCACCCAGTGTGTCTCCTTATAGTAGTGTAATCATTCAGTCAGTTAGCATGTAGTCTTTTAGTGAGGTAGGCTCTAGGGCATGAACTGCTTCAAATTAGTATGCACTATGCATGTAGTGTTTTAACCATCGTCACACTTGTGGTTCAGGGTTATAGTTTCTTAGTCAGTTTTTATATAAAATGTATTTGTACAGTAATGGAATAGTATAAATTTGAAAGTTATTAAAATACATTTATTTGTGATTCTTTTTTACAGATACAGAATAGGAGTGTTTCTCATCCGTTTGCAGTCTTCTCGTGCAAGATTGTTTGGATGAAGGGTCCTTCGGTGTTTCATCATACTTGCCATGCCGTACGAGTATTTCTTGTTAGGATCCCCTCGCAACAGAACTCTTTTGCAAATCTTGCACGTGACCAAGGTGGCATTGATCTTTGTTTGCCCCTCAGGAAAAGTAAAACATTTCCACAGCACTGAAGAAACGTTGTGGGCGTGGTGCCTCCTCCAAAAATTCATCCTTAGATTCGGTGAATATTTTAAAGTGACAACATTTACAGTTTTTGTAAGTTAAACTTATAAAGTTTTGTTAGCCGTAAGCATTTTATATATGTGTGATTTGTATCTTGTGGTATTTTGCTGAGAATAGCATGTTGTTGTTTTTTTAACAATCTTTCTGATTGTTTTTTTTTTGCCCGCTGTTAAGTGATGAGTACGATTGAAATCACTATTTTTAGTGAGATTCAATATATTCTGAGAACAGCAAAAAAGGCAAACAAATTACTTTGTGGAAATTATGCTGTGTTGTAAAAAATGTATTATTACATGTTATAATTTTTTTTTCCTTTTCTTTCACAGATCCAAATTTAAAAATAAGCAATTTATATGAATTTAGATTGCAATGAAAATCTGAATAAAATGTATACCGTTTTTTATTCCTATTACTGTGAAGGTAAGTTTAACTAAGTCTCAATATGCAGAATGAGGAGGTCTACAAGAAGCTACAAAGTTGAAACGTTTCTAAAAACACTCTGTTTATACCTATGTAGTTTTGAAATCTGACCATAATCAGATATCATGTGACCTGCAAAAAAAGAGATTTGAAGGGTTCTTAATATTTTCCATTGTAGCTATTGAAGAATCGCAATCATTTCAATCATTCTTCTTTGAATATCTTTGCAGACAAAACTCTGTGCTTACCTTCTATCATTCGCAAGGAATTTTAAAACTGGAAATATGTCACTTTTTGTAACATAGTTATTGCGCAAGACACTCTTTCATATTTACAAAGAGAGGAAAAGGCACTCTGTGCACTTTTTATACTCCATGTAAATACAACCTCATTATGCACACCAGTTTGCGTTGAAAGGGTGTTCTATAAGTGTTGTTGTGCATGATTGCACTGAATACTCATAGAGCAAGATACATGTCTAGATTTGTCAGAAATTATAAATTTCGATATATGTGTGAATGCTGCACCATTCTAAAATTGGTGTAGGAAAGCACAACAAGGAGAATTGTTTTCATTTCTCCACATTTTTATATCTTCAATGCATGCTACAATGCTCAGCACACATTAAAGGCGAAAAATGCCTTTACTGATTGTTTTTGTGCAGGAAGGTGTGTCTTCCTGCACAAAAACAAACAGCACATGACACAGATATCCTTGCACTATGGTGCAAGGGTGCCTGTGTCACCACATGGCTGCAGTGTAAGCAGCCGTGCAGAGAGAAGCATAGATTTGCAACATATTTATGTACATATGTTGCATCCCTGTGCTTCGGAAGTACTACAGCACACTGCAGTTAAAGAGGTTACTGTGTGATGCTGCAGCACTTCCTCATAGTTCTGCACTTATACATTCACCATACGCTACTAATGCATTCATTCAGTCAATTACGTACTACACATACATTCATCTAAACTTTCACACACTAACAAAGAAATGTAGCTCTTTTTTTTAAACCAGGAAAGTTAGTTCTTACAAGAACTTTTTTTTTTCTTCTGTCTTTTATATTTTTGGGGGGGGTTTTCTGAACAATTTTTATTTTTTTTTGGCTTTTCTGCAAAAACAAAACAAAAAACAAAACAGAAGGAACCAAACAATGAACTTCAGGGAACAATAAAAAAAACAAAAAAAAAACTAGCAAATGTGACTTTCTTGCCGGCGGCAGATCAGATCGATCGACTGCTCACCGTAGCACAAAGTCACAATGCACTTAGTGCAGAGCACTTTTAAATATTGAAATTGAGGACGGATGTCCAAATTTTGGGCTGATGGATGCACTCTTGAAGTGCTCGGCTGCGATGAGGTGGAAGGCGCAGGAGCAGGAGTGTTTCTCATCCGTTTGCACTCTTCTCGTGCAAGATTGTTTGGATGAAGGGTCCTTATGTGCTTCATCATACTAGCCGTGCCACACGAGTATTTCTTGTTAGGATCCCCTCACAACAGCACTCTTTTGCAAATCTTGCATATGACCAAGGTGGCATTGGTCTTATTCTGCCCCTCTGGAAAAGTACAATATTTCCACACCACTGAAGAAAAACGTTCTTTGCGTGGTGCCTCCTCCAAAAATTCTTCCTCAGATGTATGAGGAGATGCAGGTGATGCCTGCTGCCCTGAAGCCATTTTTAGTTGAAAAAAGTTAGAGCTAAGTGTAAACTTAGTCTAAAAAATCTTCTTCTCTGCAAAGAGATGCTCCTCCAAAGAAGAGATGTCATCAGTGATGTCACTGACCATGTCATGAGTGATGTAATATGTGACGTCATCAGCAGTGCATTGCGGGGGCGCGAGTTATAGTTAGCTGAACTAACTATAACAGGGGAATTTCTAGGGTTTTGTATGAGGGAACTGTCCAGCTAACTATAACGCCCCTGAAACCTATGGTTTTTTTAGTGAATTTCTAAGGTTTTTTAAATGCCAATTCCTAACTATAACGCCCCTGAGACCGTTGGTTTTTTCAGTGAATTTCAAAGGTTTTTTAAATGCCAATTCCAAACTATAACGTGCATGAAACCTATGGTTTTTTCAGTGAATATATATATATATACATGTGACTAAGGTTCTTTTTAATAATAATATTTAGCCTAAATGCATTTTTGTTGTTTTGAACCAAAAGTATTTGATACCAATGTGTTTATAAAATATATATTCTCTCAATCACAAAAACAATTTATACTTTGTACAAATCTCAAGAAAAGTTGTGATACCGCGATGAAAGTGAAAAATTTTGATTTCATCTCGCATGACCAACCTATTCTCGCAGTTCTTTGTTTTATTTGCTAGTCTATAAATCAGGTCCATTTAATATTTGCTTAAATGCAAAAAGAATAATTTATTGCCTTGCTAGTCAATAATATTTATTCATGGTATCTGAGTGAGTCATTATTTTTTTCTATGTTATTTGTCATGATTTGCAAAAATAATGTTGTTATTTGCTTATGCCTTGTAACTTAACTGAATGTGCAAATTGTGCAAAACTGTGCAAAAGAGTGCAAAAATAAAGCACTCATGAAAAAAATGCTGTTATTGATTTACCTAACCCATTATTGCTGTATTGCCTTTTGGACCTCTCGTATCAGTTCATAAAGATCTCGATAATAAATTAAAAACTGATTAGATTTGGAGTCATTTTGTATAGATTGCAGTTGTACATATGACCTGGAGCATAAATGTGTATTGGATTGTCTCTTGGATCACATGTTCTTCAAATGTGGTATAATAAATATCTTAATACATAAATAAATACATAAATAAATATATATACATATATAATATTACCTAAAAAACATGCAAAATAATCGATCCAATGTGCAAAATGTGTTTTTGTATACATGGCCCATTACTTTCGTAATACTGATTAGCAGTTTTCTAGTTTGTTAGTTATAGATGAGAATGTTATATACAGGTATACAAATATTCCGTGATATTTAAACCACCTGGAGTCTTTGAATCCATATCAAGGATATATTTTGTCTCTAGCCTTCTCAGTTTAGCCTCTCTGTTACCACCCCGTCTACTTGGGGGTACTGAGTCGATTAGGTAAAATTTTAATTACTGACTCCTAGAATTGTGATGTTCCCGAAAGTCCCTTGCTACAGGGTATGTATTGTCATGGTTGTTTATGGCCCTGATGTGTTGTAAGATTCGTTTGTGGGCTTGTAGCTTAGTGCTGCCAATATATTGCAGCCCACATGGGCACATCAGGACATATATAACATACTCTGTTTTGCAAGTAAGTAACTTGTTGATTTTAATCTCATCTTGACTGAATGGTGTTGTGTATGATGTTTTATTTATACCCAATTGGCACGCTTTGCATGTTTTACACCTGTAAAAACCTTTGTGAGTTTTGAGCCAGCTACAGGTTTCAATTAATTCTGGAGTCGTTGTTACTAGTCTGTCTCTCATTGATGTGGCTCTTTTATGGGTAATAGATATTCTGTGTGGTAATTTCTGTCCTAGCACTGAGTCACTCAAAATTAGGGGCCAGTTACTAGTAATAATATTGCGTAACTCCCTGTGTTGTTTGCTATAATCCAAGATAATTCGAAATTCCTCAGACTCATTTTTCTTATCACAGATATTATTTTTCAGTGACATCTGATGATCATTTGTTATGGGTTTAATTAAATCAAGTCTTTCCGAAATCATGGATTTATTTTTTGCCCCCTCTATTGTTTTTAGTGAGTAGCCCCTTGTTAGAAATCAGTTTTTAGCTTCCTCCTGTGCTTGTTTTAAAGACATTTCATTGCTATTAACCCTCCTTAATCTTAGCATTTCCCCATAGGGGATGCTGTTGATCAGGTGTCTTGGATGGGCACTAGAGCTATGTAAAGTCGAATTTCCCGCTGTTTTTTTACGATACAATCGTGTTTCGATTTTATTTTCCTGAATATAAATATTTGTATCTAGGAAATTTACAGATTTGTTGCTAATAGTGCCTGTGAATTGTAGATTCATGAGTTGATGTTGATGGATTTTACAAATGTCTGCGCCTCATGTTCAGTACCCTTCCATATAATAAAAAGGTTGTCTATAAAACGTAGCCAGATAACAATGTTATTTTTAACAATTTCATCAAATTCTTTGGACAGAACCAGCTCCTCTTACCAGCCCATGTGTAAACAGACATAGCTGGGGGAGAAGCTGGCTCCCATGGCTACTCCCGTAGTTTGTTGGTAATGTAAATTATTGAACATGAAAACATTGTTTGTTAAACAAAATTCAACCATCTCAATTATCATGGCACTATGACCTGTTAACTCTCCCTCATCAGATCTTAAATATTGCTGTAGTGCCTTGATGCCATCGTTATGTCTAATGCTAGTATATAATGATGTGACGTCTAACGCCATCATCATATAGTCATTTTGCCATTCCACATCCTTAAGTTTATACAAAAAGTCACTTGTATCTCTTACATATGAATTCAAACCCTGCACATGGTTTTGCAAATAAAAATCCACATATTGTGATGTGTGTTCCAAAAGGTTCCCTCGCGCAGAAATAATCGGTCTGCCTGCTGGTTTATTTCTGTCCTTGTGTATTTTAGGTATGAAGTATATCGAGGGAGTAACAGGGTAATCGTTTTTCTGGAAATTATATTAATCTTTAGTTATTAGTCCTTTGGTTTTCCAGGATGATAACTTGGTATAATATGTTTGGTATATTTCTTTTAGATCCGCTCCGTTCCGCCTAGTGTAACAATTGGCATTATTAAGGTGCCAATTCCGATCCTGGAGAAACCGGGTACGAACCGTCGGTCAGAGCGTTTTCCCCGTCCGACTCGTATCCGGGAAATAAACATTACAGACATGGAAATACGATTCCTACGGAAACACCATTTCCGTACGAATCGTAAAATACACCGACCGACGAAAATATACATACCAATGTGATCCGGGAATGCACCGACGTGACGTCGGGACGCATGCAGGCTGCGGTTCACGAACCAGGAAGTACGATCCGCACCACGGATTATATTTCCCGGCTGCCAAAAACTGCCGGGAAATCAGGACGACGCGCACAAGGAGCACCTGTACGGGACGGACAGCCATGGACCCGAACCTACGTGTCATCCCAGCCCTCATAGCAGTCCACCTGCTCTACAGGCACCGACGCAGAAGCCGCAGAAGGTCAGAATAACACCCAGGGGCAAAGGAGGGGGCAGGGGCAGGACACATAATCCCCACACAAGTCACAAATCACACATGCCCTGGACATACCTGCCCTACAGGACCTGGTCACCTCGAGGGGGTGGGGGCGTGTCCAGCGACGCAAGCGTCCGCCACAACGGAAGTGGATGTTGACGCGAACCGGCAACACAACAATACCGGTACGTACCGTACCCAGGCCTTAAGAGCGTGGGTACGGGCCATACCACGCCCACCACTACGTCACCCCGACAATGGCGGTACGGCCCGTACCCACGTTCGAATGGCCTGGGTACGGGCCGTACCAGCATTGTTGGGGTGATGTGGGGGTACGCGTGGTACGACCCGTACCCACGCTCTGAAGGGCTGGGGACGGTGCGTACCCCGACGGCACCCCAT